>NC_092507.1:18026613-18334113 GCF_047511675.1 Marmota flaviventris | reverse complement strand
AAATATTTCTGGAAGACTATTTACGAACTTCCTCATCATCATCAATCAAAGGCGAAGAAGGAGCCCAGCAAGATTTCTTACCTCAAGGAGCCTCTAATGCAAAAAAGCTATTTACTGGGCGCGGCCGGGGGCTGAGACTTCTGCTGCCATTACTATGGAATACATAATAGCATCAATAATTAAGTATAAATTGGATTTAATATTTTATGCTGGCGACATGTAATTTACACTCTACCCGAGAAATCAAAGGTCACGTCTGAAATAAGTGAGCTGGGGTCGGGCCTCCGGTGGAATGAGCGCATGCACCCCGTGACAGCGCAGGATGACTGAGCCCAAGAGGCTCCCGGGCCCTGGAGGGGAGGGAGAGTGGGGGCTGCAGGCCTCCGGGGAGGCTGGCCTCCTGAGCACGGCTCTTTGAAAGAGGCCTCAGGCCTCCCCAGGGGGGAGCTGCCCAAACCCCGTGGATGCTTCTGGAGGCTCTGGGAGGAGAGGAGAGGAGAGGAGAGGAGGTCAGACCCCCATGCAGGTCCGCCCCCCAGACAGTGGGCCAGGTAGGGCTGAGGCCTGAAGAGTGGCAGTGTCCTCCCAGGGAACCGAGGCCCCGGAGGGAACAGGGCTCCGCAGGCTGAAGTGGTGACTTGGTGGCAGGGTGGGAATAGGACCTGGGGCTCCCAACCCCGGCCTTGTCGGGTACATCTGACCTGTCAGGGGCAGGAGGGCCGGCTCCCAGCCCCGTGTCCCTGCTGGCCTGCGAGAGTGGACCTGAGCAGGGCTGGACCTTTGCTCTGTCCGGTGTGGTTCTTCGGACCCAGCTGGGGGCAGGAGGGGAGCCTAGTTTTCAGAGGTGGAGGCTGGGCCCAGCCCAGGGGTGTGCTGGGGAGGGGTGCTGACAGAGGGATGCGTAACCTGCAGACTGTGTCAGTGTGTCCCCTCCCCAGGAGCTTCACCCATTGGGACCAGGGCTTGGCTCATAGTATGTGCTCAATTAATATTTGTTGATTAAAAGAATAAAAACATCTGGTTCACTCTTTATGTCTTTGTGGAATGATCCACGCCCCCGGGCAGTCTGACCGGCCCCTCCCCAGCCCTGCTGCCCAAAGCTGAGCCAGGTGGTTCCTCAGCTCCAAGGGACCACATTCCAGTACCTGCCATGGAGCTCACCTCTGTTGTCTTGTCTCTTTCTCGACTCATGTTCTGTTCTCTGAGGGCTCCACAGTGCTCACTGCAGGACCTGTATACAATAGGAGCTCAATAAATGAGTGCTGTGTCGATGCTTCCATGTCCAAGTTCACGGACATGTGGCATAAAGGTGGGGCTCTGGGCTTAAGAACTATATGGGAACAGCGATGACCCTGGCCCAGACCTAAACAGTGTGGGTTTCTAGAACCTTCTGAGGATGTCTGGAAGCAGTCCCAGTGAGGAAGCAGAGGAGGGGACCAGGACACAGTCCCACCCCCTGCCAGGTGCCCAGGGCTGGGCAGGGGGCTGGGAGAGGCTGGCAGAGGGCCTGTTTCTCCTCCCTGCCCCGGCAGGGTGGACTGGGTGGACCCCAATGCCTGTCCAGCTTGGCGGTGACCTGGGCATGGGCTGGGTTGGGGGGACCACCTGTGTGTGCTGAGAGCCAGGCACAGCTCTGGGATTCTGAGGTACCCTTTCCTGGCGCCCTCAGACAGCTCAGGACCTATATGGACCGACACAGTTATTGTCCCTGTCATAGAAGGAGAAATGGACACACCACAAGGCCCAGGACAGCCTCTCTACCCTCCCGACCTCCCAGTGTGGGCTAGACTGGGAGCCAGCCACCTGCTCACTGTGTGACCGTGGGCAGGTCACCTTCCCCCTCTGAGCTTCCCCCGAGGGTGTGGAGGCCACCTCTCAAGCTGAGTGTCCCTGAGAGCTGCCCTCTGTCTCCTTCCCTGTTGCTGTTCAGGGCACGGGCTCTATAGCTGCCACCAGGGAGCTCAGCCTGCTGTCCAGAGCGGGGGAGGGGCCCGCGGGAGAGAGAGGACGGCCTGGTGGCGGGTGTCCCTCAGGAAGGGAAGGCTCCTCTCCAGGCCTCCAACAGGGGACAGACGCCTTGGCCAGCTGGGACCTCCGCCTGGGGACAGGGCTCCCTCAGGAGGGCAGCCACTCCACTCAGAGGACAGAGTACCCAGGACTCATTTATCATGCTCCTATTGTATGCAGGGCCTGCAGTGGGCATCAGGACACCTGAGAGAGCAGGACGGGACAGGTGCTGGACACAGTCTCCTGGGGCCGCTGGGCACCCGGCTCAGCTCAGAGCCGCAGGGTGGGAGGGGCTGGTCAGCCCTGGAGTGGTCGCTGGCTCCCCAGGGCACTCAAGCTTGGTCCCGCCGTGGTCCCTGGACTTGCCTGAGGTCCAGCCTCCAGCCTAACCCTGGACCGACCACGGACACCCCCCAGCGACCCGGCCTGAGAAAGCTGGAGGGCAGCGCCTGTCCCTGTCCCTGCGGCCCTCCCTCTAGGTTCCAGCATCTGCTCCGTCATCGCTGAAGCACGGTCCCTCCCTGCGTCTTCCCCACCTCTCACGACGACCCTGCACCTCTGTCCAGTTTCTCAGAGGACGAGAAGGGCAGGGCAGGGAGAAGTCACCATGGAGCCTGGGCCTGGGCGTCCGTGTGGCCACTCTGCTCCTGCTTCAGCCTGCCCTGGGAGAGGGGACACTGGGGAGCAAGGACAGGGACCCCGCCTCGCCCAGGGCTGGCCGTGCAGCAGCCGCTCACCTCGGGGCTGGTGGCTCAGACCGTCTGATGGCAGGGAGGGATCTGGTGTCACCTCTGGCCCGCGGGAGGCGATACCTATGGGAGCGTCTCTGATCAAGCAGAGGCCATCAATTCCCTGAGCCTTCTGCTTTCGAACAGCTTTCGTTCACAGAATTATTTGGGGAGTTGCTCAGAGTCCCATAAACCCTAGGCCCAGTTTCTGTGTGACGACTGTGGCCTGAGTGACCCAGGACGGATGTGTTAGTAGGACGAGACCCCACCCTTCCCTCGGTGCACCCTGCACCTCTGTCCTGTCGGGGTGGTCCTGGGTATTCAGCCAAGGCAGGGGGTCTGGGACATGCTCGTTCTTGGAGCATGCAATCTGTCACACGGATGCATTTGGTGGCCCAGGAGAGTCCACATAAAAGGAGCCTCGAGGGCTCACGTGCTCTCCGCTCTCACATCTGTTTCACTGGTGTTTACCAGCTGGCTTCGTGACAGACTGCAGCAATGCGGCCACAGATGGGCCTTCAGCAGGACAGGCACAGCCCTGAGAAGTGGGGGTGAATGGACTTCGTCACCCCGCCCGGAAAAGGTGTTCAGGCCACCCTGCCTGGATGGACCTTGGGGCCTTTGTCACCACCAGCCCAAGATTCCTGGCAGGCAGCAGAAGGCATGTGGCCCTGCAGTGTCGCCTCTAGGGCTCAGACCTGTGGCCGCCCGCACAGAGAGGGCACAGGCCTTCCCTGGTCACAAAGCAGGCCATCAGGTTCCTGGTGCCTCCATGCCCTGGCTAACACCAGGACCCGGGGCCTGGGGAGGGCAGAGGCCACCTCCGGGGCCAAGGGCTGCCGCCTGCGGTTCTGAGCCAGGCTCTGGCCATAGGTCACGTGGGCCTCCCAGGGTAAACCCCTGCCGCGGCCCAGGGCACTCACATGCCCACCCACCAGGGGCACCCCCAGCAAGAGGTGGGCCGTGTTCCCTCCCTTGATCCTGGGTGAGCCTGTCATTGTCACCCTCAGGTCCCCCTGTGACCCGAGGCCAGAGGCACCTCATTCTTCACAGGTTTCCAGAAACCCCATAATTGCGGCCTCAGAGCACAGTTGGGATTTGGGGCAAGAGGTGGGAGCAGACCCCCAAAGTGCCATTGCCAAAGTGTACTCCCAGGGACACGGGTCCTTGGGTGGCCCTGGGAGTCCAGCCAAGGCAGGGCAGGGGCTCTAGAATCCGGGGTTCTGGGACATGAACCAGAGCGCCCTGCTGGGTCGCGGGACGTCTCAGGGCCTCCCAGCACCACAGAGCTGCTAGGGCGCCCCTGTCCCCTGTCCCCTCTGTTCTTCCAGGGACACCTTGAGAGACTCATGTTTCCCGGAACACATTTTTGGGGACAGTGTGGTGGCACAACTTGGAGGGTCAAGGGGGCACTTTTTAAAGAGCAAAAGGCAGCGAGAATGTGGCCCGTCAGGCCCTGGCCAGGCCGTCCCGGAGCAGGGTCCCCAGGACGGGGACAGACTTGCCGTGGGAGGCTGCTGCCCGTCCTGCCGCCTGTGGAGTGGCACCAGGATTCCCCGGGGCCCTGGGCCCTGAGGAGGGGGAGGCGCCCCGCCGCGCTCCTCCCCCAGCCTGGCTAATGTCGCCTTAATGCTGCGGTCAGGCGGCCACGCGGCTGGGCTCCCAAAGCGGGCAGGGCCGCATAATGGACGGTTCAGACCCTCCCGCTGACCGCTCCATTAAATGTGGTCGATTTTTTTTTTTCTGGTTCCCGGTGTTTTAAGCTGAGTGTCCCCGGGCAGGCGTTCAAAGCCCGCTCCAGGGCTCATCTCCGAGGCGGGCCCGGGAGGCCCCGCTGCATTAAACGGCTAAATCTGGCCCGGGGTGGGCGGGGCTCACTCGAGGAAAGAATAGCATCGCTGTGGTCTGGCACGGGTCAGCAGGCCTGGCTGCTCTCCCTGTCCTTCAGGCTGTTGGAGGGAGTGGCCAGGCAGTGGTGGGGGTGCTGGGTAAAGATGTTGAATTTTGGGGGGCCAGGTCTTGGCTGTGCAAATTCTGGGCAATCGCTGAGTCTCTCTGTGCACGGGTTTTGGTATCAGGATTGCCTCCGCTGTGGGCTCCTCTGTGGGATGAGGTTTGAGTGGTTTGGGGAGATGGCCATTCTCTGTAGATGAAGGGTTGGGAGGAGTTTGAAGGCTTCGGAGGCCTTTGGAGACCGTCTAGCCCAACTGCAGGCCACAAGCGCCGAGGTATGACAGCAGGAGACCAGCATGGGGGTGACCCAGCGTGGGGACGGCAGAGACCGGAGAGCTTCTGGCACTGAGTGCTCTGAGCCTCCCTCCAGATGGGTCCCCTGTCTCTGCTGTTGGGACTCAGGGAGGGCGGCCAGAGCTTCAGCTGGCAGGTGACGGGGGGGGGGGGGCGGGGGGGGGGGACAAAGATGGGGACAGGTAGAAAACACCTGTGGCTGAGCCCTGGGTGGTGGGCTGGGCCACTGCGTGTCCCCTGCAGCTGGAGCTGGAGAGGAGAAGGTCTTGCTGAGAAGCCACTAGGGCCCCAGCTGAGGTCAGGGGACAGGCACTAGGGACAAGGCAGGCCTGAAGGTAGGTCACACCACACCACAGCGGGAAAAGCCTTGCAGCTCAGGGTCGATCCCTGGGGCACCGACGCTCGGGGAGCTCGCTGGGCCAGAGCCCGGGGCTCCAGGTCCCTGTGGTATCCCTGTCCCAGCTGGACAGAGACCCTGGGTCAGGAGCTGCTTGGGGCCGCTCCCCACCCGCTCCCTTGGGCACCCAGCTTGTCAGGGCTCCGTCACTCTGTGTCCCCAGATGAGAGTCGTCTTTGCCACCCCAGGAGGGGCTGGGCGGGAACAACGCTGACCCGAGTAGGTGGTGACAGTTCTCACCCCACCCTCCCCGTCAACCTGCTGAGTGACCTTGGTCAAGTGACTTGCCCTCTCTGGGCTTCACGTTGGTGTGTGTGAAATGGGAGCAGCTGGCTTAGCTGGGGACCCTTTCAGCCGAGGGATCTGGGATTCTGCATCAGCCCAGAGGCTGCCACCGGGGCCACTCCTGCCCACTCACCGTCCCTGCCGGGTCTCACCCACGAGTCCTCCCAGACCCCTCCTCTTGGATTCATGGTGAGTCCTCTCACTCCTGCCATGAGCCACACCCCCGAGTCACCTGCTCTGTGCCACACCGTCACGTGCTGGGCTCCTGTGGTCAGGGAATGGACGGTGCAGGGGGAGCCTGGGGAGGGGCAAGTGCCCAGCCCAACCAGAGGCTGCGTCCCTCCTGCTGCGGGCTGCCGCTGACCTACTGGCTTTGTTTGTTTGTTTGCTTGGTTCCAGGGACCTAGCCCGGGGGGGTCTACCCCAGAGCCACGTCCCAGCCAGCTTTGGGTTTCACTTGTAGCAGGGTCTCGCTCAGGTGCTTAGGGCCTCACTAAGGTGAGGCTGGCTTTGAACCCCCCATCCTCCTCTCTCAGCCTCCCAAGCTGCTGGGGTCACAGGTGTGTGTCACCGTTCCCAGCTGGCTTCAAGCCACACACTGTCAGAGCTATACTTCCGGAGGTGCCAAGTCCCAAAGGGCTGAGGCCAGGTGTGGGCAGGGCTGCGTGGCTTCTCCGGGCTCCAGGAGAATCCGTTCCCGGTCCTCTCCAGCCACCACAGGCCACGGCATTCCTGGGCTCCGGGCCTCCCTCCCCCGTGTTTAGAGCCACCTTCTGTCCCCTTGCCGACAGGCGCCTGCCTCCCTCATCCAGGAGGCCCAGGGCCCGCTGACCCAGGCCTCTTCCATCTCAGGAGGCTCCCGTGATCTCACCTGCCCGGCTCTTGGCCGTGGAACCCACTCACTTGCAGGTTCAGGGATGGCCGCGTGGGCACCTTTGGAGGTCACGGCCTGTGCCCTGGGCGTCCTCACAGTCCTCGACTCTGAAAGCGTCAGGGGCACAGAACACCAGCCCCGGGGCCTCATCTGCACAGCAGGACGGTGAGACCCTCCTCCTGGCTCCTGGGGGCTTGGGGAGCCTATGGATGGGCCGCAGGCTGCAGCTCCCGGTCCAGAGTGGCCCCGTGGCAGATGGACGCTTCTGCTTCTGTTTTCTCGGTGGCGTGTGACACGCCTTCTGGTCCCAAGTGTAGGGGAGCCTGGGGGCAGCCGTGGGGGGCTCACCGTGCTGGACAGCTGCGCTCTCTGGGCCAGCCCAGGCCCTCTGTCGCCAGCTGGCCTTTGGTTCCTGCCGCTGGCATGTGCTGAGCTGGCCTGGGTCAGTGGCACCGTGGGGACAGACAGACCCTGCACTCCTGCCCACCCCTGGTTGTGCAGTGCGTGAAAACCTGTCAACAAACATAGAAGTGCAAGAAATGGAATGTTCCTTCCTTTCTACTCCATTTACCTATGTCTTTCCTTATATAATACCTCACTGTTGTAATCTCTTCAGCTTTTAATAGGTCTTGATGAACCTATTTTTTTTTTTTTTTGTCTTTGACTTTCATCCTTCTTCAGGATCGTTTTTGATAATCTCAAGCCTTGCATTTTCATGAATTTTTATAATAATGTGTTAGTTCTCTTTTTTGGAGGGTACCAGGGGGTATCAGGGGTGCTCGACCACTGAGCCACATCCCCAGCCCTGTGTTGTATGTATATGTATGTACATGTCATTTTCTAATTGATGTTACTGACACATAAAAATGCAGTTGTTGTTAAATTTGCCCATTAATTTTATTTGTGACTTATTTTTAGACTTTCTATGGACACAACCACGTTGTCTCCTGCATCTTCCTTTATAATCCTTGGTCCTTTCATTTCTTTTTCTTGTCTTATGGCTCTGTTTAGAATCCACAGTACCATGTTGAAGAGAAGTGACAGGAGACAGAACTGCCTCCTTAGCCATCTCAGGGAGAAACTCTCGATATTTTACTATTTAGTTATAACGCTTTCTTTGCTTTTGTATAGACACTTTTAAAGTATCAGGTTAAGAACTTTTCCATCCTTTTTATATTTCTAAGAGTTTTTCAATCATGATTGAGGGTTGTGTTGGCCGCCTTTTGTCACTCTGACGAAACCCCTGAGAAAATCAACTTAAGGAAGGAAAGGTTTATTGGTTTAGAGGTTTCAGTCCATGGTGAGTTGGCTTTTGGGCCTACATGGAAGGGAATGAGTGATAGAGCAGAGACTCTCACCCCACGGTGGCCAGGAAGGGAGGGGGAAGGCGCTGGGTCCCTGATAGTCCCATGACCCAATTTCCTTCCACCACGATCCACCTTCCAAAAGGTTTCCCAGCTCCCAGCAGCTCCGTGAGCTGGGGTCAAGCTCTTAACACATGCGCCTCTGGAACACCTTCACAGGGGTTGAACTTTGTCAAATGATTGTTTTAATCTTTTGAAATTATTGTATGACTTTATTCTACAATCTATTTCATACAGTATATTTAATATACAATCCCTGTTTTAAAAATGTGAAACCAAACTTCTCATTCCTGGGGAGAGCGGACTCAGTGTGGTTATGATTAGAATAGCCTTCATACGTATGGATTTGGTCTGCTTTTACTTTGGTAAAGATTTTTGCATCGGATCCTGGCACAAGCTGTCCAGGAAAGAGAACTGCGGTCATCTCTGTTTTCCAAATGAGCAACTGAGACTCGAGGGGTTACTGGATTAAGATGGTTTTGCGGTTTTCTTTCTTGCAGTGTTTTCTTATCAAGTTGAAATCGGCCTCAAAGATATGTTAGGAAATGTTATTTTCCAGTTATTCTTTGGAAGCGTGTGTAAGATTGATATCAATTCTTCCTTTATATGAATTTGCAAGAATTCATCAATGAAACCATCTGTGTTTTTTTAGTGGAAATTTTAAAATAATATTTTCCTTAAAAAATATAGAATGGAGTTTGCTTTGGCAGCACCTACATTAAGGTTGGAAGGCTGCAGAGAAGATAAGCCCCTGCTCAAGGATGATATGCAAATGGGTAAACTGCTCCTTATTGTTTTTGGTTTGTCACTGAGGGATGAGCTGAAGTCACTGTGGGGCCCTGAGAGTCCTGAATTCTTCCTGGGTTGGCAGAGTTTCCACATACAGATTCTTGAGGATTTCCAAATGAATCCAATACATAAAGCTGACAGAAGAAACCCCAAGCCAGTCCACAGGCACGGGGAGATGCCCAGGCTGATGTCTGCAGGCAGCAAGAGTCCTGACCTTGGAAAGGGCCACACGTTCCACACTCTATTGGTGGTCTTCGCTGTGTAGCTTGGAGAAGGTGCAGCGCTCTCCAGCTTCACTGTTACCGCTAATACATACAGGTATGATGAAGCAATTTAGAACAGTCAAAAATAAATGAATAAAACATGTAGCCAGGCACAGGGTGTGTGACTCTGATTCCAGTGACTCAGGAGGCTGAGGAAGGAGGACCACAAGTTCAAGACCAGACTCAGCAATTTAGCAAGGTCCTGAGCAACACAGTGAGACCTGGACTCGATAGATAGATAGATAGATGGATGACAGGGCTGGGGATGCTGTTCATTGGTGAAACACCCCTGGGTTCTGTCCATGGTACCTAATAATAATATCAATAAAAAAAAAATAGAATAAAATATATAGAACTATCTGGATTTTCCATTTCTTCTTCTGTCAGTTTATGTAAGGAACTTGAAGAATTTTTTCCAGTTCATCTAAATTACCAAATTTATTAGTGTAAAACCACAATCTTATTACTGTTAGAGTCTGTAAAAAAGTCAAAATAACACCTGGCATTTTGCCAGGGGAATGTTAGAGTTGTAAACAAGTCTGGATGGTGCCTGGCAAAATGCCAGAGGGAGTGGTTTGAGAAGTAACAAAAGCGAGCCATTAAGTGTAGAGATTCCTTATTGGTTGACTGATGTATCTAGTTTATGCTAATTAGATAAGCTCTGTGGAATGTATAAATACTGCTCCTGTCCTGCAATAAACGGCTCCTACTCCTGCTGTATCAACGTACACAAGTTATTCGTCACCCCCCGGTTATTTTGCTGCAGCCGGACTGCGGCATATTACTATTTAAATACTTTTAATTATCTGTAGGTTCTGTAGTGTTATCTCCTTTTTTCTCATTTCAGTCTTTGGTTGTTCATATCTTCCACCCAAAACCGGCTTTAGGAAGCTCACTGAAGCTCTCCAAGGCGCCACCAGCCCACACCCTGCCCAGCCATTGATACTCTGAGGTCTTGCCCCCCGCTGGGTACTGTCTGGAAGTGAGATGGTGGATGTTTTCCACATCCCCTGAAGCCGTCTGACGATCTGTTGTTCTCCCCTAGTGCTGGGCCTGGGGGAAAGACACAGAGGCCCTCCTCTCCCAGGATCCACAGTCTCTGCACCACTCCTTGCCACTTCCAGTGCACCCCAGGTCCCTCCTGTCACCCCACTACGCACACTGGAACTCGCGCCACCAGGGATCTTCACGTATCTAAGGGGTGGGGAGTTCTTTCTTGCTCTTTACTTCATCTCCAGAAATTTCTGAGAAGGTGTTTTGACTTCCCCTTTTTGAGATTCTAAAGCTGGAAGGAGACTCCTATTTTCTCTTCTACTTGAACTCAGAGAAGCCAGAACACGGAGAGAGGGAAGAGTGGGGGAGATGGGGCTTGGGGAGGGCGGGTGACCTGGAGTAAGTCCCTTAACTCCTCAGTCTCAGTTTCATCCCTTGTAAAAGGAAGGCGAAGGGTCCCATTTGTCTTGCTCAGTGTCATGGTGAAGGTCAGGTGTCATGGTGAAGGTCAAAGCAAGGACACTGAAGAATGCTTATTTCATTGCAAACTGTACTGTCCACTCAACAGGATTTATAACCATTCGTGTACAGTTTAAGTCATGATGATTATAATGATATATAATTATTCATGTAATATCTATAATTATGATGGTAAAACAGATGCCTGTATCTGCACCAACCTGCTCCAGAAATCAGGTGACCTTGGAGCCTCCTTATGGGTCTTGATCCTTCTTATCTCTTTGTATTAATCATTCTTTCTTCTCCTTATAGTTTTATTCTTTTTTTTTAAGAGAGAGGGAGAGAGAGAGAGAGAGAGAATTTTAATATTTATTTTTAGTTTTTCGGCGGACACAACATCTTTGTTTGTATGTGGTGCCGAGGGTCGAACCCGGGCCGCACGCATGCGAGGCAAGCGCGCTACCACTTGAGCCACATCCTCAGCCCCCAGTTTTATTCTTTAATAAAATAAAATACAAAATATTTTGGAGCTTTATATAAATAAATCCTACTCCATGACTTTCTGTGATTTTATTCTTTCATTCAACATTTTTATGAAATCCACTCATGTTTTCACTGCTGTATAATACTCCATAACAGAATATACCACAGTGAACTTCTCCACCCCTCCTGAAAGACATTTGGATGATTCTAGGAGGAGCATTTTGAAAAATATGGCCATGAACATTCTTGTACATATCTTCTCACCATAGCCGTGTCCTAATGCAGACCAAAGATTTTCTTTGGGAGTAAAATTATTGAGTCTAAGAGTGAGTGCCTATATTGAATCCAAAAACAGTGATTACTAGATAAGTTAGTTTCCTATGGATGGTTTAAAAAAAAACACTTGTTGTCTTATGATTCCAGGGACAGAAAACCCCAAATGGCTTTCCCTGGGCTGAAGTCAAGGTGTGGGCAGGGCTGTGTTCTTTTCAAAGGTTGTGGGAAAATCTGTCTCCTTATCCTTCTAACTTCTAGAAGCTTCCTATATCTCTCAGCTCGTGAACCCTTCCTCCATCTTCAAAGCCAGCAGGGTAGCCCCTCCAAGTCTCTGCCTCTGTTGCCTTCTTGTCCCCTGACAAGGACCTTGTGGCTCTATGGGCCACCAGGTAGCCCAGGATAAGCTCCCAGTCCAAGGTCAACTGATCAGCAACCTTCATTCCCGTTGGTGTGTCACCTGTCACACCCCCAGGTCCTGGGGCTCAGGGTTGGCCGTGGTGATGGTGGCCTCATTCTGCCTGTCACACCAGGGGGCGCAAATGGGTACAGCCTCTGTGCCCATGTAAACGTCCATGGGGGGCCTGTCCCCTGTCCTCCTGCACAAACTGCTTTCACATTTAAATTTTTTTTTGTATTTTCTGTAATGATTTCCTCTTTTGAAATGCCTAAGGTTCACAATAATTTGCGGAATAGTCGAGAAATGTACCCTCGTCCAGTTTTTATAATACTGTTTTTTTCTTTGTACAGTTCTAGGAGATTCTGTGGCACGTGTAGGTTGGAGTGACCGTCACCGCAGCTGGGATAAGGACCTTTTAACCATGCTGCAGATCTTGGCCTGGAGGCTCCTGTGGGTCAGGAGATTGCTCAGCCAGGGCTGAGGCCACAGGGGCAGTAAGGAGAAGGTCAAGGCACCTAAGGTGCCCACCCGTTGGGAGGTGGCTCTGCCCACGGGGGTCCCTATGACGGCCACCTTGGCCCAGTCCTTCCTAGCGTACCTGAGCGCTTGGGCGGTGGGAGAAGAAGGACTTTAACTCTTGCAGATTAACCCTGGGAGCTGCAACGATATTGATATGCTATTATTTTCCATCTTTATTCCTCCCCCGGCGATGAGCGAATGGCTCCCCCCAGGCCATTCATAATTGAAAAATGCTTTTAAGGCCTTTACGAGTTGAGTCCTAGATTTCGCCAGGTGCCTGCTTTATTGGGCCTCTGGTCACCGATGATACATCTGCTCCTGACGATCCTGAAGGAAAGGCGCTCGGCGGCATGACGGATGGGGCGCGTTGGGATCAATGCTCATTAGTGATGCTGGGGGCCAAGTGGGCCCAGGCCGCTTGCTGGGGTGGAGGGACCTGGCGGGGACTGGCCCTCAGCAAGACAGGGGGACGCCCGATGGCTGCCGTTTGCCTTGGACGGTGGCCTTGCCTTTGTTCATTCATCTGATGGATAGATTCTCACCCCTGGGTGCCAGGCCCCGTGCTGGACACTGATGGGGTCAGACCAGGCACCGTCCTCAGGAGACCCAGGCTGCCCCATGTTTAACCCTCAGAGGGCGCCACGTGTGAGGGTGAACACGTGTGTGGTTGAATGCAGCCACTCACCAGGCTGGGACAGGCGTGCCTAGGTGAGAGGTTGGCACAAGCAAAGTGCGAGTGTGACCTGCCTGGGGCAAGGTGAGCCACCCTTGTGACTTCTTAAACAGGTCCCCCCTGGTGGCTGCTGCTCTGAGTCACGGAGCCTCAGAGCTGGCTAAGGAGGGATCAGGCACCGGCTCAGGCCCCTAGATTCCCCTGGGCAGTGGGGGCCCAGGGTGGGGAAGGGCCTGGCTCCAGGCGGCACAGCCGGGTGACGGGGAGCCAGGATCCAGGGAGGAGCCCCTGGCTGGGATTCTTGCAGCACCGCGAGGGCCTCACGGAGTCTAAATCTCAGCTTTGGCTTTGACCTTGGGCTTAGTTTGTCCTTGCCTGAAAGTGTGTGTACAAGACGTGAGACCTGAGGTGTCCCCGGGGCCCAAATGCTTGAAGGCCAGAGCAGTTAGCGACATGGCGGTCAGTGGCGGGGGCAGGGGAGACCTAAAATATACTTACGGCAAGAAAAACATGGGCGGGGGAGGGGTTCAGGGTCACTGAGCACCAGACAGGAGACCTGCGTGGGCATCTCCTCACGCAGTCTCTAGCAGACTTGGAGAAAGAGCGGAAACAGGACCAGAGGGGAGGTGACCTGTCCCAAGGACACGGGTTTTTATCTTCTGGTTTTTAAATGTCAAAGCCCACTGCCTGCCACTGTCCTGGAAGGTCCTCTCAGGGTCCTGGGAGAGCAGTGGGGACACAGGTTCAGGAGAGCGGCCCACTCTTAAGGTCTCCGTGGGGCCCCAGGGCTGGCCCCACCGGTGTCTCCGGCCACCCCCATGAGGGGTTAAAACCCAGGCTAGGTCGTCAAGTGACAGGGTGGGGCTGGGTCCTTCTCCTCCCTCGAGGAGGCCACTGCTTAGTCTGTACCCAGAGATCTGGGTGGGGGTGCAGCCAGCGAGAGGGCTGTGGACGTGGCCAGAGGGGTGGCCCAGCTCTGCCTCTGCACGGGCCTCGGTGGCCAGTCCTCTCCGCCCGGGGCCTGTGGAGGACCAGGAGGCCTTGGCCTAGCACAAGCCTGGTGGGGGAGGCCGGGGAAGAGCCAGCCTCTGACCCCTGCAGCAGGCCACAGACCTCACGACTGGGCTGTACGCTTGGATCCAGAGCCTTCTCCCTTGGTGGTCTGCACCTGCCAAGGTCCAGGTGGGAGCCACGAGCCTGCAGCCCCCGTCCCCTCCTCAGTCGGGGGAGTCAGTGGGGAGCAGCAGAGGCCCCCGGCCGGTCCCACCAACAGGCCAGGCCTCGGCTCAGTACAGTAGGCCCTGGGACTCGCTGACCAGTCCTCTGCCATCCATCCATCTGCCCAACACTGACTGGACGGGCCAGGCCTACTGTCCAGAGGTGGCTGTGGCTGGCTGGGGTCCCCGACCCACAGGACAGGCAGCCCGGGGCTTTCTCCCCACCCCCACCTGCAGTGGGCTTCCTTTTTCCAAAATGCTGCACTTAGGGGTCTCTCGCCAAACCTTCGAGTGGTCGCTCCTCGTCCTCAGGTTGTAGCTCAACCGTCACCTCCCGGGACGGAAGCCCCCGGTGAGGAACTTAACCCCGGTGAAGCTGTGCCCACAGAGAGGGGCCAGCACCGAGGACGCCTGCTGGGAGCCCTGTCCCCGGGTGCTCACAGGACATGCCAGGCGGAGACGATGGCAAGGGAACAGTTTCTGCCTCTAGGGGTGGGTGCACTCGTGCAGGAAGCCAGAGGGGTGAGTGGGGTAGGGATGGGGGTTAATCAGAGCCCAGGAGGCTCCCCTGAGAAGGTGGCGTTGAAGCTGAGACCCAGAGGGCAGGAGGAGCCGGCCAGTGATACAAGTTAGGAGTGGGAAGAAAGCTGCAGCATGTGCAAAGGCCCAGGGGTGAGCAAGAGCTATTCTCCTTGGCCTCCTTGTTCTGGCTTAAAGGCCCCTTCACTCTGGTTGCTGTCCACCCCCACACAGAACTCTGGTTTCTAAACGTCCCAGCAGAGAGTGGAGCCTGTGGATCTTAGGACGCAGGCAACTGGCCGGCAAGCTCTTAGTCACCCTTGGTTGCCACAGCAAAGTTACCACAGGCCAGGCGCCTTAAACAGCGGACACCTACTTCTCACCATTCTGGAGGCTGTGAAGTTCAAGATCAAGGCTCTGGGCCAACTTGGTGCCTGGGGAGGACATTCTTCCTGGTTTGTGCTGGCCAAGTCCTCCCACGGTGGAGAAGGAACGATTTCCCCTTCCTTTCCTTATAAAGCCACCAATGCCACCCGAGGGACACTGAGACCTCATCTGACCTACTTACCCTCCAAAGCCCTGGTCCTCAAGTACCCTCACGCTGGGCACTGGGGCTTCAACGTATGGATTTCGGGGGTCACAGTGCAGTCCCCAGCAGCACCTGGAGAGAGGGCAGCCGGGGAGCCTCGGGGGCTGGGAGGACTCTCAGTGGACTCTTCCTGGAGCGTCCACCCCAGGAGGCAGGTGCTGGGTCTCTGTGGGGCTCACAACACTGTGGCTCCTCACGGGTGTTTGGAGGACGGGATCCAGCACGGGGGCTTCTCTGGGGCCAAGGGTGTGGCCAGCATCTCACCCGAGTCCTGTGTCCGAGCTGGGGCCAGGACTGCCCCGAAGAGCTCCTCCTTCAGCGCCACCTTCTTCCTCCTATTGGACAGTGGTCTACAGAGCACTGGACGCCGGGGGCCGTTCCAGCACAAGGCCCGCGGCAGTGAACCACAGTGACAGTGTCTGATCTCACAGAGCAGAGCAGATCGGTGACCACACTAGGACGTCAGGGGTGACCCATGCCACTGAGGAAAAAAGAGCAGAGCAGGAGGGGAGGGGCGGGGAGGGGTCAGGGCCGACATCTCCGGGAAGGAGGCCCTCAAGAGAGGCCGAAGGCAGAGGCGGAGGCTTTAGAGCAAGGCCACACGTTTGACCAGAGATGGAGCTTCGTCCCTCCCTGGAGCCGGACTGGACTCCATGACGACACAGCTCAAACAAGCCGAGTGTGCCAGAAACAGTGTCTTGTGCCTTCGAGGGTAGGCTCGGGTGCCACTGCAGGTCCTGGCTCGTCCTCTCCCTTGGGTCACTGCTCCAGGGAGACCGGCCGAGGAACCCTGAGGCCCTGGAGCAGCCCCCTGGAGAGTCCCACAAGGAGGAACTCACCCCTCTTCCAGGGATCAGGAGCCTCCTGCTGGCCATCGTGACTGGCTCTGGGAAAGGGGACCTTCCTGCCCCTGGGGACCTTCAGAGGGCTGGCCCCGCGGCTCTCAGAATCCCTGAGGCAGAACCAGCCCTCTGCGTCCTCGACCCCAGGGACTGTGGGGACCAGTGTTTGTGCTTTAAGCCACTGGATTTGGGGGTGGTTGGTTATACAGCAAAGGGTACAATACAGAAGGAGGGGAGCCCCCGATGGTGGGGACAGGGAGTGGCCGACACAGGCCCTGCATGCAGAGGACCGTCCACCTGCACCTCAGCCCCTGTCTGGTCCTCAGGGGAGAAGGCACAGGCTGTGCCCTTCTCAAGGTGAGAACTCCAGTGACCTCGCGGCTGGCTCCGGCCCGCCTGGGACTCAGCAGGTGTCCTTGTTGTGGCTGCTGAGCCCCGTGTCCGACTCCTTCCCCCAGGTCGGACTCTCTGCAGAGAGGACCAGGAACCACATTCCCATTTGGATCCACACCCTTGACGAGCGGCCCTGGCCCTGTCCTCTGCTCCCTGCGGCTCCTGGTCTCCCTAAGCCTGCTGGCCACCGTCCTCCCACCTTCAAAACCTACACCAGGCACCCTCCCCTCTGGGGACCCTTCCTCCCCAAACCCGGCCCCAGACCTTCCCATCTCGGGGTCCGGGGGGACTTCCCCTGCACAGAGACCTTGTTGATTACTAGTCTGGGTCACTCACACCCCGTGCTGTGGCTGCCCGTCTGGGGGCCGCCTCTGTGGCTGGAGAACACATCTGATGCACACGTCTGTCGGCCCAGAAGCCAACCCAGGCCCTGCCGCCTAGAGTATGCTCAGGAAAATGTTCCGGATAGAAGGACGGACGGAGGGACAGATAGAAGGACAGACGGAGGGACAGAAAACCAGAAGAAAGGAGGAGAGAGGAGGGGAGGGAGGAGGGAGGAGAGGACGGAGGAGGGACAGGAGGGTTGGGGGAGAGTGACAAGAAGGACAGGGGGAGGGCTGGGCGCGGAGGAGGCAGTGAGCACAGGGTGGGTGGACGCGGTCCTCGGGCCTGTGGCTCCTCTACCCAGACAGGAGCGGCAACCTGCGGTCCCTCCCGGGGCTCGGCTAGTTAACCAGGCCCTGTTTCACCCACAGTCTCTTTTGCAGCCGAGGCAATTAGAGATAACGGCTGGGGGCCCCTCCCGGGCAGCCCCACCTGCCCTGTCCCGTCCCATTAACTTCCAACTCCACAGCCATCCCCGACCTGCAATGTATAATGAAAGACATTCAAAATCTATCCAAATGGCATGAGTATTGATTTATTAATGCCGGGGAATGTGGCTCTAATTGAATTGAGATCCAGGAAGTAAGTTAATGTAGCTGACGGTGCTACAGGAATTGAATTACCCCAGGGCCCAGAATGATTACCTTCTCACTCTCTCTGTGTTGTCAGTGGGTAAATAACAAATCAATTGACGATTCTCCCCGTGGCCAAAAAGAAAAAAAAGAAAAGTTCCCAGAGCTCTGGACACAGGACTGGGCAGCGGGCATAGGTGAGGGGTGGGGAGCTTCCTGGAGGAGGCGGAATAGGCAGAAGAGAGGGGAGAAGGGTCAGTCCCCGAACCCTCCCTGAGCTCCTTCTCTGCCCAGCTTTTCTACTCTGGCAGCCGGAGTCCCACAGTATACCAGCTGCACCGTCTAGAGCAGCCCCGGCAGCTGGTGGAGAGCTTCCCCGGATGTTCTCTAGCCCAGAGAGGGGAAGGGACTTGCCCCGAGTCACACAGCGAGTCTCCCCGTGACTCGCAGCACCTCCCTGGGCTCTGCTCCTTCCAGGATGTAACCGCCCCTCCTAAAGCCACCTTGGGGGTGTGCTCCTGGGCTCGCCCCTCCTGCCAGAGGGTCTTCTGTGGTTGGACACTTCCACTGGGTAGAGGCCTTTGGTTCTCTGTTGAAGGCCAAATAGTCCCCTCCTGTGACCACTCGTGCAGGGATTCTGGAAACTTCTCAAAGGAAGAAAGGCTGGCTTGCTGCATCCTGAGGAACCGGGGAAGGAGGCCGGGATTCACTGTGGCCAGCAGCACCTTCCCCGGCCCGGGAGCCCGCCATTTCCTCCCCGCCTCTGCCGTGAAGCAGCGGAGGGTGGACGCAGGCATGCCTGGCCCTCTCGGCCAGCTCTGCTCCATGCTGGCTCTGTGACCCTGAGTCATTGTGACCCAGAGTCTCAGTCTCCCCACGCACCAAATCCACGGAGCCTCAGAGTTGGCGGCCCCCATGAGCTTCGCGGGACACCCAGGCGGCCTGGCAAGGGTCCGCCAGGACCACCCCCCGCCAGTCCTAGTGGGTGTCTGCAGAGCAGCCCGCTGGCCGGGCTCTGGTCAAGGAGGAGAAAGGCTGAGTTAATTAAATCCACAGCTAACAGTGCAGGTTACCCACAAAAGTGAACTTCAGTGGCCTTGAAACCACTGACCAAAGGAGGCTGGAAAAATGAAACCACAGTTGGAGCAAAATGGAAAAAGAAATCATCAGCTCGACATCACTTCAGCTGGCCACAGGTATCAGAATATTAATTGGTCTTTGACTCGATTTGGCTGTGGGAGTCAGGGCAGGCTGTGGCTTGGGGAGCCGACAGCGCCATGGGGCTGCAAGGGGCATGCTGGGAGCTGGCCGAGGTGGTGGGAGGGGGAGGTGAAAAAGGGGGGAGGGGGAGGGAGGAGGGAGGGGAGAGAAAGGGAGAGGGAGGGGAGGAGGAGGGGAGAGGGAGGAGGGAAAGGGAGGGGGAGGGAGGAGGGAGGAGGGAAGAGGGAAGAGAGGGGGGAGGGAGGAGGGAAAGGGAGGGGGAGGGAGGAGGGAGGAGGGGAGAGGAGGGGGAGGGAGGAGGGAGGGGATAGGGAAGAGGGAGGAGGGAGGGGGAGGAGGGAGGAGGGGGAGCAGGAGTGGGGCCTCGGGGCCTGGGCCGCCCTGTGCCAGCGTGTGGGAGTGAAGGAGTGTGGACCTGGGAGCCCGCACCCTGTGGTTGTGAGGAGTAGGGGCAGGTGTGAGCTGGTGAGCCAGCCCTGGCCACCGCAGTGTCACAGGGAAAGGCTGCCTGTCACCATTACCATCTGTTCCCAGCTGCCCTGGCAGGTAGCTGCATGAAGAAGGCCGTGGAGGCTCACAGATGGGATCCTGCCAGGTCACTGGGGACAGGCACGTGGCAGAGATGTGGTGATACTGGCTCATCTTAAGGAGGCCGCTGGCTGGTGGCCAAGCACAGCTCCTGGCACAGAGAAGGCCCAAGGAGCGTGTGGGTTGAATTTACCTGGATTTCGGCTCTGGATGGGGCCTTTTGTGCCAGCCTAGGTCCCCCCCTCTCTCCTGGTGACACCTTGGGGGCTTATCGGCGGGAGCGCAGCCTGGAGTCCCCTCTCCGTAATTCCCTGGTGTCCGAGCTGACCAGGAAGGTCGACACTTCACTGTGGCTGGTGGCTTGCTGTCGCGGCAGCTACTGATCATGTCCGTCTTTTGCTGGTGGCCTGTGAAGCGGAGGCTTGTCCAGCTCTTTCACCTGTTGCCCACGTGCTGGGCAGGACTGTGGTCCAGGGCATGACTGTGGACCATCTATCAGAAGGACGTGACCCCTGTTGGGGAACGGTCAGGGCGCGGCTGTGGAGAGCAGCAGGCACCAGCTGTGTCCTAGTGGACATGGTCTCTCATCAGTTCTGTGACACTGTGGATGAGAAGGGCTCTTAAGTCACTCATAGGGTGAGGTAAGGAGGTAAGGAGGCAACTGAGCACAGAGAGGAGAAGCGAATGGCTTGAGGTCACACAGCAAGAACGAACCGGACTTCCGGCTTCTGGTCTTTCCTCTTAGACTCTGTGCCTCCAGCCGTAACGTGCAAGCCGCTCAGTGGCCACCGATGTTGGCCTGGGGGTCAGGGAGGCCAAAGGGAGCGCAGCCGCAGTGTCCCTGCTGGCTGCAGGGGCGCGTCTGTGAGTGGGCGCTGGCGGGAAGGTGGCTTTCCCTTGTCAGACCTCCGCTTTCTCGAGCGAGGCCTAAAACCTGGGCTTCCGTGACATTTCACAACTGTGAAGTGCTGATGAGGCTCAGAGGATTTAAAAGCATGTTGACATCAGAGCAAAGTGACACATTTGCCCCTGTGGGCTGCAGGTGGTGGCTCTGGGGCTCGGTGGGGGAGTTGTGGGAGGAGGTGAAAGGCCGGGGTGCTGGTGGGGACGCTGTGGCCTGTCACCCTCCTCCACTCATTCGCTCCTCACTCTTGGTTTGGGCTTTGTGCTTCCTCGGTCCCGGGGAGAGTCCCGGGGAGTCCCGGGGAGTCCTGGCTTCTCTTGCAGAGTCCACCTGTCCGGCTGCCCAACGTCCCGACAGCCGGTCTAGGGCGAGGGGGGGGCTCCTGGTCCCTCTGCCGCCTTTTCCTGGACAAGGGTCAGGGCTTCCTTGGGATGGGAGAGAGTGGAGCTGAGCTGAGTCCATTTCAGACGGACCCCAACCTAGTCCTGGTCCCGTTCCTCCCCAGGGGATGAAATTTGGCATTGGATAGACCTGGGTTCAAATCCTGGCTCTGCCGTTAGTAAACTGTGTGCGTGACCTTGAGCCAGTGGCTGCCCC
Organism: Marmota flaviventris; assembly: GCF_047511675.1. NCBI lineage: Eukaryota > Metazoa > Chordata > Mammalia > Rodentia > Sciuridae > Marmota > Marmota flaviventris. Next base: position 18,313,593 of record NC_092507.1, on the reverse strand, counting down.
TCTGGGCCTGGCCCGCGGCCCCCTGGCCCTCCCTTCTTCCCACTTGGGGCTGCTCACTGCGGTCCCCAGGACGCTGCCCAGGGCTCTCCCTGGCTGTGGGAGACGCGAGCGTGGAGGTGGCTGCAGGCAATGCAGCCGGGGTGTCCGTGGGCAGACACCCCAGCTCCCACTGCCTGGTTGGGCTGATTCTGAAGCCCCTTCTGTGCCATCTCACTGCATCCCGAGGGCCCAGGCTCCCGCCACCCACAGTGGCAGTTTGCTTGGTGACTTGCCCTTTGAGGACTTTCTCCGTTCCCTGTCTCATGTCCCCACGTCCTTACCAGTGTTTCCTGGTCTCATTTCCTAAATAACGGGAGCCCTTGCCTAAGTTGGGCTTAGGAGAAAATCAGTGAGACCCTCAGTTTATTCATCTGCCAAGTGGGCATACAGGCCTGGCTTCAGAAGTGTCCCGAACAAGTCGCCGCGTTCACACGATGCCCAGAGCTGCCTGGAGCCTTCCCTCCGAGGGCGGAGGCCTCTGCTGTTGTTGAGGACGTTGCTGTGATCTTGGCTGACGGCCACATCCCAAGGCCAGGGCCATCGGGCACTTTTGATGTGGGAGCCTGGCTGCCCCAGGGGGGCCTCAAGGGTTGACTTGAGGGCTCAGGGTGGAAGGGGTGGGGAGACTGTGGCCTCTGTGGCCAGGACGTGGAGCGTGCGCTGCAAAGAGGGCTGGGCCCCAGGGGAGCCCCTCAGCACCACCCCGACCTCAGGGCTGTTAGTGGAAATGGTGCTAATGGGGCCCAGCTGTCACCATGGGAGGGTGGGGACCCTGCGGGGAGGGGCTCGACTGAGGGGATCCTGCAGCCTGGCGTGTCCAGTGGCCACGGACGCACACGGGTGGCCCAGTCAGCACAGGAGGGTCCTGGGGGCTGGTGGGAGGCCAGGACCCGCGCTGTCTCCAGTCTTCCCAGCCTCTGGAGAGAGCGAGCCGGGCCCCAGGCAGGGCGCTGGCCCCACAGCCCATTTCCTCATTGCTAAACCGGAGCTCAGTACAGCGGAGACCTGCCGAGGTTGATGGGGCACCAGTGACATGAAGGGGGAGCAGCTCCTCTGCCTGCCCCGCCTGCTCTTCCCCGCTCTGGCGCTGACCTCCCGCCCACCCTGCGCGGCCTGGGAGCTGGACAGCCAGCGTCTTCCTCTGCTTGTCTGCTTTGGCTTCAAGCCTCCCGCAAATCCAGGGCCCCGTGTTGCTGTGCCATCTTTATGTCCGAAGGGCGCTGCTTCCCCGGGACGAAGGACCAGGGAGCCATTAAAAGTATTAAGGAGCGAGGTTCCCAGTGAATCTCTTGCCCTCACTCATCATGGTGTCTCCCCTTTCTGCAGCGCGCACACACACGCACATGCACACGCACACACACATGCACACACGCGTACACACACGCGTACACACATGCACACATGCACACGCACGCACACGCACACACACATGCACACACGCGCACACACCCCCTCACACACACGGCATCCTGAGTCCTGCTCCGCCTTTTGGGAGAGCTGTCCTGGATTTGGACTTCTCAGTTACTGTAGCCAACGTCACCCTATCCCACTGGGTAACCGTAGCTCCAGCCCCTAGAGCTCTCCACGCCCTCCACACGGTCAGCTCTGTCTCCTTCACACCAAGCACTGTCCCCTGAGCAGGACTGGGACTCCGTGAGGCAGCTGAGGGGCCAGGGAATGCTTGCTGCGGTGTCCACGTGGCCTGAGGCGAGCACCCTCCCCCACCCCACGTGCCAGTCCTAAAATTGAGGCTGGAGGGGCCACAGGCCCTGCTCAGGTGTCTCAGTGAGGGACTAGCAGAGCCGTCCCCAAGACCCCTCTCCCTGCCCCCAGGCCTGGGGCTCTTCCCCAGTGAGAGGATCTAAGTATGGACAGTCCCCGACTTAGGATGGCTCAACCTAATGATTTTCCAACCGAGTGGTGTGAAAGCCACATGCATTCCATAGAAATTGTCCTTTGAATTTTGGTCTTTCCCCAGGTCACGCCACATGGCGTGATGCTCTCCAGGACTGCTGGACGGCGGCGGTGAGCTCAGCTGCGGCTCAGCCCTGCCACCCCCAGAGGAAGCCCCAGACACCCCGGAGTGTGCTGGTCCTAAGCCGGAGTGATCCTGTGGCTTAGGTGGATCCAGGACGTTTTGACCTTCCGGATTTTCAAGTTGTTAGGGTTACTGAGACACAACTCCATTGTCCACTGAGGAACGTCTGTGTCTGAGGGGTCTGTCCAGGGAACAGCTCACTTGTGAGTGGGCCTGGGTCCCAGTGGGGGATCTGCCATTCCACTGATCCTTATTAACTTTCCAGAAGGAGGGGACGACCCACCCTATGCCAGGGCAGAGGGGGCTCATGTCCTCAGAGGGGTGGGAGCAGGTTGAGCTGCCAAATCTGGTCATACTAGAAAAATGCACAAACCCACAGGCCCAGCCATCCCATTTCTAGAAAGAGTCAGAATAGCTCCTGATGCTTCCTCTGGGCGCACTTGTGTGTACGTGTGTGTGCCCACGCATGCTCATGAGGACCCAGGGCAGGCAAGCCCTTGTTACCCCCGCAGTCCAGGCGAGGAAACCGTACCTCAGAGACTTGGATCCCTTCTCTGCCAGGAAGCGCTGAGCTGGCCCCTGCCTCTGACTCCCCGGTCACCTTCAGAGCGTTCTCCCGAGGGGGTGGGCCGTGCTGGACAGAGCTCATGGAGGAGGGAGCACCCAGCCCACCCAGAGGAGGAGCCACACTCGGAATCCTCCAACCGCCCTCCCGACTCTGCAAGAGAATGAGATCCACTGAAGCTCGTCACCAGACGCCCCGTGGATACCGCCTGCCGTGCCCCTCCAAGGCACCGCATCGCATCCTGATGAGCCCAGCATGAGCTGAAAATATCACTACGTCAAAAATGCATTTGCAGCCGGGTGCAGTGGTGCAGGCCTGTCATCCCAGCGGCTTGGGAGGCTGAGGCAGGAGGATTGCAAGTTTGAAGCCAGCCTCAGCAATAGTGAGGCACTAAGCAGCTCAGAGAGGCCCTGTCCCTAAATAAAATGCAAAATAGCTGGAGGGCCCCCGAGTTCAATCCCCAGTACCCCCCACCCCCACCCCCCCGCGCGCGTGCCCAAAATGCATTTGTGCATCTAACCTACCGGCCGTCATGGCTGAGCAACCCCAGCGCGGTTCTCCTGTTGCCTGGACCCCGGCCACGGAGCAGCTGGGAAATGCCCCCTCTACTCTGTCTTTCCTCCCGTCCAACCTGTGGAGCACCAGTACTTCTCCTCACCATCACGGGGGAGGCTGCCCAGCATCATGAGAGAGAAAGAGAAACAGGGAGAGACAGACAGACAGACACTGCATATTGCTGAGAGGGGACAAGATAAAAGATCAAACTGCAGAGAACAGCTTCTACAGGATGAGGAGCTTATACCGTTTTAATGTTGAAAAATCGTAACGTGACACATGGGTGAGTCGAGGGCCGTCTGTGTCACTCTGTAGTCACTGAAAAAAAGCGACTTGCCACTCTGTGCCCGAGCCCATGCTGATAAGAGAACAACCAAAATGGGCTCGCAGGGCTCACTGGGTATCGCAGAGCTGGAGGAGCCCAGCATCGGCTGGGCCGGGACAGAGAGCCAGCTTTGGGAAGCGTAGAGGTCTGCTCCGGGGAACAGGAAATGTGTCTTTAGAAACAGAATCCTCAAAAAGGATCCTAAGGATCCTCCTCAAAGTTTGGCTTCCAGACTCCCTGGGGGGGCCTCTGGCTGTCCGGGGTCTGTCCTCAGGCCGAGGGGAGCCATCAACAGGTCCCCCTTTGGTCTTGGTCCTGGGGTGGCCAAGGCACTGGGGTTGCCTGGCCCAGGCTGGGCTGCTGGCCTTTGGTGGCAAAGGGTGGTTCACCCTTCACAGCACCCAGCTCCCCTCACCCGCCCCAACCCCGACCACTGGAGTGAGCTGGGCGCTCCTCTGGCTTCCTCTGGCCTCAGTTTTCTCCCCTGCTAGATGGGAATAACACCCCTCCCATGCTTGATTTAAGGGTGAAAGGAATCGCACTTGAGAATTGTTCAAGAAGAGAGTGATTCAAGGGATGGTGATCACTTTTCTTTAATAAAATAAAAATTATTTTAGATTTTTAAATCCAGAACACTCTGAATTCAAACACTAGTTCGGCCACTGATTGGACAGGCTGTGAGCCTCTCTGATCTTGGTGTTTTCTTCAGTAAAATGGAAACCAAACTTGGTAACACCCAGGGTTGAACTAGAAATTCAGTGGGCTCGTTCAGGAAAGCATTCAACACCGTCCCTGGTATGTAGTAGGTGCTTAATAAATGGAGCTGCCCAGGGTGCCTGGGGCTCGGCAGGGCCTGCAGGGCGGGAGGTGTGCCTGTGAGTCAAGGCCTGGGGGACGTGGGCCTCCTTCCTGCAGTGACTCCGAGAAGGGGAAGAGGGCTGGGCTTGGCAGGGGGAGCAAGGCCACTCTGGTGAGTCCCGCAGCCCAGGCCTGGGGGCTGCCTTCCCGCCACACGCTAGCTGGCCTGCCGCAAATGGAGAAGTAAGAGTGTCTCCCGGGAGGCCCAGACAGGCCCGGCCTGGGTGGAAAAACCCACGGGTCAGCGAGGCCCGGGAGGTGGGAAGCGCGGCCTCAGGCTGGCCACCTGCACCCCAGGTAGCCCCAGGCCTCCCCAGCTGGACCTGCCAGGCCCACTGAGGCCACTCTGCTGGTCAGGCCTCAGTGGCTTCCCAGTGTCCACAGACCCAACTCCCCACCTTGACCTTCGTGTCCTCCTCATCTGACCTCAACCTGCCCTCAGCCTCCCCACGGTGGCCTGAGGGGCTGTGCAAGATTCCCTGGGCCCGGAGTCTTCAGGGCTGATGGGGCCAGTCCTCTCTGCCCCCTGGCCTTAAATCCTCAGGTTCTCCCGGGGACAGAGGCGGCACGGCAGTTCCCAGGGTGTACGGGGCTCATCCTTGGTCCGCTGCACGCAGGATGGGGACTGGAACCCACCTGGCAGCTGCAGGGTGCACGGTGGCAAAGACCCAGCAGCGCCCCCCACTGTAGGCACCGCCACACGGGCACAGAGGCTGTGCTTCCCCCAGGCTGCTCCTGCCACGGCCGAGCCCGCCCGGAACCCTGGCCCAGTCCCTGCCCTCTCCCTTTTCCTGGTCTCCTTCCCGGGCATTTCCTCCCACCCTCCTTCTGCAGGTCGAGTCCCTCTGAAGCCCGCATCTCAGAGGCCCAAATAACGACACCCATTTTATAGGTAGAAAAATGGAACTTTCTGGTAACAAGAGACACCCAAAGTCACGAGGCCGGTCAGGCCAGAGCCAGGGTGGGACTCAGACTTCCACCCTCCACCACTGTCTCCTGCAGCTCTGCCTCCTTGGTCTGTTGTGGGTCAGGGGCCAGGACAGACCTCTCAGGTGGAGCAGGGTGACCCTGGAGGTGCTGACCCTGGAAGGAATTCTGACCTTGTCCCCCCACCCCCAGAGGTCCAGCCTGGGGCTTGGAGCAGGGAAGGCCCCTGCCCCAGGGCTTCTTTGGCCAAAGTTTCCCCAGGGACCGCCCCCCTAGTCCCCCCCAGTGATGACGGGGACTCGGCTCCTGTTGCCATCAAGAGTCCTGCTGGGGTCTGACGGATGCTCTCCAGAGAGGTGGCCCGGAGGCCCTGGGTTTTAAAGCAATAGAGCATCGTCTGGCTGCTGTGGCAGAGGGAGGCTGCGCGCTGGGGCAGGGACACCAGGTCCTGATGGCTCAGGAACGATTCTGTGTCGCCGTGCCCCACTTCTGGGGGGGCAGGGCAGAGCTGGGGGCTCCATCATGGGGTGTGGCCGGGGGAGGTGCTCCGGAGAGCCTTGTCTGGACTTGGCGAGGAGCCCCGATGTGAGGGCGTCTCCATCTGACCAGCCCCACCTTCTGTTTTAGAGGCAAAAAGCAATAATTGGCCACCACTGCTGCGTTCCACAGAGGCCCAGAGGGGTAAGGGGCTTGCTCCAGGCCACAGGCTGATGAGTGGCTTTTGGACAGGGGACCACCGTTGTCTTCAGCAGGTCCCCTGCACCAGACTTTCCTGACTGCCTTTGCTTCTTTCAGCTCCCTACAGCTCTCCAGCTTCTGACCCCCTCCCAAGAAACCATCTTCATTGTTACCCAGGGGGAGGCAGGCCTGGGGGAGGCTGAAGGGGGGAGGCTGAAGGGGGGAGGCCTAGAGGAAGCTGGAGGAGACTGGCCAGGGGGAGGCTGACCTGCCGCCTCCCTCAAAAGTGAAACCGAGGGAGACTCGCTGCCCCTGGAGAGGGCCTGTTCCTGCCCACTCCTCCTGCAGCGGGGAGCGGGGGTTAACTGGTCCTAAAGCACACCTTGCTGCACACAGCATGATGTCACCTTAGCCGCTGCTCTCCAGGTAAATCTCAAGCCCCTTAGTGTGGCCTCCGAGGCCTTTGGAGGCTGCCCTGCCCGTGTCCTTGACCTCCCTTCCTGTACCTCTCCCAGGACTCCTCCTCTCAGCCCCTTCCCTCCCAGGCCTCAGCCTCTGCTCCCTGCGCCCACTGGGGATTCCCACTGGGCCCTAGCTTCTGGGCTGTGCTCGTGGGAAAGTGTCCCCGGGTCCCCGATGGAGCCAGGAGCTCTGCAAAAGAGTTCCTCACGCAACGTCCCGCTCTATGTGGGAGGTGCCCTGTGACAGGGAGGTGGTGTCCCGGGCATCCCTCCCTGTGTGACTCCTGGGTCTTGGGAGGCAGCTTCTCATGGCCCCTGTGGGTCAAAGCTGAGAAGGTGACACTGAGAAGCAGCTGGAGCCGGGCCATGGCCAGGATTTGTGCAGAGCTGACCGGCAGGAAGGGGCCCATGCATGTCTGTGGCATTAGCATCCTCCCAGTGACAGGGACGCCTGAAGGGGAGACGAGTGGGCAGGGACGGGTGGGGACCCCATGAGGCTTCAGCTCGGCCACTGAAGCCACCTACCGCCTCAGAGCATTGAGTCCCCACAGCTACACTGGAGGGAACCGGGGCCCAGGAATCTCACCCAGTTAGTGTTTGGTCTGCTCCCTGCCCTCTGAGCGGCTTAAACCACAGACACGGATTTCTCACAGTTCTGGAGGCGGGAAGTTCAAGGTCAAGGTGTGGGACAGGCAGGTTTCCTTCTGAGCCAGGTTTGGCTCTTGGCTTGGTGGCCGTCCATCCACAGGAGCTCTTCCTGTGCACACGCAGAGAGGGACCTCGTCTTAGGAGGAAGCTAGCCTTGGGAGCAGGGCCGGTTCTGGGGACCTCAGTCAATGTCGCTTCCGCAGAGGTCACATCTCTGCGGATGGCTACTCTGAGAGTTAGGGCATATGAACTTGGGGATACAAACATTCAGTCTCTAGCAGCTACTAAGGGGCCAAATTGAAATTTAGACCCAGATTGTCTACAGCCTGGGGGGTTCCAAACACTGGGGGGCTGCGGGAGTTCAGGGGCTGCTCATGGAGCCCGCAGAGCCCAGGAGAGCCCAGAGCCCAGGAGTGGAGGAGGGAGCTTTCCAGGGAAGGTCAGAGGTCAATGGAGAGTGCAGGGAGCTCCTCTGGGCGGGGCCAGGGGCTCATTAGTAGGAGGCCCAGCTGGCTGGCTACTCCAGACCGTGAACTTGGCAAAGGGCAGTCATCTAGGGCAGAGGGTGACCTGTCCATGCAGAAATGGTTCCTGGGGGGGTCCTAACCGGATCAATGAGGGCATCCAGGTCCGTGAGAGTTCAGCAGGCCCTGGGGACGGAACCCTGGACCCCAGGCAGAAGAATAATGAATGAGCTCACTCACCAGCATCAGGCCACGTGCTGAGGACCTCCCAGGCCACTAGTGCTGTTGACTGGACATTCAATCAAGCCTGTCACCTCCTGTGTCTCTCAGACACCATGAAAAGCTGCTCATTATCCCCACTGTCCAGAGGATCAAACTGAGACTCAGAGAAGTTGAAGGAGCTGGCCCAGCCCGTGTTGGGCAGTGCTGCGAACACAGGACCCCAAGTCCCCGTGTGTGTGCGTGTGTGCGCGTGTGTGTGCGTGTGCTTGCGTGCATGTGTGTGCTTGTGTGTGTACATGTGCGTGTGCTGGGGATGAACCCAGGGCCTGCCGCATGCTGGGCAAGCGCTCTGCCACGGAGCCACACCCACAGCCCCTTGGACTCTTTTAATTGACACTTAACAACTCTCCCTCTGTGGGGACCCAGCGGGATCACTCCATGCTTGTATGTAGTGTGTGAAGATAGATCAGGGTGACGGTCTCCTTGACCATGTTCCACTTTCTTCGTGCTGGGAAACTCTGAACTCATCTCTTCTTTATAAACACACGGTCGATTGTTAGAGATCACCGAGCGGCAGAACCTCGGATCTCACTCCCCTGCGCAGCGGTGTCCGGTACCTGGCGTCCACTCTCCCTCCCGCCCCGTCTCCCCTGCCCACCCCCGGGGCCACGGCTCTGTTCTCTACTCTGTGAGACCACATGTGATGGAGGACGCGCCGTATTGGCCTTCCTGGGTCCGACTTACTTCACTGGACATAGTGCCCCCAGGCTCATTCATGTGGCTGTGAATGACAAGATTCCCTTATTTCTCTGTGGCTGGCTTGTAGCTGGCCTGGGCCACAGGAGTCACACCCGTGAAGAGGATCCATAGTGGGACCCGCGGTCCTGCTCGGATTCCAGAGCGCTGTGGGTTCACTTTGTTTTGGCAGTTGGAGCGGCCGAGTGGCTGTTCAGGCCCCAGAGACCAGGCTGGCAGCCCCGCCCGTGTGGAAAGGAATCCACGAGTCCCCTCCTCCGGGCTGGCCTCTGAACCTGTGAGGGCCTCCAGCGCCTCCAGCCCCCTCGTGCCCATTTGATCTGTAGCTGCTGGAGGGGCCAGAGGTGCTGGGGGACAGCTGGGAAGCTGCTTCCTGCCTCCCCGCAGGTGCCCAGGGTGAGTGATCATGGGGGGAGGTGGATTGGGGGGCTCACTGTTTGTTTTAATGCTGGCACTTGCTGAGTTCCTAGCAGGCTTCACAGCAGTTTGGAGGAGGCGCTGGGTGGGGCCTTACATCCCACCATTAAACCTGTGCCCAGCCCCCAGGACTTTAGAACTCAGAAAGGGGTGCAAAGACACAGAGGGAAGGTACCCATTTCCATAACAGCAAAGGCCTGGAACTAACTGAGGTGTCCATCCGAAGGGGAATGGTGGCTACGTCATGGTACGTCCAGAGGATGGAGTAATTATTCAGTAGCTGAATAAAGTCCAGACTCACTAAGAGAGAGAGACGAAAAGAAAAGTCAACTCAGAACAGGGTGAAGAGCAGGGTGCCACCTTGCAAGACCAGTGTGTGTGTTTGAGTGAGCACAGCCTCTCCACAGCGTCCTCCACAATCTTAGGAAAAGAGGCAAGAGACAGACACCATATTTGGAGCTTTTACTTCTTAATTTACGTAAGTAAGAAAAAAAAAATCTTTGAGAGTGCAGGTGATTGCCCTTTTCTGATGTGTTTTCTGTAAACAATCTGCAGTGGCTGATAATTATGACAGATCTGTATACTAATGTGGAAAGATCTACGCTCTAAAAAGAAAAGAAGAAGGAGAAAATGGTGAGTCAGAGAACAGCAGGTATGGGATGGCCCTTTTCTGTCTGCAAGAACAAGCCCAGGGCCTCCACGTGCTGGGCAAGTGCTCCACCACGGAGCCACGTCCCCAGCCCCTGACCCGTCCTCCGTCAAACAAATCCTACCTGTAGAAGTCGATGTCAGGTGGGGGGAGGAGTCAACTCGCAGCTCTGGTCAGGCTCACCTCTGAGGAGGGGCCAGGACTTGTAGGACGACGGGGAGGGGTAAAGGGGACACTTAGCTCCCAGGGCTGTGACACCTTGAGGACAGGGACTTTGGTAGAGGGCAGCACATGGCGATGGAGACACACATGCAATGGGGAGGGCTCTGGCGCCCGGGGACTTGGTGATGCTGAAGGTGAAGGGGGCAGAGCTGACTCTCTGTGCTTGATCTTCACATCTGGAGACCCGCAGCTGCCCCTCTGCTGTCCCCATGACTCAGGAGCCAGGAAGCCATCAGGGGACTGTGTGTGGTGGGTGGGATCAAGTGTGGGGCTTTGGCAGAGGGTTGGTCCCTGCGGTTGCTGGGTAGCTGGGCCTTGTCTGCTGCCCGTCCCCCTGTTCTCCAGGGTTTTCTGGTGGGCAGAGGTCAATGCTAGGGCCGGGGAGTGTGGTTTCAGACCCTGGCTCCTTCCCCAGGACTGACCACAGCACACAGGCCCGCAGCCCACGGCCTCCACCACCCTGACCTTCCCGGGCCCTGATAAGGCTTAGTGTCCAGCCACAGAGGCTGAGGCTTCCCACGGGGGATGCCAGCTCGGACTTCCAGGAGAATGGCCGGTCTCTGCTCAGCCCTATGTTGGGCTGGCCAGGGCCGGCCTGTGGAAGCACAAGGCCAGTGAGTCCCGTGGTCAGCGGTGACAATGGCCAGCATTCTGGCCCACGCTGTGCTGGGAGCACTTCACCCAGGGTCAGTATTTAAGGTTCACAGTTCTAGGAGGTGGGTGAGACCATTCTCCCTGCTTTGCAGGTGGGGAAGTGGGTGTGGGCCACCAGCCGTCCCAGGGCACCCGGCCAGGACACGGCAGAGGTGGGCCCTGAACTCCAGGCCCTCTGGCTCCGGGCCTAAGCTGTTTGGGCTCCCGGACAGAGACAAGAGCCCACTGAGGACTGTTCTGGAGCCGGCAGGGCGGCTCTTTGACTGGGAAGAAGCAGAATCACCAAGGCTGGCGTGGATCTGTCCCTGAGGCCTGTCCCTGCCAGTGGAGGCCCAGCGGGGCCCCTGGAGCCCGGCACCAGGCAGTTAACGCGTTGGTTACACAGCGGGGGCTCGGGGTGAGACGACAGGGCCGGACGCTGGTTCTGCCCGCTGTCGGGCGAGCTGGGTGTGCTCCGCCCTTGGTCTGCTGCCCTGGAGACCAAAGCTCCTGCTCGAGAAGAAACTGAGTCCTGGAGGAGGAAGATCCTGCCGAGGGGACACCGCTGCTCGACCCGAGACCCAGGACGGAAACCCCCTCGTTCTGACCGCTTCTCTGGCCCAGAAGGCCCGGACGGGACATGCCTTCCGAAGTGGTCCAGGAGGCCTGTCCAGGGACCCAGCGCCCTGAGCCTGTGTCTGCTGGGCCCGGGGACGACAGGTGCAACCTGGGGTGTGGGTCCACCAGCCCAGGCCCTTCCCTCCTCTTCTCCCCACTTCCTGCCCACGCCTCTCCCCCCTCCCTTCCCTCCCTTCCCCTCCTACGCCAGGAGTAGAGGACACTTCCAAAATCACCTTTACCAGCACACAGTCTGCATACACCAAGGCCTCCCTTCCGAGCGCACACTTGGAGATATTTTGAAAACGATTCCAGTTGCGAGCCAGTCTACAGTAGGGACATAGAACCCTTCCATCACCCTCAAAAGACATGCGCTCCCAACACTTTGGAGATGACTGTGTCCTCCTCCTGCTCCCTGGACATTAGCAGCCACTGATCTGCTTTCTGTCCCCACAGCTTTGTCTTCTCTGGATTTTCACACATCAGATGATCATGGACTCCGGGGGGGGGGGGCTTGTTCCCTTACAATCAAGCTTGTTTAGGTCCATATAATTTGCTCCGGTTCGTCTTTTTTATATAGTGTGAGGTCCAATGCAAAGCTGTTTTCGTCATCGTCATTGTCACTGTGTATATGGAGCTCAGAGCTGCAAATGACGGTGGATCCCCAGGCCTTGAAGCCCAATGGAGTTGGTCTGACTGGATCTTGAAGCGGCTCAGCGTGTCCGTGTCAGCTCTCCGTCACTGTGACAACATACCTGAGGACATCGACTTAGAGGGGGGAAAGTTTCTTTGGCTCATGGTTTCAGAGCTTTTAGTTCCTGGTCACTTGGGCCTGTGGCTTTGGGCCCCGGGGCAGCCCAGCACATTCATGACGGAGGCCCATGGCAGATGGAAGCTATTCACAAACAATGAGAGATGGGAGGGGGCTGGGGTCTTGGCGCTCCCTGGGAAGGCACACCCCCAGGGACCCAGCTTCCTCCCACGAGGCCCCACCTCTGGAAGATTTCGGCACCCCCCAGCTCACCACCGGCTGGGACACGCGGCCTTCAGGGGACACTCCAGGTCCAGACTTGGGATCTGTGACTGCTTTTTCCCTTCTATTTCCCGCCTGGTGTGGCCGTCAGACTTTGGGCTGGTGCAGCTGGGCTGGGAGGCTTCATTCCACAGACACATACCCCTTCCCCTTGGCCAGGAGTAGCCCTGACCTTGGCCCGCCTGACCTATGACCCCGGTGATGCATGAAGTCCCCGTCTGAGCAGTGACTGCTGTTTCTCAGGCTGATCCCTGAACTGAACCATGTGCGGACTCTCGATCTGGCTACAGATTTGACTCTTGATTCCAGCTGATTCCTGGTCTGACCACAAACCTCAGACTCAAGGCTGGCTGCTGACCTTGGCCACAGGCTGACCTCTGATTCCTGGGCAGTGGCTGGCTGGTCAGCCTACGATCAGTCAGTGGTGTTCCGTGGCCATTTCCCCGCTCTGGTCTGCATAAGGCACAACCCTCTCAGAGTAGGAGAGCCCCTTCACCCCCAAAGGGGGACACAGGGTCAGACAGTGAGGAGGCTGCATGCATTTGGGTTGGATTTGGTTCCCTTCCCTGAGGGACCAGCCCTTCTGGAATCCATATGCCACCTCAGGGTTTGGGCATCCCTAATCCCTAGGGGTGCCATAGAGGGCACCCTGTAGAATCTGGATCATCTTAAACCACTCTAAATTGCCCTGGCGCAGGAGGCAGAAGACCAAGGTAGAATGATCCGATGTCCTCGTCTGAATGGACTGATCGGGGGATGACGAGGCAGGTGGGACATGGCAGGAGGAGGCGGGTCACTGGGGCTGTGGCCTAGACGGGCACCTTCCCTGCAGACCCTTCCTGCCCACCACGCATGGGGCGGAACTCCTCCACACGCGCTTCCGCCTCAAAGCTCTGCCTCTCCTTGGGCCCATGGAGCAATGGGGTCAGACAACTAAGGGCCAAACCCCTGAAAGGTGAGGTCAAATGAACTTTTGCTCTGCTAAGTGAGTTCCTGGTGGGTCTTTTGATCACAGCAACAAAATGCAAACCCAGCGGTTTATGACTCAAGGTTTCTTGAGTTGAACCGCGAGATGGTGGCCTCGGGCCTTTGCACCCCGTCCCCTCTGCCTGGAAAGCTGTCCCCAGACACTGCACGGCTCAGCCCTGTTTTGGCTTTCTGCTCTCATGTCACCTCAGGGGGACCTTTCTGACCACCGTTTAGCTCCACCCCTTTCCCCCAATGCTGCACCCTTCCTCTGTACCTTTGTTCTGCCCAGAGGTTGTCGCCACCTGGTGCAGGGCATATCTTCTTTATTTTTGCTCATTGTCTTGCCGACTCTTCCAGAATATAAGCTTCGTGAGGGCAGGAGGTTTTGTCTGTTTTGCTCACTGTTGGAACTCAGTGCCCAGCACGTGAGGGCGCAGGCGACGCTCCGCGAGTGTGTATTAAGTGAGTGAAATCAACGATCCACGAGTGCAAGCCGCAGTGCTTAGAGAAGGGAACTGCAGTGCTTGTGGTCCTTCGTGGGTGAAGTAACTGGAAGGAGACGGTCCTGTCTCTGAAGCCGCAGAGCCCCACCTGCCAGGAGCCTGCAGGGCCACTCCAGTCTGAGCCAGCTGCACTCAGGGGTGGCCGTGAGTGTGGCACGGATGGCGGACCAAGCCCTCCACTTGAACTCAGCCAGTGTGAGCTCCTCGGCCATGTCACACCCCCTCTTGGAGCTCCAGTGGGCTCAGCTGAGCAGCCATCAGTGGGGAACCCAAGTACTCACCCCCCAGGATGGTGGAGCCTGGAGGGACGAAGCATCCCAGCCCTGGGTGCGCTTGGCTGTAGCTGCTGGGACTCAGCTGAGCAGGTCTGCTCTGTCCTCGGGTCACCTGGCCTCCTTGTGGGCTGTGAGTCCCTGAAGAACTGGAACCTGGAGCCCTTGGCCCAGCGTCTTCCAAACAGCCTAGGCCAATAAGGTGGAGAGCCATGCATCTTATGGCTGACGATGGGCAAGCCCGTGACTGGTTCTGGATGCTGCCAGTCATGGCCACCAGGGGGCGGCCTGGCTATGTGCAAAGAGGGGGGCGGGGTTGCCCCTGGCTAGTGACTGCTAACTTGGGTTGTTCCTGCAGACAGGAGAGGCCTGGTCTGTCTGGGAATCTGTCAGTCATTCCTCACTTTCACCAGGGAAAGGCCCAGGAGGTCTGGCCTCCAAGCCTGGTTCCACCGTTCACTTGCTGAGATCTTGGGCAAGGATACTCTTCCCTCAAGATCTCAGTTACCTCAGCCAATGAAGAGCGAGCATCAGCCACGGCATGTCCCATCAGGCTTTGTCCTAAGTCTTGAGTTGATGGCTGCATCCATGCCTGCCACAAAGTACTGCCTCCTTTTCCTCCTGACTCCTTCTTCCTGGCTGCTGGAGGAAGGTCTAACCCTCTTATCCACGCTGCTCTCTGTCGTGGATGGTAACACCACAGTTTCAGTGACGGCCTTCTGTGCGGTTGGTGGGGAAGAAGGAGGAGCTGGGGGAAGGATTTGAAGGCCCGTGTTAATTCACTCACTCAGGCAACAGTGAGTCCCTACTGTGTGCTAGGCCTAGTGGTGGGACCTGAGGACTCAGCCCTCCATCATACGGCCCATGCCTCAGGGCGATGGCACGCAGGCCCTGGCAGGACTGGGCGCCGAGGATTTTCCTTGGCCTGGCCCGCGTTCCTCCAACGTGACAGGGTAGTGCAGTGGTTGGAGCTTGCACTGTGGTCTGGGATACCCGCGTTCAAACCCTGGCCTTACCATTCACTAGGTGACCTGTGGCAGGTCACTTTACTTCTTCTGCCTCTTCGTTTCCCCAACTGTGAAACAGGGATGATAACATGACCTTCCCCACAGGGTCCTACAGGGCTGAGCTCGTACTTAGATGAGCCCAGTCAGCCGCTGGACAGCTGTCAGCTAACATAACAATCCGGGATATCCACGGAAGATGGAAGGAGCACTGTGGCCACTCCTCCTGTCCTGCCTCCCTCCCAGGGCTCTTATTTGAGGGTCGGGTCAGTTGAGTTCATTTGGCAATTGGCATTTTTATTTCTGAATGTCCCCAGCCATCTCACAGAGGTTGGTCTTCAGTCACCCTGGGGGGTCACCCACAGGTTCTGGGGGGGCCTCACTGGGGCCTCCCAACTCTCACCAGCAAGGGCAGAGGTGCTTAGGGTTACGGTGGAAGTGGGGTGGCTGACCCAGCCTGTGAGACAGGCCCTGTGCCGCTGCCGCTGGGGGTGACAGTGGTGGGGACACTCATGGTGGGGGTAATGGCTGGGGTGGTGATGGTGGTGGGTGGTGGTGGCAGTGGTGACGGAGGAGGTGATGGGTGGTGGTGGCAGTGGTGACAGAGGAGGTGTTGGGTGGTGGTGGCAGTGGTGATGGAGATGTGGTGGTGACAGTGCGCATGGTGGTGATGGTGGGATGGTTAGGACTCCAGGACTCGGTCAGTCCAGCCTTGCCCCGACCTGGCCACGTCATGGGTGCTGCTGGTCTTGGGACCCTAGGAGGCCCCCTGGCCTACAAGGAAGGTGGGTTTGGGCTGGCGGAAGCCGTGAGTGAGGGGCTGGGTGTCGGTGGCAGTGGCCTGTCTGACTGCGGGTGTGGACGAGATGAGATCTTCACACCTGGCCCCTCCAGGATCACGGGCTCCAGTGACTCAGTGGAATCAGGCAAAGAGATTTGTCCCCTCTCACCCAAGTCAGGGAGGTGGGGACTAAGAGAAGTCCCCCCAGGGGCAGCTTCTCCAGGTCCCCAAAACCCCCCAGACAGTGAACCCAGGGTGGGGGGCAGCAAAGGACACACACCCACAAGATCCGGGTTCCAGCCCCGCCCCACGGAGCAGCCCTTGTGTGCACGGCGCATTACAGTTTGCAGAACATCTCTATGGGCATCGTCCCAGGCGGGGTCCCCAGAGGCCGGGGAGACAAGGCCTGTTTTCTCGTCACAGGAAAAGGCGCCAAAGGCGGGTTGACTTGACCAAGGTCCTGTGGCTGGGGTGGAGCTGAGGTGGGCCCTGCCCCCTCTGTAGGTCTCCCCCCACCTCAGATGGCCCTGGCATGGGACCTGGCATGGGACCTGTCTCCTACCCTGTCCACCTGCATCCTCCTCGTCACAGGCCCTTGGGGACTTTCCAGCTCTGACCTTTTTAGGACTTTCTGTCTTCACTATCCTCTGTGGTGGCAGGTGGGGGATCATCACCCCTTTAAAGAGGAGGAACAGGTCCAGACGGGGAGGCCCGGGGTCAGAGCTTCAGGGCCAGGAAATGGCAGAGTCGGGTGGGGGTCTGCGGCCCCCGGCCACGAAGCCAGGGCCTGGCGGGAGCTGGTTTCTAAGAATCCGAGGCTGCTCCCAAGCGGCCCGGGAGCGGGGACTTTCGGCGGCAGTTTCCCAAGTGTGAGCTCGGCCGGGCCTGCCGCTGGGAAGGGCGACCACTTCCTGCTCGGGCTGGCGCGGTCGCCGCGAGGTGGTCATCAGCGGCGACCACTTCCCGGTCTGGGCCGCCTTCCCCTTTCTGGGCCTGGGAGGCGGCTGGGCTGGGCGGCCCTTGCGTGCTGCGGCCTGCGTGGCGTCTGGCCTCTTTTCGTTTCCCTCGCTCACCACCTCACTCTCCACAGACACCAACCGTCGGAAGCTGCTCGCAGCTACCTGCCCTGTCCCTGTCCCTGTCCACAGCCGAGCCCCCCTGCCGGTGTCTGTCTCAGCCCCGAGGGGTCAGTCCCCAGGGCCTGGAGCAGGGCCTCCACCGGACCAGGTCCCACAGCCAGTGAGGGGCAGAGCTGGAATTCAGAGGTTTCTGACTCCAAAATCCACATCCCCCACCCACGGCGTCCCGGGCACCCGTCCGAGGAAGTGTGGGCCAGAGCCAGCCTGGAACTGCGGGGCTGGGATGGTCCCACCAGAACCCAGCACTGTGAGGAAAGGGTGGCGTCCGCCACATCCCAGGGACAGCTGCGCCTGCCCCGGAGCAGGTTCTGGGGACACTTGTGGGGACAAAGGGGCAGATCGACGGTTCCTGCCCAGCTGCATCACACTCAGAAGCACCTGTGGAGTGCCAGGCCTGGGCTTGGGGACACTGACCTGGGGTGGGGGGCAGGCTGGCCGTCATCTCCTTCTGGCCCAGTGGTGGTGCTGACCATGTGTAAATGTCCCCCACTCTGGTCCTTCCAGCAGGGAAGCCGGAAGGCTCAGGGACCCCAGGACACGAAGGCAGGGGGCAGCAGAGAGCAGGGGTAAGGAGCAGGGGCCGCAGGGGCCGCAGGGGCCCTGTTCTAGCTCTGCCAAGAGTGGGGGCTTCAGGGAAGTGACGTCACGTACCTCGGTGTCCTTACCTGTCAAGTGGGGACGGAATAGTAGAAGCCTGTCCTGGACCTCGGTTCAGTGGCTCCCCATGAGCCTGGGGAAGGCAGGTGGAGAAGGTTCCTGCAGGTATGAAGGTCACCGCCCGGAGCCCCTGCTCCTGCAGGCCCAGGCCACTGGTGGTCACTGCTGAACCCAGGACGAGAATGAGACCAGGAAAGAGCTGTTGTGTCTCTGAAAACTGAAAAGGGGCCTTAGGAAGGTCCCCAAGGAAAGGTGGGGTGTCAAAAAAAAAGAAAAGAAATAAAAAGTTCAGGATCAGACGTGAGCGAGACAGGGGGCGGGGTAGGCGGGGTAGGGGTGACAACGGATCCGGCCTTCCTTGTCCTTCATCTCACTTTTCATGGTTTCAGTTACTCTGGGTAAACTGTGGTCTGAAAGTATTAGATGGAAAATTCCAGAAACAATCGGTGAGTTTTCCGTTGCGCACCTTTCTGGGGACGGTTTTTACACCTCACGGTGCTGCTCCATCCTGCCCGGGACGTGAATCATCCCTTTGTCCAGTGTCTCCAGGCTGGACACATGTGGTTCTCGGTGGCCACCTCAGTACCACAGCGCCTGTGTCCAAGGACCCTTCCTCTACTCACTAATGTCCCCAAGGTGCAAAGGCAGTGATTCGGAGGCTGGGACCCGAGGCACCGAAGGACGCGTCGAGTTCTGAGGCTTGTGGCGAGGCCGTGGGGCCTAGGGGGAAAACACGGTGTCCGTTGGGTTAGGTGTTGTCTGGGGTTCCGGCATCCCGTGGGGACGCCCCACCATGGATAAGGGACACCTGTGTAGTTACACTGCTCCGGTGTGGGGAAGTAGCCCAGTGGCAGAGCGTTGGCCCTGGGTTCCAGCCCCAGTCCTGGATCACAAAACCAGAGAACAAACAAATCACTCAACCCAACTGAAATTCATGCTGAATCAGGTAAGGGCTGAAACCAGGGGAGTTCTTGAAAATCTGGGGGTGAGGGCTGGAACTCGGGTTGTCTGGCGAGCCTCTCTAAGGTGTTACTCACCCTGCAGGAACCAAACGGGAACCATACACGCCACTGCTTTGGTTTGTTTAATGCAAGAAAAACAGGGCAGGACTTCCGCCGGAGGCCCTGGTCACCGAGGCGGCCTTGGGCCTGAGCCAAGAGATTATTTAATAGAAGTGCACGCGTGACTTTCCAATAACATCCAATAAGCTGTGTTTATGTTCAATAAAATGCCTATTTCACATAGCGTGAGACTTCCTGCTTTAAATATTTCTTTTCTACTTACCAACCACCGGCCTTCCTCCTCTGGACGAGCGGTTTCTTCTGTTAATAGTACGTACCTCCCAGGGCGGGTGCTAAGGCGGCCAGGTGAGGCCTGCAGAGATCTGGGTGCAAGGCCCCTGGGGACACCAGCCGGTATCAGCAGTTGTCATCATCTTCCGATGCGCACGCCCATTTGGCAGATGAGGAAACAGAGGCTCAGAGGAGACACTTGTTGGAGGTGGTGACGAAGTTGGCTACAGGTCAAGGTCTAGGCTGGGCGTCCCGGGAACCCCTTCCTGCAGCTTGGCAGAGCCTCCGCCCGTCACTGTTTTACAGAGGGTGGTGACAGAAGGGCAATCGGGGCCATCAGGGACAGAGCCTCCAGCGTCCCTCGGGGTTACATAGCCCCATCTCCACTGCCCAGTTGTGAGCGCCCCTTCTGTCCTGGTTCAGGTCACAAAAAACACTGAGTTTATCATCTCGGAGCCTCTGTATCCACCGCGGGTGTATTTTTATCTCAAAGGCTTCATTCATGTCTTTAATTATTTGTCTCTGTGTCTGTCTCCTCCCACAGGCCGAGCCCCCGGGGAGCAGGCCTGATTCATCTGGAGCCCTGGAGCCAGTCCCTGGCTTGGCACAGGGCGAGCGCTTCACATGTGCTTGCCGGACAGGGAGGGACAGAGCAGAAGTGAAGGAGGCGGCCCCCCATCCCTCGCCTCTCTGCGCCCGAGCTCATGGCTGGGGCCCCAGTGGGGAGACCCCAGGTTCCATCTGACTTTGGAACCTGCCAGAGTATCTCCCGGACCCTCTGATTCCCTGCCAGGTCCTGGCCAGGCACGCGAGGCCGCGGCGGGTGCCCGGTCCCTCACTCTTTCTTCCCCTCCTCCATCCTTCCAGCCCCGGGCCTCCTTTTCCTGGGAGCCTGAGAGGCTCAGGTGGGCAGGGAGACCCTGGGAAACCTGGCCCTGGGGCGAGCTCCCTTGCCACCATGGGTGGGGTGTGGCCCGGGGCTCTGTCTCCTTTGAGTCACCTCTGTGGCTGTGGCGCTGACTCAGATGGAGAGTGAGAAGGAGAACTCTGCTGGTCCTCCTGCTTCTACGGTCCCGGCCGGGCGGGGCTGGCGGGAAGACGGGGAGAGGAGGCCCTGGCCCTGGAAGGTGTGAGAACCCACGCACGGGGACTGACGCAACCCAGGTCTCTTGGACCATCGCAGTCCCACGCCTTCCGCACGGGCACGGCCAGCCTGGAAGTGGCACTGGGTGTGGCGGGGTAGCGGGGTATGACCCTGCCCCAAACACCGCGCCCCCAGGACTTCAGACTCTGACCTGACAGCAGAGACCCCGGAGACCTCCGGGGACTGGATGGAAAGAATGACCACCCGAGCTGGCATCGTCTGGGCACGTAGGCCTGCTGGGCTCTGCTGGGCTGCTCTGCATAGGGGGTCTCATGGAGTCCTAACAGCCTTCCAGGGCCCCATTTCACAGATGGGGAAACTGAGGCTCAGAGGAGCAATGGTTTGCCCCAGGGAATACTCTAGGTTCATAGGCAGCTGGGTCCCCAGGGCTGCCTGATCCCTCACAGTCCTCATCCCTGACCACTTGTCCCCAAAGCCACTGTCTCCCCCTTCTAGTTTACCTATATTCCAAGATGCTGAGAATGGTGTCCTCTGACCCTGATCCCAGACCTGGGGAGGCATCCAGAGCCACTATTCTTTGTCCCCTGAAGGGCCACCTCTACCAGGAGCCTGCACTGCCAACCACAGCCACCCCAGACCACCCCTCCCCAGACCTCTGAGCTCCAAGCAGAAAATATAGATGATCACAGAAAAGAAAAAGGAAATTCATTCCTTGACTTCTTCACTGGAACATTAGCACCTGGGTGTGTCTCATCCGCTTCTTATTTTACCTGCTACCATTTTGTTCTGATGAAAAAGATCCACCTGCCAACAGGCATTTCCTGAGTGCCCACAGGGGTGTGAGTGACAGGTCCTCCTCCCTGCTCCCAGCCAGGTGGCCTCCAAGTGCCCTGAGGCATGGGGGAGGGAGAGTGTGCTGGGGAGGATGGGGCTTTGTGGTCTAGAGGCCCAGACAGGGGGGCAGATCTGGGTTCCTGGCTGTGTGGCTGTGGGGGTGTCACTAGACCTCTCTGAGCTTTGCCTTCCCTACCTGGAGAGTAAGAATCATAGCGCCTGTCACGGAATGGCTTCTGAGAGTCAGATGGGTGGACACGGGGCGTGTTTGGTCAGTTGTGTGCTCTGGGGCTCTGGGGGACCTCTTCTCTGAGGGCATTTTTCTTCCTGGAGCTCCCAGGGAGGAGATGTGGCCCCCAGGTCACGGGAGACGCCTGGGGACAGGGCGTACAGTCAGGAGGGAGGCTGGGCCTGAGAACCTCGCCCCTCCCTGTCGTGTATCCAGGAAGCCCAGCCTCTGGCCTCGGTCTCCCTCCTGGTGGCGGCTCTCTTGGGTGGGATTCTCCACCGAAAGCCAAAGCCGCTCCACAGCTGAAGACCCCCAGCCCTGGCCGGGGGGCATGGGGAACAGGTCAGTGAGGGGCTGGTGTCCTCAGGTGCGCGGCAGCACCAGGTACGCGGCAGCACCAGGTACCTGGCAGGTGCCCCATAAATGCTCATGGAACAAACAAAGGGGGAGGAGCCAGCAGGCCAGGGGGCGGGGCCCTGGGAGAAGGGAGGGGAAAAAGATTTCCCCGCCCACCTTTCAAGGTCCACGGAGCCCGGAGGCCTCCGAGAAGCCCCCCTGGTGCCTCCCTCATCCTGCGGCCCCTGGTGGCCTGCGCTGGCCCTTTGTCCACTTTGTCCCCTGGGGCACCCCTCCCTCCTGTTGAGGTGTCCCAGTGCTCACCCCCCAGGGAACTCTGCGTAACCTGATCCAAAAGGACGGCTGGTGGGTCTGGGGGACCTGCTGGTGCCGGCAGAAGACACCAGAGAAGGCCTGGAGGTGACAGCTTCTCCCCCCAAGGATAAAGCCCACCGCAGGGGTGACAAACAGGAGCCTGTCCCGCAGTCCCCAGTGCGTGCTTCCCAGTGGCAGGAGGTGGCTGGCACAGGGGAAAGGACACAGAGGGGCGTGAGAGGGGCCGGGCCTGGGTGCTGCACTGCGTGGCCTGGGACGTGGCCTCCTCGGCGAGGGGCTCTTCCCATCGTGGAGATGGAAGAGCCCCTCCACCCCAGTGTCACCCACACTCGCCATGTGGCCCGCAGAGGGCTGGGCAGGTTCCCCGGGGCAGCCCCAGGCCGAGAGCCTCAGTTGGAGGAAAGCGAGTAACTGTAATAATAGGACAGCAGCATCCGTGTGCCGAGGAGGGACTTTTCTCCAATTACCTCATTTGGTCTCCAGGGCGATGGCTTTGTACAGCAGGCACTACAGGCCACGGAGTCTGGGTGCCACGGTAGGAGCCACTCCAAACCTCATTCCCTCATCCCCCACACGGATCCTTCGAGCCCCTACCCCAGAGCGGCAGTGTCTGAGAGAGATCACTCGGAACACCGTATGGCAGGAAGGAAGGGCTCAGATCATGTGATTATTAGTATTATCGTCAAAGAGAGGGAGGCTCAGAGAGGTAAAGTCACTTGCTCAAGGCACACAGCAAGAAAGTGGCGGAGCTAGAATTTGACTTAGATCTGTCTGGTTCAAAGCCCCAACCCTTCCCTAACAGTCCCCTGCCTCTGCCTCTCGTGTCCCTTCTGGTCCTACAGGAGAGCAAGGCATGTAAAACCCAGTAGACTGGGAAGTGTCCTTCAGTACCACTCATTCCAGGGGATGAGAGAGGAGAGGAATTTGCCAAATGTCACACAGTCCATGTCCTGGCCAGGACTGGACCCCCAGTGGACAGACTCCCTAGCCAGGGTCCCCCCTTGGGGGGCAGGGCCAGTCCCTTTCTGGCCCCCGCCTGGCTCTCACCCCTTGTAGGGCACAGGAAGTGATGGCGAAGGCCAATTCCAAACCACAGGGAATTTTTTTTGTCTGGGCTGGACTAGAATCTGGCCAGGGCCACAGGTCAGACACTCTGTCACATGCAGAAGGCCAGGGGTGGTTAGTGGGGTGGGGTTCCCCTCTCCTGGAGCCAGACTGGCCTGCAGGGACCCACCCGGGGTCACGGGCAGCTGGGCCTCCAGCCCAGGGTCCCGAGGCCAGGCCGGGCCTGAACGTTTGGTGAATCTGTGGCTTTCAGCTTTGAGCTGGCAGCGGTGGCTCGGGTCAAGGTGGCTCTTCCTGTGTCTATTTTGGCAAAAAGATGGCTGGGAGTGAGGGCAGGTCCACGGCACAGGCTTCCACCCGTCCCCGCGGCACGTGAGCCCCCAGGTCCCTGGTCCCCTATCCAGCGAAGATCCCCTCTCCACCCTCGCCATGTCATTGCAGGACCTTGGCCAAGTCACCCGGCACCTCTGCACCTCTGTCGGCCACGGGGTTGGGTGGGTGGATGCAGAATCACGAGGCCTGAGGGGAGCACTTGTCCCGGCCACCTGGTCCCCTCTTACAGAAGAGGGCCCGCTAGCTGGGATTGTCCTGGGCGACATGGAGGCCATGTGTCACAGCTGAGGAAACTGAGGCCCGAGAGGAGGGGACCTCCCCAGAGCCACTGTCTCCGTCCACCATGGGCCATTTCTCTCTGCAGCTCGCAGCCAGGAGACAGGACTCACGGTGGGGGACCGGCCTGCAGCCAGGCTTCAGCCAACTCCAGCACCTCCTGAGTCACCAGCCTTCCTGGGACTCTGTCCCTGTCTGTGGGCCTGGGATGCCACTGACCCCACGTGCAGGAGGGTTGGGGACTGGAGGGAGGAAGAGGCCTGAGGGATTCCCCGGGCACTGAAGGACAGCGTGGATAGGACGGCCCTCCGCGCTCAGGGCCTGTGGGGCAGGACCCTCTGCTGTCATCCTGCCCCTCTGCCTGGGGCGCCCCTCATGGGAATGCCTCAGGACCCTCCAGCCCATGCTGCCCCTCACCTGGCCTCCAAGGCAGCTGGAGAAGCCCCAGGAAGGGTCAGGTCTCGGTGGCAGGTGGCAGGTGCCCAAGGCCCACGCATCCTGGGGACTTGGAGGATTTGCCTTCAAGGGAACACTGCCTGCAGGCCAGCTGCCCTCTGGCTGGCCTGGCCCCTGGCATGGCTCTTCCTTGGCCATCTGTCCTCCCCTTGCCTGGGCCTGTGGTCCACCCACCGGCCACTGCACTGTGCCTTTTGGTGTGGCAGCTGCTGTGGGCCTCGCATGGGCAGAGAGTGTGGCCCTCTGAGGGCACAGCTGCTCCAGGGTCAGAGAGGCCGCTTGCTCTGCACGGGCTGTGGCCGCCCAGCTGCCTGGACCAGTCCAAGGCCACAGCTTTCTGCGTTGACGGCAGGACTCACGGGACACCTCCAGACGGTGTCTGCTGCCCCCTTGACCAGGGCAGCCCACCTCCACCCAAGTCCACACTCAAGGGACCAAGACCCGTGGGTCCACCTCTTCCCTGACCCCTGCCACCCTGTGATGAGCAGCATCCTGCCCCGGCCCTGGTGACCTCCTGACCCCAAGAGCTGAGCTGAGGACTCCCGTCTCAGGGACCTCAGCCACTCCCAAGGTGGCAGGGAGTGGCAGGGCATGGGGACCCTCCTGCTTCCTTGGTGCTCACGGGCCTTAAAAATAGCCCAGGATCCGAGTCCACAGAGGGGGCGCCTGCCGTCCTGGAGGGGGTCCCCTGCACAGCCCTCTGGGACACTCCTGTCACACAGAGCCCAGGGCCTGTTTTCCCCAGAGGTGACCAAGGGGTCAGGCTGTGGCATTCTAGAAACCGTCCCTGGAAATGGCTTCCCGGCGCTTCCCCTGCCTCTGGCCCCGGCGCTGGTGGTGCTTGTCCAGCTCACAAACCTTGAGGTCCTACTGTGTGCCCAGTCCTGTGCTTTCCCTGGAGCTTGGTGACGAGGGACCAGGTGGGGACATGACAGAAAAGCGAGACCTGGCGCCCTGTGGGAAACCCGCGGAGAGGTGCCGGGTGCCGCAGAACACCCCACACAGCCAGATCTGGACAGTTTCAGAGGAAGCCACCAGGCTGGGGGTGAGGCTCAGGTGGACACAGGCAGGCAGTGGGGGAGGGGCCTGCTGCGGGCGGAGGGAACAGCACGTGGGGAGACTGTGTGCCCCGGGGCTGCGTTTCCCCCCTCAGAGCCCAGACCTTTGTCACCACGGTTGCCAAGCTCCAGGGAAGCTGGCCTCGTGGCTAGGGGCACAGGCTCTGGTACCACGTGGCCTGGGTTCAATGCTTTGCCACTCATTTGCCATGAGATAGAGCATACGTTACTTCCACCCCCAACCGCCCACTTCCCAGATGAAGAGATGGAGGGTCAGGGAGGGTCACTCTGGGGAGAGGGTCACTCAGGGGAGAAGGAGGTCCTAGAGGAGCCAGTGCTAGGACAAGAGCTGAGGATGGGCGCCTCCCAGCTGGGAGCCCCCGCCTGAGCAGGGTGGTTCAGCCCTGGGCTCCCTGGGTGGCAGTGGGCATTCCCGAGGCCTTCCAGGAGTCCCAGAGAGGGAAGGCCCCGCGGGCTGGGTTCTCAGGCTGCAGCGCCTGGAGCGAGCGTCAAACAACAAAAAGGCTTTTCTCGCTCTGAATGAGTCACCAGACTCGCTCGCAGACGCGTCCTGCGCCGGAGAAGGCGAAACCACACATCTGAAGAAGTTTCCCACGGCCACCGCCGGCTTTAAATAGCTCCAGCGAGAAGTGGGGGGTAGGGGAGGGCGGGGGAGCCGGGCTCTCCCCACAGCCCAGGGCCTGCACCCCACCCAGACCCCGACCCGGGGCCCCTGCGGCTGGCACTGAGGGCAGCTCAGGCCTCAGGGGACCCAGTGGGGACCTAGAGCCCACGCTGAGCCTGGGGGCAGCAGAGGGACAGCTGGACAGCTGGAGGGACATCCAGCGGGGCAGATGGGGTGAGGAGGCAAAGCCCAGGAAGGGGGAAGTGGAGCTCACCCTGCACCCCCTGCTGCCTCCAGCCCCAGCCGAGCTTCCTCGCAGGTCACCTGACCTCCCTCCGCCCTGGCTGCCCCCCCAGCCTGGCGGGGTTCGTGACTGAGCCCCGGGCGGCGTTTCCGGAGACAGGCCCGGAGTGGGCTGCTGACGCACTTGCTGCCCCCCAGCAGGCCCGGTGAGAAGAGAGCCCCCCATCTCCCCTTCCAGTAAGCGAGCTCCGCCCGGCCTGGCAGGGATTCTAAGAAGGGAGCGGGCACCTGCTCCTCGCCCGCAGCGGGCCAGAGGTCCTCCCGCCCTCCAGTGCCTCCTCCACCCCGGCTGGAGGCCAGGGCCCTCCGTGTGGGTGCATGCCCTCCGTGCCCAGGTGGTCCCATCCGGGTTCCTGGAGGGCTCAGGCATTTTGCAGAGGGCCAGCAAAGAATGTCAGGGATGCCTGCAAGACCAGCCCCTGCCCTCTACACCCTGACCAGCCCCCTGCGCCACCATCCAACAACACCTTCTAGAAACTCTGGGGTGGGCATGTGAGGTCAAGACACAGCATCTTGCTGAGGGGGGTCAGGAAGACAACAGTAGTGGCCAGGGCCCCAGGCTGGGGTTCTCAGTGCTGCCGTCGCATTCGAGTCTCAAGTTATTATTATTATTTTTAATGCAGGTTCTGGGCTCCAGGTCCCAGATTATGATTTGTGCGATCAGGAAGGGACCCCGGAACCTGCATCCCATAAGCCTTCCCAGGTGCATCTGAGGGATCGAGAAGCTCTGGGAGAGACTGAGCCCCGGGGAGGCTAGGCTCACCCTGCGGCCCTCCCCTCCCCCACGAACCAGACCAAATGGCCTCAGGATAGGATGCATGGCTGGGGGGGATGGTGACCACGTCTCTGATTCATGTGTAGGACAGAGTGGTGGCCTCCCAAGCAGCCAGCGAGGTGACTGGCCCTGCAGTGGACAGCTCTCGAGCTGGGGTCCCTTGGCGCTCTCCTTTGGTGGCTGGCCAGCTCAGGCCTCTGCAGCTGCAGGGCTGGGTAGGGCAGAGGCCATCAGCCTGCCCAGGGGAGCACCTGCGCCTGGGCCCCTGGGCTGGCCTGCCGTCGCCCAGCACTTGGGAGCCTGGTCCTCCTGGGCCTCACTGCACCTGGTGGCACTCCTCCAGGTAACTTGGGAGGCAGCATGGAACCCTAGGCCCAGCACAGTGTCCAGCAGGACCGGGGTCAGCAGGACTTGTTGACAGAATGGTTTGCAGGGCCCTGGGTTGAGTAAGAGCCACTTCCCTCCTGCCTCTGACCCCTGAGGGTCGGGGTCCTGCACACAGGGCCCATCCTGTCCCTCGCAAGGCCACTGTCCTGCCAGAGACTGCAGACCACCTTCTGCACATTGGACAGCAGCAGGAGGGCTGGAGAGAGCCGCTTCCAGGGACAGCAGCTGGGCCAGGGGCAGGCCCAACCCTCCCGAGGGGGAGCATCTCGTGGGCTTCCTCCTGGGCAGGGAGCAGCGGCCACTGCAGGGAAGCAGTGACCGTCCCAAGCCCTGTCCATGGGCTGCTGCTCGCCAGCTCTGGGACGTCGACCAGAGGGTCACCAGAGGGTCACGATCCCGGCAAGCGCCGGGTCCCTCCTTGCTGGAACGCAGGCCCCAGGGAGGCAGTGCCCCTGGGCTTCGCAGATACCCAGTCTGCACGGGGCGTTCGCAGGTGTGCGCAGAAGATGGAGGCTGCGGCGGCCCTCCGTCCCACAGCGGTGCGCATGCGCACACGTGCTGCCTGCGCCTTCCTGCGCCTTCCTACAGGCGGCCGGGCCTGGCGAGCACACACTCCCCTCTGCAGGGGCGCCTCTGGTCCGTGCTTTGCACGCGGCCCTGGCACTTGTGCATTTGCACCACGTCTGTGTTCGCCGGGACACGGGGCCTGTGGGGAAGCGCGCGAGGCTTCGCAGTGCCCAGACCTTGGCGAGACCGACCCCCGGAGCCCGGGAGGTTCACTTCCTGGCGCGGAGGGGTGGGGTGTGCGCTGCACCCCGGGCGCCTGGGTTCCAAGTCCTGGGCCCCCGAGACCCCTCCCCTCAGAAGAGCAGCCTGTCCTTCCAAAGCCCCAGCCTCCTCGTCTCAGGAGGCCTCATCACGTGGTCGGGGCCACACCTATGCCCAGATCTCCCTGTGCCCCTGGCTCTCCTCTCTCAAGACCCTGCCTGGCATCTCCCCCTCCTCTCTGAAGCCCTGCACATCTGTGCAGGAGTCACCAACTACTTCTGAGCTCCACACAGTGCCAGGCACTTAGCACCCCCACCTACCTTGGCACTGACCAGTCCTACCCCCTCATTTCCCCCATAGCATCAAGAAAGAGTTCTGGCAAGAGCCTCATTTTATCAACAAGGAAAGTGAAGCTCAGAGAAGTTAAAGAATTGTACAAGGTCACACAGCACAGTGCGTGAGAATCAGACACAAGCAAGACTCATGTCCAGCTACCTTACCCACCAGGCCACATGGCTTCCAGGTTGCAAGTGGCCAGCCAGTCTTGTGAGCCCCTGCCCGATGGACCTCAGAGGCCTGGGCACTTCCATCCCCCACAGATGAGAGGATGAGGCCTGGGACAAAGGGAGGGGCTTCTGCCCTCTTGATGGAGGACCTTCAACTCACCCTTGCTCCAGGCGGAGCATGTCTAGGCCTGGGGACCTCTGAGTCTACCCCAGTGGGGACACTGTGAAGCTCCCACCTTCCCATTGCCACACAGCGCTGGCCTGGCAGCCCCACGGGAGACCAGGATGCTGCCAACGGGCACAGCTCGGGTGTGCTTCCCCTTGGCACGGGCCTGCGTGGGGGGACCATGTGGCTTTGATTTAAATTTCACGCTGGAGAAACAATGGTTTGGATTAAGGAAGAAACAGTTGGTGAAGTGTCATGAAAGGAAAGGAGGAGACGGAGGCCCTGGTCGCCAAAGTGGGCCCCAAACTTTGAAGCCCACATTCCAGAGGTTTCTCGGGGCTGCCGTCCCGTCACCTCCTGCCCAGCGGCTCCTGACCTCTTCAGCCGCACACACAAGGCTTCCCGAGGCCGGGGCTGGGTGGGCTGTGGCCGGGGCCTGGCCCCTCCTCTTACAGAAGGGGAAGCTGGGGGTCAGAGAGGACCCACCACCTGCCCGGGATGATGACGGTTCTGATGGCTTCTGTGAAGGCCTGGGGGGGAACGAGGCCGACTCCTCCCGTTCTGTTGGCCCGGGGCTCAGCCTCAGTTTCCCCACCGAGAAGGGAGAAGGACGCTACAGAATCTGCCGTCTCCCCTGGAGCCCAGGCACCCGGGGAGGGCTGGCGAGTGCTGGGGCACTTCCTGGGCTCTGGGCAGGGTGCGTCCCCAA
Organism: Marmota flaviventris; assembly: GCF_047511675.1. Lineage (NCBI taxonomy): Eukaryota > Metazoa > Chordata > Mammalia > Rodentia > Sciuridae > Marmota > Marmota flaviventris. Next base: position 18,284,601 of record NC_092507.1, on the reverse strand, counting down.
CACCGTCCACACTGAGCCCCAGCTCCCCGACCCCCACTGCACAGACCAGCAGACGGGGCTCTGACAGGCTGCGGGGTTCACTCCCTCCCCTGGATGGACGCGCAGTTGGCTCTGGGGCTGGGTCCTGTGGCCAAGGGTGTGTGTGTTGGGTGGGGCTGGACAGGCAGAGCTGCAGCGGTGTGGAGACGTGCCCCCCACGTGCTCCGGCATCACCAGTGCCCAGCGCCGGGCAGGTCCTCCCTGGTCGGGTGAGGAGGGGTTCCCGGGCCTGGCCCAGCCGCGTCTCCTGAGGGCCGCCCAGGGCTCTGTGGTGTCGTCTGGGCCGCCCTGGAACCACGCAGCCGACTTCCCCAGGGGGTGACCGCCCTGGCCTCCTGGTCAGCCCAGGGTGGGCTCTTCCACGCCCCTCCAGCTCCAGGCCTCTGGCGGTGGTTTCTGGCTCTGCCTGGGCAGGGCCGGGCTCGGTGTGCGGCAGGGGCTGTGGGGCAAGAATCGGGCTCGTCTGTGGCCAGGGTCAAGGCCGAGGAGCTGAAGGCCATGGGCCGGCTGTAGAGCACCAGATGGATTCAAACCCGGGGACCGGCGTTGCTCGTGGTGGGGGTACAGGAGCCACCGGGGCCGGGACAGAGGCGGAGGCTGGCTGGAGCCTGCGGGGAGAGGTGGCCACGGGCAGTGCCCCCACCGTCCCCTGAGCCTGCCAGGGCTGCGTGGCCGTGGCCATCTTATGGGGGTCCATGGGTGGAGGTGAGGCCAGCGGCCAGCACCTGCCGTGCCTGCCCCCTGTGCGCCCGCCTCCCCCACAGCCAGGCCAGGGCCCCAGGGCACAGCCGCCACACGGTGTCTTTGCAGAAGTTCGGCCTCCCTTGGTCCACGAGGAACACTGGTCTCCTCTCTGGTCCATCTCACGAGAAGTAAGAGGAAGAGGAACCCGCAGACGCAGGCAAGGAGACCCCAACCTGCCGCTGCTTCCTCCAGCGGGTTTCCCCTCTGCCGCTGAATGCCGAGGTGTCGGCCAACGTGGAGAAGAAACAGGGCGAGGGCTGGACAGAGTGGCCTGGTGCGACGAGGGACCAGGGCAAGTGTAGGCAGCGTGTCGCTCCCCCACGTACAACCAGCTCAGTCAACATCAACCTTGAAAAGTGTCAGGAGATGGGAAGAATCTAGTGCTGTGTGGCCACGGACAACCTGCTGGCCTTCTCTGGGCCTCTGTCATTCCAGCCATAAAATGAGAGACTTGGTTTCATCAGTGACCCTGGCTGCTCTGGGGACCTTTTAACACATGCACTTACTTGGTCCTAGGTGGGCACCATTTCAACCCACCCCAGGGGCTTCTAACCGTGGTCGAGAGCCCCTAGCAGGCCCTGTGCATGGGGATTACGCGGGTGCCTGTCAGAGAGGCCGCGGCTGGAGTCGGGCTCCGCGCTCACCGGCCGTAGCGGGCCTGGCCTGCACTGCCCATCTGTGGCTGGCGTCGCCTTCCCTGCCGGGCTGAGGGAGGGTCCAGCGGCCTGGTTTGCTAAGGGTCTGGCGCATGTCATGCAGGGACCAGAGAAGCTGCTGCTGAGGCCCGTCTTGTCCACAGCAGGCTGCCCCGGCTCGGCCCTGAGCCCAGTGGGTGGGCAGCTGCCCAAGGTGGCCGGGCAGCTCTGTGCCCAGGGCCGTCAGCGCCAGAGCTCTGAAGGCTGGAGCCAGGGGTGGGGGGATCACTGCACCCAGGTTGCTGCCCCACGGTGGCCGGTGGCCGCTGCTGGCATATTGGGAGTGACGAGGACGACTCTGGATTCTGGAAGCCCGGGCTCAGGCCTGGGCCCCAGGGAAGAGGAGGAGGTGAGGGATCCCCAGCGCTGGGCCCAGGCTTGCTGCAGGGAGCCCAAAGGCCTGGAGTGGGGTCAAACGTGACTTCAAAATGTCCTGAGCCTGCTGGCTTCAAGCTCTGCTCTGAGCCCTTTCCACCGACCTCCTCCACCATCCCAAACCTGAACTTCCATGGTCTCTGGTTACAGAGGAAACAGCAGAGGCACAGAGAGGTCTACAAGTTGCCCCAGGTCACAGAGCTAGGCAGGAGGAGAGTCAAGTCCAAACTGCACGCGGCATAGCTGTGCCATAGACCCCAAGTGTGGCCATCCAGGTAAATGTTCAAGTCTGCTGCCTGGCTTCAGATCCCAGCTCTGCCACTTATGGACTGTGTGACTTTGGGTGATGTTCTCAGCCTCTCTGTGTTTCTGTTCCCCATCCATGAATGGGGTGAAAATGGAGTGTGTGCCTTATGGGGTGAAGGTGGTGCTTAACACGCAAACCAGCCTGGCCCAGCGTCAGCCCACGTTAGTGCAGGCTGTGCTCACCACGGCTGTGTCACGTGTGCAGATGGCACACTAGGACGCCCAGCAGTAGGTGGCAGGAGGACGTCCACCTGGGTTTCCGTCTTTGACCTCCGTTGTGATCTCTGGTCATCAGGGAGACCCTCTGAGCCGGGTGTGGACGGGCCTCACGAGGGCTCTTCTGCCGGTCGGCTGCCTTCTTCAGAGAAACCCGAGGGAGAATGTGGTCATTGTCCCTGTGTCCTGAGTCCCAGACGTGGGCATGCACAGGGGGCAAGACAGGCCATGCGGGTGACCAGAAATCTCGGCCCCGCTGCACCTGGGGTCGCCGGCTGCCGTGGCCCTGAGCCCAGGCCTGGGACGTGGGTGCTGCCCCCCCCACTTACCACGGACCTTCATCCCTTGCCACATCCAGTGTGAGGCCCGGGGACACATGGGGCCTGGCCAGGAATGGAGCTCGAGCTCCGGTGACCCGAATCCGCAGGAGAGCAGCTCCCCCAGGTCATCCACCAGCAAAGATCAAGGTGCCCCCTCAAGTCGCCAGAGGGAAGCTGGGTGCCCGGAGAGGCCTGCAGGGCGGGGACCGGGGAGGCAGTGCTCCCAGGGACGGGGAGGGTGCGCGCAGGGGCCCAGCAGTGCCAGGACCATGCTGAGCCCCAGAGTGGAAGGGGCCTGGGCCTGGGGGAGACAAAAACGAAGGAGGGACAGGGCGGGGTCCTCAAGGGCGTTGTGGTCAGGATTTGGCCTTCATCCCGAGATCCAGAAAAACCTGAGAAGAAACCCGGGGCAGGGGCTGAAGTGCTCCCCCACATTCTGCTGAGAAGGGATTGGGTAGAGGGTCAGAGTAGACCCCTGCCCATCACGGCTGTACAGGCCTGGGCCCAGAGCACTACTGGTAAATGACCCCTCCCCAAATCCAGTCTTCGACTCACAGAAGTAAAATTCAGATCAGAATCTTCTTATTATTTAATAACTTCTTTTTTCTGAATATAAAATAAACACTCCACACTGCAGGGCTCTGGGCAATCACCAAATCTGAAGGACTCTGTGGGAAGGAAGGGTCCGGCTCCTCTCCTGGAGAACCGGGCCTAGGAGCAAGTTAACTTGAGCTTCCAGCCTGTTCTAGGCGTCAGCCTGACTCCCAGGTTCTTTGATAGGTAGTGAGTCCCCCATTCCTGGGGGCATGTAGGCTGTCTACGTGGAGTTAAAAAAAAAAAAGAAATTTAAAGCGCATCCCTCTCATCCACATGTAGATCACACACACGTCACCATTTGCCTAACTCGTGGACAAGGAGACCAGTAAGGTGACTAGAGGAATGGAGTGACGAACACCAGAGAATGAACGCGGTGTCCCTTGTCCTCACACGCCGGGCCTGTTGACAACACTCCAATCTGACGTGGGAAAGTCCTGCTGTCCTTTCTGCCCATTTCCAAGTTTCAGGTAACGTTCCTGAGTCAACCTCAGACAAACAGCTGAGAGGGAGGCTGCGGAGGTTCTGGTGGGAGAGGGACTGGCCAGCAGGTCACCTTTTGCTGGCCAGTCACCCCAAAACTTAGTGGCCTGAACAATCGACATGCACTGTGCTGCCATGTCTATGGGCCTGGAATTCCGAACAGCTCCGCTGGGCATCTCTGGCCGTGGGTCAGTGTGGATGGCATTCTTCTGAAGGTGGGACTGGGCCTGACTTGGGACCCACTCCAAGGGGCTTGCCCCGGGCAGAGAGCTGATGTGGACTGTCGATGGGCCTTCTGTGTGGGCCTCTCGGTGGGTTCAAGGATGTCCTTAAAACATGGCGGCCAGGCTCTCTCGAAAGTGATGGATCCCAGAGAAAATAAAGCAGAAAGGCAGGATGTCTTCAATGACCTTGCCTGGGAAGCCACAGCCCATCATTTCTGTAACATTCTGTTGGGGACCTAGGTCAGCCCTGCCCATTGTGGGTGGGGACTTCACCAGGGGCTGAATATCAGAAGGCGAGGGTCATGGTGGCATCTTGGAGCCCGGTCCTATAGTCGGGTACTCTAGGTCCTTCAGGCAAGAAGTGGGGTTGGGGCGGGCAGCAGGAAGGGCACCTCCAGTGTCCCCGGGGTCCCGGATCCCTCTTCCTCACCTGCTTGAAGCTGCTACACAGGCAGGGCCCAGGCAGGTGCTTCCACTTCTGAGTCTCTTGTGGTAGCCCCTGACGAGTCTCCAGAGTGGCTTTCCCACGCCAGTGGCACCCAGAAATAGTCTCTGGAACAGCTGGGGTGGGGGCGTCCATCAGCCACACCTTGGTGCGAAGCGGTTCATCTTCTGGGTAGAAACAGCATGGCATCTGGGTGGCAGCGGGCGGAGAGTGGGGCCAGTGTTGTATGGAGCAGGGGCCAAGCAGCGCCCCTGGGGAAATACAGAAGGCAGGAAGGACCCCTTTGCCCAACCAAGGGGGGCCACCAACCAGAGGCCACGCTCCCAGGAGGCCTCCCACCCCGAGGGTCCAGGAGAGGGACCTGGTTCCAAGAGCCTGGAGCCTGGGGTCGCATCCTGGCTCTTCTTCCCTTATGTCTGCCGAGACCCCAGGAGACCCTCCCCTCTTGGGTGCTCAGCCCCCCTGGCGGGAGCAGCCAGGACCTGGTGGTGAGTCTGGAGCCAGCTCAGGGCTTCCAATGGGGTTTGGCCCCTGCCTTGACCGTGTCTTGGGGACAGCCAGACCCCTCCTCTCGCCTCTCCTCCTGGAGGGGGTGGGGCACCAGGAGGGAGGGCGAGGGCCCCTGGGGGCTCCTGCCCAGGGAGGGGGACAGGGGCCGACGGGCTGGAGCTGCAAGTCTGTGAGAACCTCCCAGAGACGGTCACTGGAGGGGGAGGGGGCCTGCCGGTTTGGGGGGTAATTATTTTGCAAAACTTTATGAAGTTTCGGAAAATCTCGTTTCCCCTTCATTGACTCCATTGTTTTTCAAGGGAAATTGAATTAGAAGCTGGTGGCTGCTGGAGGGGTGGGCAGGGGAGCAAGCGCATGTTTTTCTAACTAACTGGGCATCTGTCCTGTGCCAATAATTCCAGAAGCTTCTTGCGCTTGGCGTCGGGGACCACCAGGGCTGCACCAGGGATGGGAGAGGGAGCCCCGGCCGCTCTGGGGACAGTGGCAAGACGGGAGGCCCCCCCATCGCCCCCTTCCCTGGGCTGGGGGACAGTTGGGATGTAGCGGAGAAGTGGGGCTCGGCCTTTGGTGCAGGCGCGTGGGCCTAGGAGCAGGCTGTGCAGAGAGCCTGGTGGCCTCTGGTGGCCCCGGGCCTCGGTGTCCCTCCTTGGAGAACTGCAGCCACCAGTGGGGCCCCTGAGGGCGGAGTCGGTTGCAGGCAAGATGGAACCGGAGCTGCTCTGCAAAGTGAAGTGTGCCCCCGTATCACTGTGACTGTCACCCACCCTGATGGGCAGCATCCTGCAGGCGGGTGCTGGGATGGGTGCAGGTTGGCCAGGGCCATGGGAGAGAGCGCGGGGATCCGCTGGGGACACCTGGTGCAGCTGCAGCTCTGGAGGTGCCCGTCAGGTCTCCCCTGCTCTGACTCCGTCCGGTTCTCCTGGCACAGAGCCCTCAGGAGCTCAGGGACGTCAAAGGGCCACTTCCTTGTCCCCACACTCACCCGCTGACATGTCCTCCCTCAGAACCACCCTGGCTCCTGCTGCTGTCAAGGTGAAGGCCCACATTTCTAGATGCCCTCGGACCTGGTACCAAGCGCCTCGGGCATGTGCTGTCCCTGGTCCCCGCCTCCTGGTCCTGCCACAGCCCAGGGAGCAGCTTCCCCTCCCGCACCCCACGCCCAGCCCCCAGCACGTGCTCTCTCCTGCGAACAGTGAGCGGGCAGCGGCTGTGACAGGCCCGGTGAGTTCATGGTGTCCGTCTCCCCTTTCCTGCGCACGTGGGTCCCCTGAATAATGAGAGGAGTGTCCCAGCCCTCAGGAGGGGGCAGCTTCCTCGCTGGATCCCGGGCCTCTGAATTCCTTTCCAGTGCTCCTCCCAGGCCCCTGCTGTCCACCCCCCACGCCCCGTGTCACCTCTCGTGGCTTCCCAGGGCCACTGAAGCCGATCCCCTCTCCTCCCTCCACATCCCTTCGGAAGCAGCAGAGACCCGGATGTGGCCACTGCCTAGCTGTGTGACCCAAGAATGGAGGAAACCCTGGTGGAATCCCGCTGTCCTTTCCCAGGACTCAAGACGTCCATCTGTCCCCTGGAAATGCTCCCAGTAGGCCACTCTGGAGATCTGATAGAGCTTTTATTGCTAAGTGTGAATGAGCCAGTGCAGAGGAGCCCAGGGCTGGGGTCTAGGTCACTCTCCTCTCTCACTGTGTGGCCTTGGACAAGTACCTTACCCTCTCTGGGCCTCCTTCTTCAAGGGATCCCTCCACCTCCAACAGACAAGGCTCCTTTGTGTCCCTAACATAGTACAGGTCTGGGACTGCCTTGGAGATATAGTATGGACCCCATTGTCCCCTGCTCTGAGGACCTGGGCTCCTGAGCCCCATGCTGGAGCCCCTTCCTACAGGGCCCTGTGTCTCGGGCTGCCACAGTGGAGGTACCCGAGACCCCTGATTGGCCCACCTGGGCTCCAGAAGCTCCTAAGTCCACCCCAGGAGGCAGCTCTGCTCTCCCAAGTGTTCTGCGAACTACAATACCTCGGAAGGAAGCCAACGTTTAGTGAAGACATTGACCTTGTCAAAAAAAATAAAAACAAAGCCCGTATTTCACGAATGTGCACACGCTGGCTCTGACTGAGGTCTTCTGGCTTCTCGATGGTGTGACAGTGTGTGTCTGCAGAACGTACTTCATGCTTCCAACTTGGGTCTTCTCCTGGGCTAGCAATAGGAGCACCCTGTTCCTGTCACCTGGGCTTGGGCTGTTACTAAGCTCCGGGGCAGCAGGCTCGGTGGCTGAAGGCATTTGAGACTTGAGTTCACACTTACCAGGACGTAACCCGTGGTGAGCTGCGCGGCATCTGTGTGCGTTGTCTGCATAAACACAGAGCTCGTTACAAAACTTCATAAAGGGAGGCTCCACCCGCTCAAGAGAAACGGGGAAGAGTCAGGGGGACGCGGACTCTGCCTGCTGGACATGTGCACACGCTCCACAGCCACCTCCAGCTGCCGCTTGGCCTTGGAGCCCTGCTCCTGCTCCTGCTCCTCCTCGGGGCTCCGGGAAGCGGAGTCCAGCCTCCGGGCTTTGCTCTGGAAGTTTCCGCACCTGAAGGGGCCTCCATTCGGGGTGGTCTTGCTGTTCTCCAAGGCGAAGGCGAGGGTGGTGGGCAAGGGTTTGGGGCCCTGAGCTCAGAAAGGCCGGGTCCCGGTGCCACCTGCACCCCTCCTGCGACTTACGCAGGCCCTAGAGCCTCGGGTCTCTGAAGGGGATCCCGAGTGTGTCCTCCATCTGCTCTGAGTTGCTCTAAGGTGCCAAGGACACTGCCTGGCATGGGTTCTCTGCAGGATTTTAGGACACCAGCGATTAAATAATCACGAGAGCCACAGATAGCACACCCTTGCTGACTGCTCAGTGCAGGCCCTTCTCGCCTCCCTCAGCAGGGGACACAGTGTGGCAATGTGGTGCCACCTGGCCAGAAACCGTCACCTTGTTCCCAGGACATGCAGGGCCTAACATGTCAGGTTGAGTGACCAAGCACCCAGCATGGCTGCCTCGGGTCTGGTCATCACCGACACACTGCTTGAGCACCGGCGGCGCACCCTGGCTGGGACTGGTTAACTGCATCCCTCGACCTCCCCTTGTGATGCCTAAATTTCCCAAGACGTGTGGTATGCAGTAGGTGCTCAGCAAATGTGTGTTGCTGGTGGGGCTGCGGGTGCAGAGGGTGGACCAGCTGCAGGATCCCATCAAAGCCCGACCTCAGGGCAACCGCCACCCGGAGCCGATCCCAGACGGTCTGAGACTTTGATTTTCAAACCGCATGAATGTGTCGCTAATGGCTCAGCCGCTACTGCTGCATAGCAAATTACCCCCAAATGCAACAGCTAAAGCAACTGTTTTATTTCGCTGGGACGTTGTGGTCAGGAATACGAGAGGCGTGGCCGGCATTTCTTGTTTGGGGTCTCCTAGGCCACTGTGGTCAGAGGCTGGCCGGGGCTGTGTCCATCTGAAGGCTTGACAGGCTGGAAGTCCAAGTGGAAGCCTCACACAGCTGGTGGCCGATGCTGCCTGGTGGCCAGGAGCTGGGCGGGCCGGTGGCTGGAGGGCTCCATGTGGCCTCCCAGGGTGGCAGTCTGTGTGAAAGCTGGCTTCTCCTGCACGGGCATCCCTGACCCACCAGGCTGCGGCTGTGCCGCCTTTTACAACCCAACCTCGGAGGTCACTTTGTGTCCCCTTCATCACACTCTGGGTGGAAGCAGACACAAGGCCACCCAGATTCACAGGGAGGGGGGCACGAAGCCCACCCCTTGAAGAGTATCAAAGAATTTGAGCCATTTAAAAAAAAAAAAAAAACTCCATGCTGATTTTAAAAATTGAACTAACTTAATTTTTAGAATATTTTAAGGAAACCTTATATCTCTACACTAAACAGAAAACCGATATCAAGTAACTGCAAAAACAGAGACAGCCCAACTCAGGATGGTTGGACTTCACCTTGGTGGGAAAGCGCTGTGCATTCAGGAGAAACCTCCGTGGAGTTCTGAATTAGCATCTTCTCCAGGGAGTGTGCGGTGGCCCAGCCCTCGCTCCCGACCAGCTAGAGACCACGAGGGACAGCCCACGCTCTGTGGTGCGCCTGGTGGCCAAGCCGGGATGCTCCACGGGTCAGGCGGGTTCAATGCCCACCGAGAGCTAAGGAGGGTCTGCATGGGGTCTGCAAAGCCCTGACCCTCCTGCTTCTGAGGGATGAGCCCAACAGCTCCGTGGACACAAACGTACTCATGCACGTGAGCCGGGGTCCAGGCCTGGTTAGCAGGGTCCGGGTCTCTGCCCAGGGTCTCCCAGGCTGCAGTCAAGGTATCAGCCAAGCTGACGTCTCCTGCAGGCTCAGGGGCCTCTTCCAAGCCCTTCGGTCACTGGGAGAGTCCAGTCCACTCTGGCTGTGCCAAGTCTCTGGGTCTTGCTGGCTGCCAGTCAGGCACCGCCTCAGCCCCGCAGGGCCTCCCGCAGCTCCCGGCTGTGTGTCCCCAGGCGGGCTGGAGCGCACCTGTCCACAGTTCACCTTCTTTTAAAGGTTCCTGGATAAGGTTAGGATAAGGTTAGGCCTCCAGGATAAACTCAAGGTCATGTTCACAGTTCTGCCCGTGCTCAAGGGCTCAGGGTGACCCAGGAGTGCGTGCAGGGGAGGGGTCTGGGGGCCCCTGCAAATGTTATGAAACCCCAGTGAGACACCGTCATCTGCCACTTGGGTTAGGAGAGAGGCTGGCAAGACCGTCAGCACATAACTGGGACTCCTGCCTGGTGGCAGAAACAGGCATGGCCACCGTGGGAGCGGGCACTCCATTCCCGCCGTTGATGTCCTACCAGCGGTCCTCCAAGTCCCTCCTAGAGCACCTTGAGACCAAATCACCTTCAGGTCTCTCCCCTGGCACTCTGAGACTGGGGCCATCAGCTTCCGCTGTGTTCTTCTTGGTCACATGGCCTTAGGCTGGTCATGGAGGCCGGAGAACGAGCTCTATCAACTGTAGAGTGCTGTACCAACACGGGGCTCTCATTAGCAGTGCCACCTCCTGAGCTGAGTGGAGCTGGACGAGGCCTCTCCTCCGGGTACTCACACTGGCTGGGCAGAGCGGCCTGCAGCCCACCCACTCTCATGGCGTCAGGCGGCCTGCCGTGATCCACACCAGTGGAGGCTCCGCGGGGCCAGGCTGTGCCCTCTCAGGGTCCTGAGAAGAGGGGGGCTCAGGCTTCTTCCATACGAATACCCTTCCTGCTGTTCTCCAGACCAGCGTCAGAGGCCGTGCACCAACCTGAATCCACCATTTTCATGGTTCTCTATTAGGCTTTAGAGGGAGGAGTCTTCAGTGAATCAAGCCTGTGATTTTCATAAATAAGATTCCCCTCTCTCCCCCTCCCCCTCCCTCTCTCCCCTTCCCCCTCCCCCTCCCCCTCCCCTCCCTCTCTCCTCCTCCCCTTCCCCCTCTCTCCCTCCCTCTGTCCCCTCCCCCCTCCCCTTCCCTCTCTCCACCTCCCTCTCCCCCCTCTCTCCCCTTCCCCCTCCCTCTCCCCTCCCTCTCTCCTCCTCCCCTTCCCCCTCTCTCCCTCCCTCTGTCCCCTCCCCCCCTCTCCCCTTCCCTCTCTCCCTCTCCCCCTCTCCCCCTCCCTCTCCCCCTCCCCCCCTCCCCTCCCTCTCTCCTCCTCCCCTTCCCCCTCTCCCCCTCCCTCTCCCCCTCCCCCCTCTCTCCCCTTCCCCCTCCCTCTCCCCTCCCTCTCTCCTCCTCCCCTTCCCCCTCTCTCCCTCCCTCTTCCCCTCCCCCCTCTTCCCCTCCCCCTCCCGCCCACCCCCTCCCCTCTCTCTGCAGTGCTGGAGGTGAACTCAGGGCCTCACACACACCTGTGCACTAAGTAAGTGCTCTACAGTGAGCCACATCCCCAGGGGCACGGATAAGATTTCTTAGGCTGAAGCTAAATTTATTTAAGTGAAAAGAATGAATCCGTTTTTTAAAAAATTAAGGAAGGAATAGTATATGCAAGATGAATGTAGGGTAAGAAAGGCCAGGAAGCTATTCCTGGAATGACTGAAATTTGGGAAAAAACATTTTGGGGACGGGAATCCACTGCAGAACAGCTGGATGCCCAAGATGGCGGGTGTGGCTCCGAACCTCCTGGAGTCACCAAGCAGAGAGCTTAGACAGGTCACTGTCCTGTCCCAAGGCCTTGAGTTCAGGATGCGCACCTCTAGCAACAGGCAGAGGCACTGAAGCCGACAGAAGGTCTGCAAGGACCAGGTGCCGCAGGATGGCCACTCTGCGGCTCTGAAACAGCTGACCAGTGCCGCAGTCCGCATCCAGGAGACCCAGGGCCTGAGCAGCCGCCAGGTGCCAACTCCCTGCTGGGCAGACCCTGAGTGGCCCTGGAGGCTTCTGAGTCTTTTTTCCGGTGGCCAAGGAGGGGACGTGGAAGGAGAAAGCCTGTGGCCTGGGTGGCGGGGCCCAGGGTGGGGTGGCTGGAAGACACGTCCACCCAGCGCTGGGCAGGGCAAACCAGGCCGGAAACACAGGCGACCCGCAGACCTTCACCTCCAGCACAAGTGCCCACAGGGGCAGAGGGTAAACAAGCCGTCCGCCAGCCCAGCCTGGCTCCTGGTGGGCACCACAGGCCGTGGCCAGAGACGGGGCTCAGGAGGGGCCACTCAGGGAGACCAGGGCAGATGCCACAGAGGTGGTGTGGCCGTGTCAAGGTTCCCAAGGATCAGACCACAATCCCCGCCCAGCTCCAGGGATGGGGACTCAGAGCCGGGATTCTGCGGGGACTTGGGAGCCTCTCTCCACTAGGGAGGCCTGAATGGAGGCACCAGCAGGAGAGGGGGGCACAGTGGGAGGAAGGGGGAGCACTCTCGCTGCCTGAGTGGCTCCTTGGAGTTCTGACTGTCAGAGCCGCTGTCGTCCTTGGCTGAGCACTGACCCTCTGCAAGACAGTGCCCTCTTTGGCCCGGGGAGGAAGGTCCTATTACAATCCTCACCTTATAGATACGAAAACTGGGGCCAGCAAAGCTAAAAACGTGCCCAGTGTCACACAGCAGGGAAGTGGTACAGGCCAGCCACGGCAACGCCAGTGGTCACTGCCCTCAAGGGCCAAAGTGCAGCCCCAACCAAGAAGACCTGTCTTTCCCATGATTACGATTCACCAAGATGCGCCCGTGGCCACTGGCTCCTTGTAACTGGCACACTGCAGCCCCCGCCACCCCACTGTCCATCTCAATCCCGACATTGCTCCAGGCTGCAAGGACTCAGAGCTCAGGTCCCCATCAGTCCCCTGCCGTGCACGGTGCCAGGCAGGAGGGGGGGCAGGGAAGAGGGCGTCTCGGGGCCTTATGGAGAGAGGACACTTGCTCTCATCCCTCTGTGCCAGCTGAGGCCTGGGCGCTGCGACACAGATGTGCCCTTGCATCAAGGACTGCTCCGTCCAGCTGGGGGGAGGGAGGTCAGAAGGTTCCAGAAGGAGTTGAACTCCTGGAAAGAGGACTCTTGGCCCCCAGAACACCCGATGGGCCAGCGCTGGGGTGGGCGGGACAGACCGAGCACAGGAAGCCCAGCAGGGGGAGGGCACTGTGGCCGGATGGCCAGAGGCAGCACCCTGGAGAGGCCAAGTCCGAGAGCTGGGGAGGGGGGGCAGGCCTAGAGGAGGGACAGCAGAAGTCTGCAGGGCAGGATGGGGAGCAGGGGCTCCTGGGAACGAGACCCACCAGCTGCCGAGCAGCCTGGCACTGCCAGCCTCACCGCGTGAGCTCTCGTGTGAGCTTGTGACCGTGACTGGGAGGTCCTGCAAACCAGGACTGGCCCCTGTGGCACGGTTTCCCAAGCCCAGTGCTACTGCCATTTGAGATCGGAGGTGGGGGCTGCTGTGCCCAGGGGCACTGAGCAGCGTCCCTGGCTGACACTCCCAGGTGCCCCTACACTTCCCAGCTGTGAGCTGCCCGGATCCCCCAAGGGCAAAGCTGCCCAGGAGAGAAACACTGCCCCAGAGAAATCGAGGCTGAGAGGAAGACAGGAGCCCAAGGCCACACAGAGGCACACGGCAGGCCTGGGACTGCTCAGCGCTGCGGGACTTCCCACAGTGCCAGGGAGCTGCCCCTACAGTGGGTGGCCAGGACAACTGGACAGCAGCCTGAGCTCACCTCCAACCCTCTGCGTGTCCCCAGCAGAGGTGGTTTGGTCACCCCAGCAGGCCGCTCCTAACTCTGGGCCCAGTTCCCCACCCCTAAAGCGTAGGCTTGGATCCAACAACTTCTGAAGCCCCTTGAGGGTCCATCTTCCCAGGTCCAAGGGAGGGTCAGTCCAGTTGGCTTGGATGGGGAGGTGGCATAGGACAGAAGGCAGAGAAGCTGGGTGGGTGGGGAGCTGGGCCTCCAGTATCCAGCCCACGGGTCTCACCTTGCCCACTGGGCATGCCTCATCCGGGTGCATCTGAGCTGTCCACGGTGGGACCCTCCCAAGGGGCAACAGGGAGGGGGCGGAGCAAAGAGAGAGAGACAAGGAGGGTGGCTTGGTCACCTGGCCTTCAGAAGCCCGTCTCTCTGGCCCTCACCTTCTCTCCTTCCTCTGACCCCTGCATGCCAGGTCTTTGGACTTTACTGGCTCAAGAAATAGTTTCTGAATGAATGAATGAATGAATGCCTGGCCCAGGCTCTAGCTCAGCTGTGCAGAAACCAAAGTCCCAGACACCCTTGGGCTCTGCTGGGCCTGCAGCTGAACCCTCAGTTCCCCTTCCCCCAGTCCTGCTGGGTCTCATCCCCAACTCTGACCCACCGGCCCTGCCAGGACGGCTGCAGGGCAGGACGATCCCCCACCTCAGGGGCTGACTCTTGTTCCAGGCGGAGAACACCTGGGCCCCAGCTGGGGGTTGCCTGGAGAGGCTGCCTGGCGAGGCTGCCTGACTCCTGCAGCCCCCAGCTCCCTGCCTCTCCGCCCCCCACACTGTGGTTAGCTTGCAGGAAGCAGCAGCCGGGCCCCCACACGAGGCCTAGCGACGTGCTTGCTTGGAGCTGGTGGAAAGTTACAGCCGCCACCACCGAGGGCTTTGAAGACCAAACTGTTTGTGTTCCCCACAGCTATTTGTGGCCAAGGCGCCCACCACCTCCACCCGCCCTGGCTCAGAGGTGGAGACTGAGCAGAACTCAGCACTGTGGCTATCCCCAGGCCAACCCGGAACCCAGGCCAGGCAGGCCAGCCCAGCACCCAGCCCACCAAGCCTGGCCCAAGCCAGACGAGCCAACCAGCCCCATTCATCAAAGCTGACTCAGTTCTGGTCCCAAGTGACCATCCCTCCCTCCCACCAGCTCTACCCAACCAATCACCGAGCCATCTAGCCCAGCCAAGGCATGAGCTCCACCATCTAACCAAGCCTAACTCAACAGTCACTCCAACCCAAGGAGCTCAGCCCCGCCACCTAACCCACCCCAGCCAACAGGCTCAGCCCAGGTCAGCCAATCAACTCAACTTGGCCGCCCACCGAAACTAATGTATCTGACTGAAACCAAGCAACCAACTCCATCTAAACCAACCCAAACCAACCCGATGGACCCAATCCAACTGAACTACCCCCAAAAAAGCCAAGCCGGTAACGCCATTCGCCTAGCCCAAACCAACTCAAGACCCAGCTCAAGCCAATGCAGTTCCCCAATCCAAATAATCCAGCCCGATTCAACTACGGAGGTCACTCCAACCAACCTCACCAACACAGCATTCCAATCCCGCTCCACTGAGCAGTCCAGTTCAGCTGCTCGGTTGAATCCCGATGAGCCCAGATAACCACACCGAACCTAGCCTGATGGCCAGGTCCACCCAACACGATTTAATCTAAATCCACCCAGTATAGCCTAAATCCTCCCAATCCAGCTCCAAACTATCGATGTTCTCCCCTCTATCCCCCGAGGAAGTTACAAGGAGGACCTGTCCCCTGTCCCCAGGGACCTTGTGATCTCCCAGCCTCCACAGAGTGATCCCCCTATTGTGGGGTCACCTTGATTCTAACCCAGGCCTGCAGGGTTGGAAAGGTGTAGTCAGTGCTGTGGGGTTCGGAAGGACCCCCACCCTGTCACCATGGCTGACATGATGCCTGTGAGGCTCTTGAAGAGTGACAGAGGGGAAGGGGGGAAGACATTACTAGGCCGTGCCTGGAGGTGGGGAAGCCTGGCCCTGGGAGCAGCGCTCAGCCTCAGGGCTACAGGCCCACGGGGAGGGCAGGTGAGGAAGGAAGGGCCACTGGAGGAGAACAAAGAGGGTCCTGCCTGTTAGCGGGAGGCCTGGATCTCCACACTGTCATGGCAACAGGGAACCAAGAGCTTGCTGAGCCGGGTAGGGTGGGGGTCAGGAGGCCTCGAGGATGGAGCAGAAGGAGATACCAAGACGGGAGCAGCAGCAAGGAGGGGAGGGGGTATCCGGGACACATGGAAAGCAGAGGAGGTGCCTACGGGCACAGCAGCCCACACCTGGTCAGTGTGCCCCTTTGGTGGATGGAGACACTGAAGGACATCGATCAGGGTGTGTCCAGGGCTCAGGACTCAGCCCAGAGCATCAGCCCAGCACTCCTTGCTCCAGCAAATACCGGAGCCCAGCTCTGGGGGCCATTAGAAGGTCCCATTTCTGGGGTCCACCCCACCCCTATACAGAAAGCACATGATCTAGGATCTGTTGCTGACCCTGGGATGGGGAGGAGGGGTATCATGAGGTCTTGCCAGGAGGGGGTAGGAGTGTGGGGGAAGGGATAGTGATTGACATTCTGGGGCGACAGGCAGGGCCCATGGTGTGAAATGAGTCCCCATAAGAGCCAGGCCTACCCCCTAAACCATCCTAGGGCTCATGCCCAGATAGAAGGAAGTACTGTCACAACCATCCTTCAGGGTAGAGCTGTAGGGAGAAGACTGTCCTTACTACCCACTGCTTTGACCCCCTCCTTTGACTCCTGGGGAAACTGAGGCCCAGGGAAGGACAGAGACTTGCCCAAGTCTGCACAGCGTGTGGACGACCTGGCCTAGAGCTGCCATGCCTATACCACCAGGCCGCTTGGGGGGTTCAGAGCCCAGAGGGAGCCCCCTGGCCCAGGCCTCTTCCCAGCATGCTCTGAAGCACCACCTTGTCCACTGACCCTTGCGCTGCCCCTCTGCTCAGTCCTGAAACTCTAGGGGCACTCTTTCTTGGCTCCAAACCCTCCTGCCCCATCTGCGAGACCAGGTCTCATTGATTTCAGATTGGAAGGCAAACAGATGCTTTCCTGGGCTGACGGCATGGATCAATAGCAGCAGCCCTGCTCCGCACTAGGCCAGACAGGCCTGCACAGCTGGGGGGTGGCTGATCTATACTAACACAGGACCTTGGTTCCTGTCTGCCTCCCCTGCTGAGGAGGGAAGCCAGAAGATAGAGTCCATGGGGTCCAAGAGCAAGTCTCCAGTGGGAGATGGCTTTGGGGGATGGACATTGGGGGGCAAGGGTAGGGACAGGAGGGGTACTAAGAGCCCAGGGCTCCCAGGAGAGTTCTGAGCATCAGAACACATCTACTCCTAACTAGGGAAACAGAGGCTTAGAGAGGAGGAGCCAGGACCTGCCCAGGGTCGCAGGTGAGCGGGATCTGAGATGGCAAGAAGCCCATTCTGAAACCAGAAACCCGAAGACAGGGGCCAAGGGTCACCACCCTCACCAGGTTTGCTCCATGAGGACGGGGGCTGCCCTGCCCGCCAGCAGAGGTGGTGCGGGACCAGGGTATGAACCATGTTCAGACACCTGGGCTCAAATCGCAAGCATTCATGTGCTGTGTGAACTGCGGGTGCCTCTGTCTTCCTACCTATAATCTGGGAATAATGGCATTTCTAATGAGAGCCCCCAGCCGTGGTGCAGCCTGAGTGTTGCCGGTCCCCCTGACCCCCCAGCACTTGTTACTTAACAGTTTCTGTTAATAAGTGTGAGGGCTTCCCCAAGAGCAGAGCAGACAGTGGCAGAACCAGGACCCGCAATCAGGCTTCTCGATGCTATTTTCTGATTTGTAAAATGGAGTAAACGATGCTAAATAGCATTGACAGCGTCGCGCACCAGCTTGCTTTCAAACGCAAGGAGAGCAGGCGCACTCCAGGAGGGGCAGCAGGCGGGGCCAAAGTTGGCTCTCATTGGCCCAGCTTGGGTCACATGCCCAGCTTTCAACCAATCGCCGTGGCCAAGGGCTTGGGGCGCCGCTCTGACTGGTCAGCCTGCGTCAGGTGCTTCCCGGAGGGGGCGTGGCCAGGCCCGCCTGAGCTCTGGAGTTGATCGGACCTCGGACCCCGCGGTGCACGAAGCAGAAAGGCAAAGGCCGGGGTCCCGCCACGTGGGATCTGAGCAGCCAAAGAGAGAAAGCCAGTAGCCACCACCATCTTTTGTAAACACTGCCCAGGGGTGCGCCCACCCACCTGTCAAGTAGGCACTGCTCCAGCCCAGTCCCAGATGAGGTCACGGGCAGCACCAGGAGATTAGGGTGGGCTCTGGATGATGGCGTCCCAGAGGGAAATGCATGGCGACTGTCCCCCTCAGAGGCTTCCTTAAGCACAAAAGTCGCACATGTTCTGTTGAGTGACTGTAGGATGATCATTAATGTTGGTAATGATCACGTCATTAAGGAAGCATGTCCTACACCCCACGGCCTCGTTCCCCGCCCTTTTGGTACCAGCTCATTCATGAATCCCATCTCATGGTGGCCCCCATAATAAACTCCCTTCTGCGGATTAGAACACGGAGGCTTGTAGGTTAAGTAACTTGCCTACGGCCTCACAGCTAATTCTTAAAAGTTTTCATCAAGAGAGATTTGGTTAATCACGGTTTTGCCATATGATGGGGGTACCCATCCATTAGCATTGATATGTGACTGTCCTTCCCTGATGGACAGATAACTAGTGTCACCTCAGCACCACCTACTAGGGAGTTTGCCAGATGTGTTACTGACATATATAGTCTGACTGGCAAGACCCCAAAGTCTGCCTCATTGTCCCCATTTCACAGATGAGGAAACTGAGGCTCACCAAGGCAGAGTGGCATGCTCGGGTCACATCCATAATAGGAAGAGGTGGCTCAGGGCTTGGACCAGGGAGGCCCCAGAGGGGGCCTCCTTTTGCACTGCGGCCGGGGCCTGGATAAATGGGGCGCGACTGCGGTATGCGGTAGAACGTCCTGTGCCTGGCCCAGCCCTCTCCCCAGCACAAGTCCGGAAAACCCGTCCCCAGGGAGGGCAGGAGTAGCCTGAGCAAGCCGCAGGCTGCACTGCCGGGGGTGGGGGGGCCGGATTCCAGGTGACCTTGGCAGGGGCTCCTTCAGGACCACAGCCTGACCCTTGTTTTGCTCAGAGAGCACACACCATTTCACACAGGAAGCTCAGCCTGGCCTCCTCACGTCCTGTTCTCTAGAAGAGGGGGAAAAAACCTGTAAAGTCAGTCACTGGGTTGTTTTCAAAACAGTCTTTGAAATGTTTCCTGAGAGGGAGAGAGAGTTCAAGAAAAGGAGAGAGAGAGAGAACCCCGAGGGGGAGGGAGACCGCCTCAGGACTAGGACACAGAGAGGAGCAGAGAGGGTGTCAGGAAGGGTCCCCGGTGGGAAGCCCCAGGAGCTGGCAGGAGGGAGACAAGCGCAAGGACCGGCTTCCGTCTGCCCAGGATCTCCCTCCACCGGGTCCCAGCACAGGGCCCGGGCAGGAGACCTTGCTCTGGGTTCAGATGGCCCTCAGTGTGTGCAAGAAGCAACTGTAAAATCTCTGAGCATTTTGCAGACCGTTGTTGGCAGCTTGCAAATATCTTTGGCGGAGGTGTTTACACCCCAGAAATTGGCCTAGATTCCAATTTAGGTCTCACCCTCTCTCTCTCCTCTCTTTCCCAGTCTGCTGCCAGCCTCCCAGTTCTGGGATCCAATTCTATCTTAATTCCTGTCTCCTAGTTCCTGGTGACCTTGGTCTTGTCATTGCATCTTTCTGAGCCTCTGTATGCTCACCTGTGCCATTAGAAGACCACTGCCCGTCTCCCAGGCCTGTGGGAGAAATAAACTCGGAGCACCCAGCACCCACAAGCACCTCTTCTTCCCTTACGCTGGTGCCTCCACTTAGAGAAAAATGAATCTGAGCCTCGCCCTCATTCACAGACTGATCTTTCGGGGAGGGAGGACACGGGGACATCTCTAAGGCCTTTAGTCATGCTCAGCGGGCACCGCACACCAGGGAGGGTCTGGGAAGGGGGAGCGGGAGGAAAAGGTGGAGATGAGTAAGATGTACTTCCTGGCATCACAGGAAGTGGGGCTGAGGCAGCATATCCCCAAATGACTGGTGCTAAGAAGTCAATCAATCTGGCTTTGAACACGAGGTTCAGGGGAGGTTCCCAAGGAGGTGACCTTCGAACTGGACCCCCCTCCTTCCTTCCTCCCTCTATCCTAGTTCCTCAATCCTAGTTTCTTCACTCACTTCCCATCTGTTTGGCCGGCATTTCCTGCTCACCTGCCCAGGCTGCATGACGAGGGCACAGGCAATAATAGGTGCCCGTGAGTGTGGGCAGGTGGGGGGTGCCCAGCTCCCTCTTCCAGCCCGGCCTGGTCCCCTTTGCAGGATCGTAGCAGGTGGGTGGTGAGGAGGGTGCTCTGGGGAGGGGGTGGCATGAGCCAAGGTCCGGGGGCTGGAGTGCCACAGCACAGTCACAAGTAGCGAGGGCTGAGCGGCTGGAGGGAGAAGGATCCAGAGCCCTAATGAGAGAGCCCAGGGCCTCAAGGCTGGGATGGGACACTTTACGTCACCCAGTAGGACGGGCTCCAAGGACTGGTAGAAGAGATGGAGGTGGAGCAGGATCCCTGAAGCCTGCGCGCCCTGGTGCCAGAGTCCCCCCTGGGCAGCCCCTTGTCCGCACACCAGCCCAGCTTTGGGGAGCCCTGTGGCCACCTGCTCTGCAGTGGGCACCCGTGGCTGGACGTAACCCTGTGTCCATCCTCCTTTCCTCTGAAAATAGCCCCTGGATTCACCTGTGAGGAGCTGCCAGTCCCCCATGGCCTTCCCTGTGGCTGATCCCACGCACAGACCCGAGCCACCCACCGGGAGTCGGTCCTGGGCCCATGCTGCTCTGTGCTCAGAGGGTTCTCTTTCCACTCTGGTGGGAGCAGCTGGAAGGACCCCTTCGACTTGGAGTCAGAAGAGCCTGCCTGAGGGCGGAGCAGAAGCAGAGGACACCAGAATTGAATGAGGGGCAAAGGGGACTTCCAATGGCATCATTTGAGCCCCTGGATCCATCTGGGCCTGAAGCAGTCGCTCAGATCTGTGGGCCAATATGATACTTTTACTTGCCTGTTTATTTCACTTTATGTTATTGAAGCTGTCGTGAGAGCTGGGTCTCTAGCCACTCGCCACTTGTCCTGACTTGCTCTGATACGGAAGTGCTGTGGGACAGACGAGGCTGGACACAGAGGAGATGGCAGGAAGCAGGGTTACTTACTGGCTGCAGCCAGGCTCAAAAATGGGGCTCTTGCCCAGGTCCATCCATCCCCCTGAACCCCGAGTTTAGACCCAGTGTGTAGGGGAGGGGCTCAGAGGCTCACAGTCTGCAGAAGTCCACAGCTTTTTCCAGAACAGTGGAACCCAGGCCTGGACACAAAATCAGGACACTCTGCGACAATCAGCGCCCGTGACGGGGAGCGTTCTCCCGCTTCCCTCTGGCCCAGCTAGGGCCTGACTGTCGTCTACTGAAGTGCAAACCCCTCTGTGAAGGCCTTGGGTCACTTTCTGCTGGAGCATAAGGGTACCTGTGCCTGAAAGTTCTTTTGCAGAAAGTTTGCGGACAGTCTAGGAACAATTATGGGGTGGGTGGCAGGGGGGGTCTCTGGAGCAGCTTAATTGAGGTTCTCTGGGGCGGAGGGGGTGCCACTGCAGCGGCTCCCCTGTTCCTTGCTGATATCCCATATTTTTCAGACTCGGTTCTGGGCTCACTGTGTGGCCTTGGGAAACCACCTACCTCTGGGAGACTCAGTGTTCTCAGCTGTCAGGTGGGAATGGCCATCCTGCCCACGGGATCACGAGGGACCTCAGACCACACCTGCAGAGGGCTCCACCAGGCGAATCCCGGAGGTGGGACTTGACATTCCGTCCCCACTGTGAGCCCTGTCCCTGTCTCCACTCCGTCACACCCAGATCACCGCCCAAGCAGACTCCTGCCCCTTCCCCCAGGCCCACCACGGGAAGTTCTCTCTCCTCGGGTCACAGATCACCCCCCACCACCACGGCCTCCCTGCTGGCCAGTCCCGGGCATCACCCGTTTAGAAGTTGTAGGAGTCTCTTGGGGTCTCCCTGCTTCCACCCAGAGTCCATCCTCAACAGCGGCTGGGGTGAGCCACCTGGACCACCCGACCACAAGTCAGATCACTTCTCTGCTCAGAATCTCCCAGTGGCTCCCAATGCCCTGGGGGAAAAAAAAAGACCAAGTTGTCACAATGCACTTGGGACCCCTTGTGGACTGGCCTGAATTTCTGATTCCTCTCCACACTCCGTCCTACTCACCCTCTCCAATCCTTGCTGTTCCTGGAACATGCCAAGCCTGCCAGACCCCAGGGCCTTTGTACATGATCTTCCTCTGCCTGGAATGTTCTTGCTGCAGATAAAAGCTCGGATTGTGTGTTCAATTCATTCAGGTTTCTGTTCAAATGTCCCCTGTTCACTTTGGCTTTCCCTAATGTGTGTGACATTCAGCCCTCTAAATATCATTTCTTTTTTAATGCTCTTTGCCCTCTGACATATTCCATTTTTGTTTGTGCTTTCTGGTTTATTATCTGTGACTCACTGTTGGAGTTTGTATCTGGAATATCCTCCCAAGGCTGATGGGTTGAAGGTGCTCCCCCTGCCCTCTCCCTACCTGAGCTGAGCCCCTCTGCTCCACCACGCCCCCCGGCCATGATGCCCTGCCTAACCTCAGGCCCAGGAACAAAGGAGCCAGCTGACCATGCACAGAACACCCTCGAAACTGTGAGCCCCAAATCAGACCTTTCCTCCTTTGAGATGTTTTTTCTCAGGTATTTTGTCACAGTGCCTGAAGACTGACTAACACACTCACCCTGGAGTGTCACCCTGGGAGGGAAGGGGGCTCTGCTCCTTCTGGGACTGCATCCCCAGTACCCAGGACAGTGCTTGCCACTGTCATCAGCTGGGGATCACCTGGGGCTGGGAGGCAACGCCGGGAACCCGTGAGGAACCTGGACCCGGGCAATCCTGGATTCCACCCCCAGCTCAGCCACTTGTTAGCTTGTGACCTTGGACACGTCACGGAATTTCTCTGACCCTCAGTTTCCTCATTATTTAAATGTGATGTAGTCACACTACTCTGTGGAGTGGCAGCAAAGACGAGGTGAAATGAGACCATGGGAGGAAAACCCATCGTCGGAGGCGTGACACAGCCATGATGATGGCTGGCAGCCACTTGGGCAGGGCTCTGGGCTTGTCTGACTGTAGGCTCACGTCGGTGCTCTGCACAGCCTTGCTGTGTGGCCCTGGGTGAGTTGCATGACCCCTCTGAGCCCCTGCGTTCCTCATCTGTTAAAGAAGACAGTAGCAGCTGCCCGCACGGAGCTCTCGGGGGAGGTGGGAGCTAGGGGGCGTGGTGGGCATGAGGCTCGTGGCCTCTGTCAGCTCGTGGTGGTTACTGATATTCGGCCGTGCAACAGGGTGGACTCCAAGCTCCCAGGTGCCCTGGGCGGTAGTAGAGGAGCTGACTAAGGCGTCTTGGGGTGCTGGAGCTAGGCTTGATTTATTCATTCAACAAACAGTCATGAGTCCGTGGTCCAGCCATTGTTCTAGGTGCTGGGGACAACTGGGATCAAAGGCAGACTCCAGCCTCTGCCGGGCTTCTGTTTGAAAGTGACAAGAGGTCGGAGCAGGAAGGGGCTGAGCCAGGAGCCAGCACTTGCAGAGGCCCCCGCGGCTGCTGAAATCGACTCTGGGGTCCTGGCTGTGTTACTGAAAGTCAGGCGCCCAGAGGAAGGAGGTGAGAGCTGCCTCCTCCCCGGGAGGCGCACACAGGCTCCCAGATCCCCCAAGAGGAAGACCTGGTTTATGAGCAGCCCTCCCCGACAACAGCCACTGCCACTGCTTCTGGAACAGCACTTTTGTTTTCCTTTGGGAAACGCACACTCACACACACTCTCTCTCTCACACACTCATGCTCACACACACACTCACACACACACATTCTTTCAGACCATGAGGTTCAGGCGGGAGTGACACCGTCCCAGCTCCTGGAATGAGCGTGTGCCCCAGGCTTGGCCAATCACAGCCCTGGATCCTGCATGTAGTCGTCAGTTCAAAGAGATCCCATGACCCAAGCCAAGCCAACGAGAACCAACCCCGGGCACATGGACGGGGAAGGTCTTCCCCTGGAGATGTTGAACTGAAAAAATGTAAAACTTTGGTTACTGAGGACCACGGAGAGGAAAGTCCTGCCTGGAAAGGAGGCCAGGTCAGGAGAGCCTTGTCAGAGCTGCAGAGGGAGGAGAGTCTGAATCCTGATGTTAGTCGAGCTTCTGGATCTAGCCATGCCTGAAGCTGCCCACCCTTGGCATTTTCAGTTATATGAGCCAATAATTAAGCCAGTTGGAGAGGGATTTCCATTATGCAGAATCAGAAGATCGAGGTAGCTCAGCTCTGGACACTCCACTTTGGGAAGCTTTGACCCACTGAACCATGGCCACAAGAAAGCTCTAAGGCAGCAGGGTCTCCAAACCATGTCATCAGAGAAACAGTGGGAGCCAGGGCAGCCCCGTGGGTGGCTGAGGAGTGGCCTGGTGCCCTGGGGCCATGGCGTGGCTGAGGGCTGGCCTGGTGCCCTGGGGCCATGGCGTGGCTGAGGGCTGGCCTGGTGCCCTGGCTGGGGCAGGAAGGGAGAGGGAGGCCAGGGAGGGGCAGATGGTGGGATGGGGGCTCAGCACAAGGGAGCACCCCCAGAGGTCATGGGGGGCTCTGACGGGTACTGGGCTCCCACCCCTGCAGATCTGCGGCCCCTGGGAGTTCAACAGAGAGGAGGCAGTGCTGGTCGGAGGCAGGAGCTAAAAGACCCCCGAGGCCCACAGCGATCCTGAGCCAGTTCCCTGTGACCACTTAGCCCTGGCTCTGCCGGGACCCTGTCCCCGAGCCCCGGGGCTCGGCCCCAGCAGCGGGCTGCTCCCCGGCTCTGAGTTCTGCCCTAGGCTGACCCAACCTGGTCTGCTTCAAGGCAAGTGCGTAGGAAACATTGCGAGACCCCAGAAAGGAGGAGCCCGCCCCCCGGGCCAGCCGTGCATGTCGCCCAGTCGGCCCTGAGGAGTCACGAGCTGAGCCTCCAGTGAGGGTCCGCCCAGAACTTTTTTTTTTGGTGCTGGGGACTGGACCTAGCGGTGCTTAACCACCGAGCCACATCCTCAGCCCTTACTATTTTTTGAGACAGGGTCTTGATCAGTTGCTTAGGGCCTCACTAAGTTGCTGCGGCTGGCTTTGAACTCACAGTCCTCCTGCCTCAGCCTCCCGAGCTGCTGGGATCACAGTGTGCACCCCACGCCTGGCCCACCCAGAAGTTTTGCGGGAATGATTTTTAAAGAGAGTCCCCTCCTTTGCGTGGTTTGCTCAGCTGAGGCAGGGAAGGGAGAACTGCTGGCTGCCTCTGCAGCCCAGGAGAGGACCTGCTCAAGAGGCCAGTGCAGAGGAGAGCAGAACAGGGGTGGGGTGGGGGGAGGTACTTTGGGGGATGGGCTCTGTGTTGTGGAGGAGGCCCTAAACCTGCAGGGTAGGCTGGAGACCCAGGGGAGATTGGCCCCAGGCAGTCTGCAGGCAGAATTCCCTCTTCCTTGGGGGAGTCAGTCTCCCCCAACCTTTAGGCCTCCAACTGATTAGATGAGGCCCACCCACACTATGGAGGGCAACCTGATTTACTCAAAGTATACCAAGTTAAACATTAATGTCCTCTTAAAAAATATCCTCGTGGCAACCTCCATTCTAGTATTTGACCATATATCTGGCACTTTCGCCTCACCAAGTCGACACATAAAACCACCCATCATCATTGGTTTTTTGTCACTTGGAATAATCAAATCTGTCCTGACTGATATGGTCAGTTGTCTGGAGGCGGGGGATAGACCGGTCACTTCCCCAGCTTCTCTGGCTCAGGGACTCCACCTGGAACAGGGCAGTGGAACGGCTTGGAAAGAGCATTGGATTTAGGAGTCAGGCCTGAGCCTAAATTGCTTTTGCTGTAAGAAACCAAATAGTAAAGAAGAAAGTCAGTTGATTCCAAAGTCAGCGTGACACAAGGCCACCTCTCTGCTCCCCCCCGAGTCCCAGGTCGAATGAAGGGCCCCCCAACAGGAAGAACGGGGCATGGGGCACGGAGACCAGGTTCTGAACTCTCTTGTCCCCACCTGTGACGCCTCTCGGCCCTGTGACTTTGGCGTCTCTTAGCCTCTCTGAGCCTCAGTTCTTGACATGGAGAATGGACATGAGCTGACATCACCACGTCATTATGAAAATTTAAGAAGGGCTTTACCCAGGTGAGTTAGATCTGCACAGGGCAGAACATTCAGTTGACTGACACCGACCCACGTCCACACCATGCCAGACCCGAGGGGGACACCGACTGCTGGAAGGTGACATTTGAGCTCCAAAAAGAACGAGCAGGAGTTAGACCAGGGCCGAAGGAGGGGAGGGAATTGCAGGAGGCCACATCCCTGCTGCCGTGACCTGGAGATGGAGTCCTGCAAAACAGAATCCACCCGGATCAGGGGTCTGGTGAGAAGCAGCAACAGGGTGACCTGGAGGGCCTGGGACCCAGGCGGAGTCATGGGAGGAGGCGCTGCAGGCCTAGGGAGCCACGGGCGCTGGCGTGTCCCCTGGGCGTCCGTGAGGGTGCCACTGCAGCCCGGGCTCGTGGATGAGTGGGCTCTCTGCGCCCTGAGAGCCAGGGGAGCCGCAGGCAGCAGCCAGCCTGTCTGACACCTCGACCACAGGCCAGAGGGAGCTCGTCTGATGGCCTCGCTGCAGCCCCAGGCCTGAGGGGAAGGGCCAATCCGCGCCCCTGGCTGCTGGGCCTTGGGGGGCTGCGGGGCTCCGCGGGGCTGGGCAGGTGGTCCTGGCCGGTTGTTTTTGGCCATCTGGAGTGGCAGGGCCCTAGGACTGCACGGGGACAGGCCCTGACTCCTCCACGGGGGCTGTGCCATGCTGGGAGGTCTCCTGTCCCCTCTGCTCCCCACTCCTGAAGCCCCTTGGCCCCAGGGCTGCTTCTCCACTCCCCTGAGGCCAGAGCTCGGCAGGAAGGCGCTTCTCTTGCTCCTGGGGCAGACTCAGGGAGAGAGGGTGGAACAGCACTGGGACTCTGGGGACAGCAAGGGAAGGGGCAGGAGGGGACCCTGGGGCTTCTGAAGCCACGCTCTGCCCCTCTGGCCCGGAGCTCCCCTGCCATCCCCAGAGCTGCCTGCGCCTCTCTGTCCCCCTGCCCCCCTCGACACTCTGCCGCGGAGCCCCACAGGCCCGGCCAGGCCTGCAGGACAGCCCTGCTCACATCCGCCTGCCCAGCTGGCTGTCTCGGGGACACGGCCTCCCACGGTCCTCCAGGAGTACCTAACCCTCTGTCCACGCCACCATCAGGGTGGCATCCAGATGCTGCCCCAGACGGACCCCTGGATCCCACCGCACCCTCTTCCTGTGGGCCCACCCTTCCCAGCCCACTCACGGTCACCCTCAGCCCTCCCCGCCTGTGGCCCTGGAGGAAGATGAATGGGTGAGGAAGTGAGTCTGGTCTGGCTTCTGTCCCCAGAATGTGCCTGATCTGACACACACACACCTGGCCACCAGTCCGTTGATGTCACCTTACCTCCGTGGACAATGTGTCCCTCTAGGCTCTCCTGTGTCAGCCCTGGGCCCCCAGCCTACCAGGCACCTCCTGAGCTCACGCCCTCCAACCCTAAAGACTGAAGCCGCCAGGCCCCCGCCCTTTCCCATGGCCATGTCCGGCAAGGGGTGGACGCCCCAATTCCTCAGTCTTCTCTCCTGGCCTGACACCCCCCAGGAGACCCCCCTCAAACTCTCAGGGCCCACCTGGACCCCCACAGCTCTGCCCTAGTGCTATCCCTGCACTGGATGCTGGCCCTGTGCGCCTGGCCCCCAGCCCCCAGTCATTTTCCACTTACTAACCCACCTTCCCAAGTGCCTCCGGAACCCACCTCACTGCCATCCATGAAGACACCGTCCTGTTCCAGCCCTCCGCGTCCACTCCTGGGCAGCACCAAAGCCTGGCCATCTCGCCATCTCCGGTCTCACCCACACCCCTCCGCCCTCCCAAGAGAACTTTCTAAAATGCAGATCAGAGCTCACCCTCCCCTGCTCAACACCCTGCTATGGCTCCCCATTGCCCGGTGGGACCAAGTGCAAGTGCTGTTCCAAGGAACACCAGCTGTCCCTTCCAGTCGGCCTCTGCTGCCTGGAGGCCCGCCTGTGGAGGTCCAGGCCGGAGGACCCACAGGATCGAGTTGCTGGATAAAACACGAATGGCTGGTTAAATTCCAGTTTCAGATCAACAGTGAAAGGTTTTGGGGATCTCCAACAGCTCTAGGTCCAGAGTAATCCCAGGCGACCTCCACCAGGCCCTCGGCTGAGGCTGGAGAGGCGGACCCCGCGCAGGCAGAGCTGACCAGCTGCGGTGGGAAAACCGGGATGGCGCTTCTCGCTGTCCCCCTCCCCAGCCTTGTGGTCACTGTCCCTCCTCGAACGCAGGCCCTACCCATACGAAGGCTCTCACCTCCTTTCCTCTGGGCCTCTGCTCACGTCACCTGCTGAGCAAAGTCCCCTTCTGACCAGCTACTTGTAACAGGCCCCCTCCCTCCTGGCTGTCCCTCTCCCTGCTGGATTCTCCCCGTCACTGGTGCCCCCTGACTCGGCACTTGGGGACTTGGCTACTGTTCTTCCCCGTCTCCCAGGAGGACAGGGACCTTATTCCCTTCACCGTGAATCTCACAACTGAGATTCATGCTGGTATACAGTAGGTGCAAAATGAGTGTCCGTGAGTGGAAGGAAGCAGTCCTCCCTTCCCTCTGGGCTCGGGGCTGGAGACCAGCGCGTCCTTGGAGCTGGCCGTGGTTGCCCAGGAGTGGGCAGAAGCCCTGGGTCTGGATTTTCACAAAGTCCAGATGCGGGTGGACACAGACCCTGCCCCATGGAATCAAGGTCATCCTGTAGGGACGGCCCCGCCCCGGCTCATCTGTGACTGCGTTTGAGTGGCAGTCGCCCTCAGAGCCAGGCCCCCACAGGCCAGCCCCCTCGCTGTCACGGCCACCGGCTCTGGTCCCAGCCGCAGGCGCTGAGCCTGGAAGACCCGGGAGCAGAGCTCCTCACCCTCATCTGGGCTCCAGCTTCTGGGGGAAAGCCAGGCGCCCTCTCCCTGGAAGCCACACGTTCGTGTCATTTAGTGGGGGCCTTCCGAGGTCCGCAGACGTGCTGAAGCACATGTGCTCAGGGTCAGAGAGCCAGCGGGGACACTGCCCGGACGCAGGGGGACTGGAGTCTGGGGATGATGTTGGGGAAAGAAAGGAAGATGGGAAGACGCACCCTGACCCCAACAGCCCCAAGCGTGGACAGTGGACACCTGGGGATGGCCCCACCCTGGGGCCCCTGACATGCCAGCCTTGCCTCCTTTTCCCGGGAATCAATGACAGATAGTGACGCTTGGTGGGCAGGTGAGGGTAGGGGCAGGCAAGCGGGCAATGCAGGGCTCAGAGGGAGCTGGCCCCCGCCCGCCCGCCCACCCGCCCGCCCTGCCCGGGCCCAGCCCTGCAGGCGGCTCTTCAAGCTCTTTGATCTGTTTCCTCGAAAGGGGGAAATCCAGGGCGGCGCAGGAGGCGGGCAGGCAGAGGAACAGGGCGGTGAGGGAGGGCAGCTTCCCCTCAGCCCCCAGGAAGCTTGTGCCCCAGGGACAGGACCATTTTCTGAGGGTCCCGGCATCAGGTCTTTGGAGGGTCCCAGGTCAGGGAGAGGCATCCTGGGCCCCCTGACAGGCCGGGTCTGAGCTGCTCAGACACCTGCCAGTTTCTTGCACCAAATCCAACTCCCCAGGCCGAGAATGAGCTGGGGTCTAGCTCAGGGGCAGGGTGACGGCTGTGTCATTCTTGCAGGGACAGAGGGAGCGGGAGGCCACTCTGCGGGCTGCGGCATGGGCACCACCCCTGGGTCCTCAAGTGGACGGACCCGGCATTTCTGTGCTCCTTGGTTGCTCTCCACTCCCCACTTCAGACCTGCTCTTCCCCTTTCTGGAACCTCTGGGCCTGTGGCCTGCGGCCTGGTCTCCCTGCCCCCGGGCCCCCTGGCTGGGCTCAGTCGTGGGGACTCTGGCTGGAGGATGGCGCTCCTCGCCCACCTGGCCTGCAGTGTCTGCATTCCTCCTGGGCTGTCTCCCGGAGCCACTGGGTTTCTAGAACTCTCCGCCCTGTGCCATTGCCCGCCGCAGGGAAGGGCTTCCCACTGGTTTCCCTGGGAGCCTCACAGACTGGGCCCCTCACCTGCCCAAGCTCCGCACCACGCCACCGACCCTTCTGCTGGCCTGTGGAGAGGCTCCTCTCTGCACGTTGTTTCCTGTGTGCCTTTGTGACGGTTCCTCTCGGACTGGGACCACAATGCATCCTAGGTCCTAGGCTTTGGGGGAGTGGACCCTCCTGGCTCCTTTTTACAGGATTATTTTAGCTTTTTTTCCCATTTATTCTTCTATACAGACATTAGAGTTTGTCAAGTTCTATTAAAAATCCTGTTGGCGGGGAGCTGGGCTGGGGCTCAGGGGTAGAGCGTCCTCCTAGCACATGTGAGGCACTGGGTTTGAGCCTCAGCCACATAAAAACAAATAAAATAAAAGTATTAAAAATCCTGTTGGGGTGTTGATTGGAAATGGCAACAATTTATGAATTAATTGGGGGGAAGAGCTAGCACCTCGTAAAACTGCGATCTTCTTAAACACAAGCAAGATATATCTGGAATCCTTATCTCAAACAAGATCTTGCCCCACAATCTAGAAAACCGAAGGCTGAGGACGGAACACGTGCATCGTCGCTTCCTATCTATAAAGGGCTGTGTTGTTGGTTGGTTGGTTGGGTGGTTGTTGGTGGTGTGTTGTTTTGTTTTGGTTTGGGCACAAACCTACAAGTTCAAAGAGAACCGATGCAAAGATAACTGCAATGAGGTGTCAGAACCTGGAGAGCCACATTCCTGGCAGACCAGGAGACCCCAATCCCTACAGACCAAATCCCTAGAGACCCAAATCCCTACAGACACAGCCGCCAAGAAATCCGAGACAACTCACCTCCCTGGACAGCAGAGCCTCCAAAAACTCAGGGACCGACTGAGGGTGAAGGGTGAGAAGGGGCTGAGAACAGGAGGCCAATTTGGAAGTCTGTTTAGGAAGCAGTCAGACCCCCAGATCCTCTTCTCCCCAGTAGAATATTTGAGGCTTATTTTCTGGAGGGGAAGAAAAAAGCAGAAGCACTCAGGACAGGAGAAGTCTACCCTGAAAATGGAGGAACAAGTGCACGTTGTGTACAGACGTTCCATTCCTCTTCTGTCCCAGACCGTTGGCAGCCAGCCCAATACCTTCCGAGCAGGCTAGAAGGTTCTACCTCAGGGAATCTGGGCAGACTAAGGTGAAAAGTCTAGAGACTGACCCGGGAAATGACCTCTCAGACCCTCTCTGTGAAGTCCACAGGCAGGCCGTCCCAGGCAATGGCCCAGTTTCCAGTCCAGAGCTCAGGACTCCACTATTAAGTAGGATCGGCCGAGGATCATTAGCCACCTGAAGACAGCCTCCACCCAGAAGGACAAGACAAACACACTGGAAAGAAAAGTGACTTGAAAGAAACAGATAAGCGGGGAGATGAGACCTTTAAAAAAATTATCAGTAATATCTTCAGAGACATAAGAGAATATTCTTATGTAATAAGAACAGACAGTTGTGAGATATAATAGTCTGAAACAAAAAAAGTACAAATTCAAATGTTATTATGATAGAAAGAGAAACTATTAAGTAGAGTTTCAAGAAATGCATTAAGATGTCACCCTTACACACACACACACACACACACACACAAAATAAAAGACTATGAAAACAGAGAGATAGAAAATTAGGATAGATAAAGAATTTTAGAATTCTTCAGAATTGAAAGTAAGAGAGAAGAGCCAAAGAGAGAAAGTGATCAAAGAAATAATTCACAAAAATGACCTGGATTGGTTGATTGACCACTATAAATATCCAGATCACAGAGGCATAAAGGTGCAGAAGGATGGAGGAAATCGAACCCCGAGAAGGCACCTCACCGTGGAGTTTCAGGACACTGGAGACAAAGAGAATACCTTCAAATCTTACAGAGGCTAACATATAGGCTAGGCTCAGATATTTAGAATGGGAACGTTTTCAGGTGTAGCAACAGTGGTAGAGGAATAAAGCAAATCAGAAGAGAATTCACGGCAGCCATGATTTCTATACCCAGCCAAACTATCCACCAAATGAGACTAAGTCTACCTCCACGCACCTTTCTAAGGAAGCGGCTGGAAGACGAGCTCCGCCACAAGGAAATAAGCCAAAAACAGAGAAAGGATCCGGAAAGGGAAGCCGCCAGCATGAGAACCCCAGGGTGGCACTGAAGGGAGCTAGAGCCCAGGGGACCACGGAGCCCCAGACCTCCGTGACAGCCACTAGGTCACGTCAGAGAATCCAGAAGAGAGGGCGCCAAGGGCAAAACAGAGGACCCGATGTCACTGAATTTCTTATCAGGGGATTTGGACAACTGGCCGAGAGCTGGGGAATGAACCCAGGAAAGGATGCAAAGGGAAAGCCGAAAAATAACCACCGCGGGGGAGACGAGAGCAGGAAGGGCCTGGGAGGGAACACTAGGAGCTCATTTTCCAAAATCGTGGCCACCTGAGAGGCTGGAAAGTGGGCAGTGTAGAGAGGGGACAGCAAGAGGGAGCCCCGTCCTCTTCCATGGGGCTGGGGGGGTCTAGTGCCTCAAGCGGGGAATCACAATGAGCCTTGAAAGCCAGTTGTTTAGAAAGATCGAAGAAATACTCAAAGGAGCCGTTGAAGGAATTGAAAGTGACTTTCTCTGAGGGAGAAGGAGCGCCCCATAGAAATGTTTGATTCCTTAAACCACGAACACGTACGGCTGGAGAAAAAACAAAGCTCAAGTGCATTGGAAAGCTGGGCGGAGCCGGCTTCTCTGAACTAGGGGTGGAGGGGACGTCCCTCCTCTTCTATTCAGCTTCATCCTTGGCACCCAAGAAATCCAGGGGACCCTAAAACCCAGGTTGACAGGATGAAGCATGGATAGGGGACTCTCAAGCCCCGGGACCAGGGGGGAGAGCTTTTGTGTCCGGCTGACTGTGCCAAGGCGTCACTTCCCTGGTGGCACCGCCACTCAGGGGAGATATTGGTGACGATGCGTGGGAATGACAAATGCTCACCTGTCAGACTAAGTCTTTAGAAGCCCCAAGCCCTGAATTGACATGACAGCTCTCTAGCAGGACAGGTGAGCCTGAGAGTGTGTTCCAGCCTGGAGTGAGCTGCGCCCAGGGGGGACTCTGGGGTCAGGGACACACAGCTCGGATCCCCCCCACCCTGGGAGCAGTTCTGCGACATGTTGCGCACAGTCCTGGTGCAGCTGAGCTCCAGGTGCCCAGGTGAGCTGCTCCCCTGCACCTGCCGACCCCCTCCTCTCCCTGGGTCCCTCGCCCCCCTCTCTGCAATTGCTTCCTGAGGTCATCTCCCAAATAAGCCGGGTGGTGGCTGGGTGGTGGCTGGGTGGCCCAGGGCCAGGGCCTGCCCACCCTGCCTGGCTCCCCAGGGCTCGCCGGCGGCTCCTCACCCAGCAGCCCCGGTCCTGCAGGCTGCCTCCTGGGGCAGATGCTCCAGCACCCTGACCTAATGTCAGGAGAATGCGGCCTCCCGGAGTTGGGGAAGCCACAGCCCGGGAGGGCAGCTAGTTCTCTCATTTCCTGGAGGGCTGCTGGAATTCCTGGGATCGCTAGATCGGTGGCATACGAAACGCTCCACCATTTCCCAACCGCATAATGACACCCCCCTTCCTTTTGCCTGGGTCAGCAAGTTTGCTGGCCAGCAGAGCCCTGCAAACAGGTCATTATAACCGAAAGAGAAAGACAGGGGAGAAAGAAGCAGAGCAAATCATTTTTTTAAGTGCCAACCCAAATCTGGCTTCTTCTGGGGTCCCATCCCCTCGGGGAAGGGCGTGGGCCTGGGAGGGAGGGAGGAAGCTGGGCTCGAGGTGGGAGCTTCCTGCAAAGGCTTTGGGGGCGGCAGGTGATGCAGCTTGAGTACCAACTCCCCCACTTCCTGGCTGTGCAACTTCAGGTGAGCACATTTATCTCTCTGATCCTCAGTTTCCTCCTCAATAAAATGAGAAGGGGAGGAGAACAGGACCCTCCTGCCTGCCCCACCCCACTTGTTAGGAGAATTAACCAAAGAATTAACAGGGAAACCCACAGATTGGAGGGCTCTGGGTCAGACTGAACCAACATTAGTTGTCTAGGTTATTTTGGGCAAGTCGATTAGCTTCTCTGAGCCTCTCTTTCCGCAGCTGTTGAAGGGGTTAAATAATAATGGAGATGGTCTGGGTTCGAATGCTGGCTCTGTCGCTTCTGTGCTGAACTTGGACATGTGATCTAACCTCTGAGCCTGTGAACGGATTGTCGTGAGAACTTCGTGAGTTAGTTCATGCACAGATCTAAGAGCCCCTGACGCGGTGAGTGACCCTGAGCGCCCCTCATGACTGTCCTTCCTCTTGTTACTGGGTCTCCGGTGAGAAACCACAGAGAGGAATCAGGAGTGGCCAGGTGCTGGCCCCAGACAAATGCTCAGAGAATGGACGGGGCAGGAGCCTGGCCAGGGTAAGGTGCCCACGCCGCCCGCCCTGCAAGGGTCCCCTTCCTCTTCCCTCACCTCCTGCCCAGCCCAGCCGAGGAGCTCCCGCCGTCCAGCCAAGTGTGGCCACTGAAGGCCCAACCCCAGGAGGCCCTCCCAGACCCTTAGATGCTAAAAATAGATGCTTCCACCCAAAGACCCGGAGAGAGATCACTTCATGAGCCTAAAGGGGCTGTAGTTGAGTTTCTTTCTTCCTCCGGGGGCCACGACTCTGCGGGAGGGGAGTGGCTCTTGGGGAGACCGTCCAGGCCTTGAAGAAACCCAGGAGCAGGCCTCGGGCCGAGGGGCCCCGGGAGGAGGCCTGCAGCTGCAGCCGCCTCTCCCGCACCCGGGGGCCTGGGGCCAGGCTCGGGCAGCCCTGGGCTGGGGTCAGCCTCGGGAAGCAGGGGCTCAGGGCCTGGCTGGGTGCACGGGCAGGGGTTCGGGCCCGTCCTTCCTCCACAGGTGACACACGCACACTCACACGCACTCACACACACGCACAAACACTCACACGCACATACACACACACTCACACGCACACGCACACACAGGCACACACACTCACGCACACTCACACACACACTCACACGCATACTCACACACACACTCGCACACACACACACACTCACACGCACACTCACACGCACACTCACACACACTCACACGCACACGCACACACAGGCACACACACTCACACACACTCTCACACACACTCACACGCACACTCACACACACTCGCACACTCGCACACACGCACACACGCACACTCACACGCACACTCACACACACACTCACACACACTCACACACTCACACTCACACACACTCACACGCACATTCACACACTCACACGCACTCACACGCACACTCACACACACACTCACACGCACACTCACACACTCACACGCACACGCACACACAGGCACACACACACTCACACGCACACTCACACACACTCACACGCACACGCACGCACGCACACTCACACACACTCACACGCACACTCACACACACTCACACGCACACTCACGCACACGCACACTCACACACACTCACTCACACGCACACGCACACTCACACGCACACACGCACACTCACACGCACACTCACACGCACACTCACACGCACACACGCACACTCACACGCACACTCACACACTCACACGCACACTCACACGCACACGCACACTCACACACACTCACACGCACACTCACACACACACGCACACTCACACACGCACACTCACATACTTACACACTGCGCCTGTGGCTCTCAGGCTACAGGCCCTGAAATACCCAGAGATGGGAGCTCGTCCTGGCTGAAGGCCTACTGTGTGTCCTTCCCGGGGTTCCCCTCCTCGCCTTCTCACCCGGGAGAAGCCAGGGGCTTTTTATTGTCCCCATTTTACAGGTGAGGACAGTTGGGTTCCGAGAGCCCTCTCACCAGCCCCCTGGGTGGGTAGTGCCAGGCTGGGGCTGACCCGGCTCGACTGACCGCCCAGGACTTTCCTGCAGGGACATCAGGGAGGGGAGGAGGCCAGGTCACACAGGGACGTGGCTGCAGGTGCCGGCAGCAGGACTGGGGTGGACCCCTCTGCTGGGCCTGCAGCGGCCCTTCCCATCCCCCAGCTCAGGTTCCTCGGCTCTGTCTCCCGCACGCTTCCCTCTGAGGGCACCCGGGGCCGAGGTGCCTGCCCAGAGGCCTGGCATGGAGGAGCAGGGTCAGCAGGCCCCAGGGAGGAGGCGGGGGACCCACCAGCTCAGCCTGGCGGCCCAACCCTCAGGGGCGACGCTGCTCCCCAACTTGGCCGGAGCCCATTCAGAGCCAAACCTGTGCTGCTGGTGGAATCACAGCTACTGGGGTCCCCTAAGGACGTCTAGATTGTCCTCACTGCCACTGACCCTGCGGGCTGAGAAGTCGGAAGGCTGCTGAACTGGGGCAGCAGCCAGGGGTCCTGCCCAGGGAGGGTCCTGCCCAGGGAGGGTCCTGCCCAGGGGCTGAGGCCGGAAAGTGGAAGGGGCGGGCTTGGCCGTGAAGGGGACACCGGGGCAGCTTTGGCAAACAAACAACAGGAAGGAAAGTCAAGGGGGAGAGCAGCCCGGAGGGCAGGCGGAGGGCAGGCTGGGTTTGACCCCCGTCTGCCGTGCACAAGCTGGTGACCCAGGCCTCCTTCCACCGCTGGCGCTCCCCGGGACGTGACGCGGTTTGGCGTGTGAGACCGCTGTTCCCAGAGCCTGTGGCCCAGGATGGCTGGAGACACTCGACGGGTGTCGCCCAAATGGGGGTCTTCAGTTCACCACCCCGGGCTCAGCCCGGGTGTCCTGGTCCCTGGTGGGCCCCACAGCCCTGCGGGCCTCATCCTCACCCCAGAGCAGGGGGCAGGTCTGCCTGGGCCGGAGACGTCTGGGTGTCTCCCTGCTGACCCCTGAAGTGAGGCTCCCCTGGCAGCTGGTGGCAGGGAGCCAAGGCCCTGCCCGCCCCGTCTTTGGGCCCCGCCCAGTGGCAGGATCGGAACCCCTGGGCCAGCGCTCACCTCACATCCAAACCTGAAAGGCCCGAGTTGATGGAATGCACCCTCCCCCAGGCTGAAACTCGGGGCTCATCCCTGGGATTCGTCTTATCCTCATCTGAAAAGCCATCAGGGTCCCCCCTGCTGCTGGGGGCACCCTGATGGGCTCAGGGGCTGCTGTCACAGTGAACTGTGACGTTCCTAATGGGGCCCTGCAGCCAGGGCTCATGATTGGCGACTCAATTCCCCGGGCCCAGTACCCAAGGTCAGGGTGAAAATACCCGTGTGCAGGCGGGTGAGGGGAGCGGGCTCATCACGGGTCCCAGGAGGAAGGGGCTCTCCCAGCGGCCCCCAGCCAGCTCCTGGGACTCACCTGCACGTCTCAGAGGGCGCTGGCCGCCACAGCCCGTCTGGGCTTCACCCTTTCTGCTCCCCCAGAGTCAGGTGTGTCTCCAGTGGAGTCTCCATGGTCACAGGATTTCCCTGCTATGAGGCCAATCCTGGGCCTGCCTGTCCTCGGGTCACCCGCGGGGAGAGGGACAATCCAGGTCTCTGCCCTTTGTGTCAGGTGACATCTCCAGAGTGGCCAAGTCACCCCTGTGGTCCCAGCAAATGCCAGCCGGGGCCGCCATGGTCCTGCTTCTGCTGGCGGGGCCCTCAGGAAACCACCGTCCTGGGTGCCTCTTCCCCCAGGTGGTGGTGGCTTCCTGCTGTGGCGATGGGGGCGCTCGGTGCTGGCTTTGCCCACCCCCCAGGGGCACAGGGGTCTCTGAGTCCCCGGCCTGGCTCCCGGGTTTCCTTGGCCGGACTCCACTCACGGTGGACGGCAGGAGACTATGATACCCAGCTGGAGTCTCTGTTTTTATGAGAATGAGGTTGAATATTTCAGAAAGACTAGGCAAAAGCAAGTTGCTAAAAATAAAAATAAGAATAATGATTAGGGTGAGTGGACGGTTGTAGAAGATTGGGGCATGTCCAAGCTGGACAGTAGAAAGAGACCTTGTGGGTGGACTTCTGCCAGAGAATGAGAGGAAAGCAACTCCATGCACAATTGTTAGATTTAAAAGCAAAATAAAAGGTTTAAGGTGGTATTTTCATGATTCCTATTTTTTTTATGATTCTCTCCTTCAATCTTTTTTTTTTATTATTATTAAACAGATCTAGCTTCTTTTTCCAGTGGAGAATAAAAATAAATCTGTCTGCCAACTGGATGCCAAGAGAACACACAATCAGGAGTCAAAGGAAAAAGAGCCTCCCACCCCCCCACCCCCCACCCCCCATGGAATTGAGCACCTACTGTGAGCCAAGTCTATGCACAATCATTTTCTCACCTAACTGTCTTTACAATTTGGGGAAGTGAGTCCTGCTATTGGCTCCATTTCACAGTCAAGGATTTCAGGACTTAGAAGACGAAAGCCTCTTGCCCACAATCTCAGCTCATTAGAACCAAAACGGGCTTCAGGTATGGTTGGTTCCAGCCCCCATGTTCTTTCTGCTTCCCCGGGCGGCTTCCTGGGGTTTGTTCAAAGTCTGGTACATGCCTATCAAGGGGCATGTGGAGATTGTTAGTTCCTCAGGTGCAAGGACCAAGCCTGACGCTGGAGCATCTGCTGCACTGTCCCCAGGACGCACTGCACACCTGAGTCAACACAGCACCCCTCCTCCACTCCTGCACCCGGACTCTGCTTCTGGGGAGGGAGAGCCCCTCAGGGAGGCCTAGAGCCTAGGGGGGCCCACCCATAGGTGCGGAAAAAACAGCGAAGCGTGTGGGGTGGTGCGTTAGAAACCAGAGGCGGTGTCAATGGAAACAGCCCCTGGCTGGGAACAAGGGACAGGTCCCACTGAGTCACCGGGTGAGTTTAGATGAGTCTGTTCCTCTAGGGGACTCGGTTTCCATTTCTCATAAATGGGGGGTCTTCCGGCTTTGTCACCCTGACCTATTCCACAGCACGCAGACTCCATACAGGATGCCCCCCCAGGCCCCCGGTGAGGATGCGTTGGGTGGGAACGGCCTCCCCGCTGCTGACCGTCGTGAGCTCACTCATCAGGGAACCCGACCGCCCCGGGGCCCAGCCAAGGAAACCAGCGTCTGCCGCATCCTTAGCCGGGGCCCGCCCTCCCACAGAGGGGTCCTCCCCGTTTTCCAGGAAAGAAGACTGAGTCCCAGAGAAGCCCAGGACGTGCCCTAGGCTCCAGCTCCGCTTCCACGGAGCCGGCACCGGACCCGATGGGGGCCTTGCTGTGAGCCTGCTCCCCGCTGCCCAGCTGGGGCTCTCGCGGGGACAGGAGGCTGGACTCCGTGTCTCCAGGGCAGGCCCCGAGGGTCCGTGTCCACTCACAGGTCACCCAGTGGGGACGGAAACCAGCCCCGGTGACCTGAGCAAGCCGATCCTCCTCCTGGACGTCGCCCCTTCTCCTTCTCGGCCTACAGGGGCCACTCTGAGTCCAAGGCTGGTGCTGGGACCCGGCCCCAAGCCTGGACTCCCTGGGAGAGGGTAGGGGTGGGGGCCAGACTGTGCAGGGACTTCCTGAGGTCTGGGGGCTTCGTTTAAAGGGTATTGGAGGGCACCACACTGGCTCCTTCCCCTGGGCCTCAGTGGTCTGCCCTGGGAAACGGGAAAGTAGAGTCTACAAAGGAGATGGAAGAGGCCACAGCCTCCCCAGCCTGACTTAGCTTCTGGGAACGTGGAAGTGGAGGGTTGAATCATCTCCTGGGTCCTTTGTATTTTCTAGTCCCCCTGGCCCTTAAATCCCCCAGGACATGACAAATTCAAAATGGGGCTGGCAAAGGGCCCCTCAGGTGGAGTAGCAGCATGTGCAAAGGCCCAGAGGCAGGGAGCTCTGAGCATCAGGCTGGAGCAGAGAACCCCGAGGAGAGGCCCAGGTGGGCCGGCTGGGCACAGGGCCGGAGTGACACACTCAGGCTAGACCCCAGCTCTGCGAGGGCCTCCTGGCATGATCATGTGGCCGGCTTTTTCCCAAGGAAGGCTGCCTCGGTGGGCAGGCTGCGGCCGCTTCATGTGTTTCCCATTCGTGTGGGATCCCAGCTCCCCTAAAACCCCCTCGAGTGCCACCCAGCCGCACACGTGGTACCGTCCCAGGCAGCAGGGCGTGAGGCGGCTTGGTGAGGAGCCCTCTGCCCGCTGGTGGACCCGGGCTCCTGGCGCCTGGTGAGAGGCCTGGGGCTGCCCTTAATTAAGAAGGAGCCTCCACACGGCGTCCAAACCGCGGCCCGACGCCCGCCCCAAGCTGCTTTCAGTTCTGTTTCTTGGGCCGCGTGCGGAGGCCGGTCCCACAAATAAAAACCATCACCTTTTTTTTTTTTCTTTCTTTAATTTTCTCTCTTTCTTTTCTTTTTCCAAAAAAAAAAAAAAAAAAAAAATACAGAGAGAGAGAGAGAGAGAGAGAGAGAGAGGGAGAGAGAGACAGCCACAAGATCTTCTAAGAGGCCTGACATCACGGCCCAGGTGACCGCGGCCCAGCCAATGGGCCCAGGCCGCGAGCTGGCCTCGGCATCCTGTAGGCTGAGGTTGGGTGACACGGCGAAGCCCGGGCCTCGACCACAGAACCACAAGGCCAGGCCCTCGCCGCCTCCGGGCCCTGCGCGGGAGCTGGTTGGCTCCTGGTGGTCCCCACCCCCGGCCGCCTGCAGCCCTGCTCGGTGGCCGGGAGGCCAGCCTCATTCATTCATTCCGGGCCACCGGGCCTGGCCGGCTGCTGCAGCCCGGCCTCCACCGGCCGCCGTCTAATGACCCAGGCTGCGTGCGCCGCGCTGCTGAGTCTGTGGCCAGACATTCCTGTGGGACCGGGAATCCGAGTTCTTGGGTACAAACAGCAACTTACTTTCCTCGGGGACTTTCTTCACCCTCCCGCGCAGGCTCGGGCTCTTTCCTTTTTTCTTTTTTGAGCAGCGGGGGGGACACAGCCAAGAAAACCCCAAACAAACAAAGAGCCCCCCCGCCCCCCCTTTTATTTTCAAAAGTAGCTAGAAAAAAAATTAAAACAAACAAACCAGAAAACGAGGACAGCTAACCAGGCGGCCCCAGCCCAGCCCCCCAGGGCTGGCCTCTGTCCCCTGCGGACCGCGGCATGGCGTCCAACAGCATCTTCGACTCCTTCCCGACCTACTCGCCCACCTTCGTCCGCGGTGAGTAACCACGGCCCAGGCTCCCTGTCCTGGGCCAGTCCTGGCGGGTGGGGAGCTGCGGCCCCAGTTGCATCCCTCCACCAACAGACCTGCTGTCCCTCGAGGGCCAGGTTGTCTACCTGAGTCCCCTGGCCTCCCGCAGCCCAAGGGCAAGATGGGCTGCTGGCCCCCATGGTCCCTTGGCTGTGGGACCTCCCCCTTCAGCAGGTGGGGACACTGTGCAGCAAGGAGTGCCGCATGACCTCCAGGGCCAGGCCCAGAGGGTCTGGGGTGGGGAGGACCAGGGGGAGTATCCATGGCCCTTGCCCCCCCCCCCCACTCACGGGCTCCAGGCCCTGCTGTCCCAGCCCCTGGCCCGCCAGAGCTTGGACCTGCCACCAGATGTGGGCTGGCCGGCTCAGAGGACAGCCGAGGAGGCCGGTGAGGGTGAGGCTGAGCCTCCTCTCCGGGAGGACCAGGCCACGGGCTTTTGGGAGAACTTGTCCTGCCCAGGGCCACGCCGAAGCTGCGTCTGCAGAGCGGGGGGAAGGTCTCGGGAGGTGGCGGACTTGGTCGCGGTGGAGAAGAAAGTGTTTCTGGGGTGGTTTTTGCCTCTATTCATGACCCGGAGGGTCCCAGAGCTCTGGGCTGTGTTCCGCAGCAAGGATGGGAGTCCAGGATGCCCCCTGGAGCCGCTGACTGGGGTCCAGACTCCCAGGGGGGTTCCCTGCCTGTGTCTGGTCCTTAGGGCAGTCGTGCGACCCTTGGGCACTGTTCCTCCCCAGCACGAGCCCAGATGAGGGGATGGCCCTGAGACTGGGGGTCTAGAGCCTCTCAGCTTGAGTCCCAGGGACCAGTGGCTTCCTTGCTGAGTGACCGTATGCAAGTTACCTGACTTCCCTGTGACCCCAACAGTGTCCCCTGGGATTCTGACATTCTGATCGTCTGAGGTGAGGGAGGGCTGTGGTTGGGGCTGTGCCGCCGCCGCGTTATTTAAGGGACCCGTGTCTTCCAGTACAGGATGGCTGAGGGGGACCGACGGTCAGGGTTTGGGGGTCTCACCGCCTTTCCTGAGCCGAGGTGGTCAGCCCAGGTCAGCCGGGCCGCCCGCCCTTCTCTCCTGCCTGGCTGCTGGCTGACCAGAGCAACTCAGGGCCGGTCCTGGGGCAGCCGGCTCTGGGGCCAGGGACACAGTTGGGTGCTTGGCGACGAGCTTCAGCTGAGGCGCTTCCCTGCTGGGGCTGAGGCTCAGAGGGGGTCCCCAGGGCTGATGGAGGGGTGGGGGACATGGGCCCTCGGATCTGTGGCGGCGGGGTGGGGGGGCACTCCCGCCAAACCCTGCTGTGGCTGGTGACAGGCAGCAGCAGCCCCGCGGCCCTGGGCTCCTTCCTCCCTGGGCTGCTGTTATAACACTCCCTTTGTAGTCCTCGGAGCTAATTAAAGGCAGCTCTGTGGCAAGAAAATAAGAGTTTATAAAAACCATTTGCCGGGGCTTTGTGATCTGTGCTTCTCCCTCCGCGAACAAGATGGAGAAACGCAGGGTTTAAGACAAAGGGACCTCGGGAGACAGGGCTTTGGAGCTGGCCCCGGGTCCTCTCCTGATGAGCCCAGGAGGTGGCCGCTCACAGCCCAAGGGCAAAGGGAGGGGACAGCTGGAGGCTCTGGCCCAGAGTGTGCCCAGGACATGAAGCCCCTGGCAGAGCAGGCCGATCCTGGACAACAGGGCGCAGAAGGTGCCCCCGAGGCTGTGGTCCAGGGCGAGGCCCCGGGGCCGGGGCTGACCCTCGGTGAAGCTCCTTCCATGCGGCTCTGGCCCTCTGCCTACATCACGCTCTCTCAGGGGTCTGTGTCCCACACGCTGTCCCTAAGGCTCACAGGGCCGCAGGTGCCAATTCTGTCCCCCACGTGCTCCAGCCTTGGGTCCCCTCTTCAGGGCTCTGACCCTACATGGCCCACGCAGGGCCCCCCACCTGTTTGGAGCGACCAACCTCTCGGGAGTGTCAGGAAGCCTGGAGGCTCCAAAACCAAGTCCAAGCAACCCCGAGAACACTGCCCTGGAGAGGCGGGCTGGTGGGTGGTGACCCTGCACTGCTTTAGGGACTCACTGAGTGGCAAGGCCATGGTGCCACAGCGATAAGCAAGAACAGTGTTGTAGGATGATCTGTGACGACCCGTTGAGGTCGAAAAACACCTGTGACTTCCACTGGTGACGCGGTCACGGTGAAAGATGCTGCGTTTCATTTAGAGGTGGCCCAAGTTCACGGACCCCTGAGCCCTACACAGGTCAAGAGCTGCGGGTCTCACCATCGTACACGGGGATGCTGCCGTCCAGGGGTCTTAATGGAGGGGAAAGGGCTCTGCTTGTCCTCCTCTTCCTCCTTCCTGCCGCCTCCAAAGGCTGCACTACCCCAGGCCCTGGGCAAGGTGTCAGGAGCCACCGTGTCACCACCCCTGGAGAGCTTTTAAACATTGCACTTCTGGTTCTCAGCTCAGACTGTGGAAACAGAACTTCTTGGGTTTGGGTCTGGGTAAGTCCCCCAAAGAGGTTCCCATGTGCAGCTCAGGCAAGCTCGGGGACAGCTCCTCCTCCTGGCTCTGCCCCGCTGTGCTGGGTGACATCTCTGGGTCCAAGGGGAGGAGTGGGCTTATTGGCTGTTTCCCAAGGTGGCCCAGCCTCTGTGGGATGCTCTACCTTGCCATCCACCTCTAGAGGGGGTCCCCAGCACGGTCACAGAGCTCCAGCTTCCCCAGAGACCCCACTGGCCAGAGTGCGACTGACTCTGTCTTAGTTTCCTGTGGCAAAGGCCGGCTGGAGGTGAAGCATCCTATCTCGCCTCGTCCCTGCTGTGGGCATCGGGCACAACTGGTGACAGGAGGCCTCCTGAGATGGGGAAGAGCCACAGCCACCTGGAGGCTCAGGCTGAGGGGCCACCTCCCGTCGGCACCCAGCTCCGAGGCTTCTCTGCCGAGTACGAGCAGGGCCTCTGCCCGGCTCCCGGCTCTGGGGAGGAAGGAGGTTTGGGAGGAAGGTGGAGAGTCTTTGGGGGGTCCCTGCCCTGCCCAGGGCGAGGCCAGAGCCTCACCCTAAGGGCTGCACACAGATGGTGGCCTGTGTCCCTGAGACGGAAGACAGGGGAGGGTGACAGGTCCCCAGAAGCCTCTCAGGCAGGACAAGGGGTATTTACCCCTCCTACCTGACAAATAGGAGGGGACCTAATGACTGTCACATTCTGGGTCCCTTTCTGGGCCTCGGTTTCCCCATCTGACAACTCAGGCAGTGGCCCTGAAGACCCTGGGGTACACCCAGCTTAGGAGGGGCCAGCAGCTTCCTGAGCCCCCCCATGGCCAGG
The DNA here is from genome assembly GCF_047511675.1 of Marmota flaviventris. Taxonomy (NCBI): domain Eukaryota; kingdom Metazoa; phylum Chordata; class Mammalia; order Rodentia; family Sciuridae; genus Marmota; species Marmota flaviventris. Next base: position 18,240,754 of record NC_092507.1, on the reverse strand, counting down.
TCCCCGTCAGCACCTCTGAACCACACCCCGCAGGCAGAAGCTCTCTCCTGAGGACACGAGGGGGTCCCCTCCAGGGAGGGAAGGGACCTAAACCATCCCGTGTGGCATCCAGGGCCCCTGGAGAGGGCGGAAGTTCCACTCATTGACTCAGGTCCTCGCCACTCAAGTCCTGCCTCTGCCCTCCCTCGCTCACCTGGGCAGGTGTCTGTGCCTCAGTTTCCCCATCTGAAAGGGGTGACGATGGCCGCAACCCCATGGGCTGTAGGGACCACTGTGCCTGGAGCACCAGGCCCAGGGTCCTTGCTCAGAGCATGCTTTTGCTCCCTCCCCTACCTGCCTGGGCTGAGCTCTGCTCAGGGACCCTGGGCCAGGCTCTCCATCCTAGGAGCTCGCCGTCTGGTGGGACAAGGGACGGGCCCACAGAAAAGTGCACCAGGGGGAAGACCCGGGGTCTGTGAGCTCAGATAGAGCCCCTGACCCCGGCCTCGGGGAAGGAGAGGGCAAGTCCCCCGAGTCCTGCAGGTGAGGAGGTGACCAGGAGGAGAGGCTCAGCCCAGGCAGAAGGAGTAGCCCGGCGGCGGGTGCAGAAGGCAGGCAGGAGGGTCCTGGGCGCCTCGGGTGGCTGCAGGGCCGTGCAGGGCGGGGAGGGCCGGAGGGCCAGCTGCAGGCCTGAGCGGGGCCTCTCCGGTGTGGCCGTGGGCCTCTCTTTAGAGATGGGGTTGGCCAGCAACTCTGCCCCAGAGACGCCCGGGAGAGATGGAGACTGGACCTGTGTGGGGGCAGCGGGTGGACGAAATGGCCCCGGGCACGTCTAGCCAGGACAGGGCTAGCCGGTGACTCAGAAGCCACCGGACAGGAAGGAAGCTGCTTGGGCCAGTGAGATCAGTGCCGTGTCCTGTCCTGAACCCCAGGCAGTAGCCCACAGTGGGGGACTCTCCAGGGTTTAGCTGCAAGTCCCCGAACCCCAGGCAGCCTGGAAGGTTGTTCACCCCAAGTATATCTGCTGTGGAGCCTCCTCCGCCCCCCAGCGCCCTCAGGATGGACAGGCTGACCGCAGCCATTCCGTACCTGCTGCAGGGCCTGCCTGGCGCCACGTCTGCCGGGCCTCTTTGATGGCGGCTCCTGAGGCCACCCGGCACACGCCATCTCCCCAGACCACCCTGCCTGTCCAAAGTGCCCCCCAGGCTGGAAGGGCACTCCTAGGAGCCCCCCACTGCCCACAGGCCGGTCATGAGCCGGGCCCCACACAGTGGGACTGTGTGTCCAGGCCTCGCCCGTGCCCATGACAGCCAGCGGCAGCCCCATCGGCCCTGCTGGTCACATAGAGGGCCCATTGACACCCGGGCCTTGAGCTGGCCGCACCAAAGCCGAGCTTGCTGGTTACCTGTGGGGGAGGGGGTTGGGACACAGATGCCCCTGAGCAGCAGGGCTTGAAACCTGACCTTCCAGAACATTCTTGGAGGCTGGAAGGGAACAATGACTAGAGGGAACCCTGGCTTCAGAGCCAGTCCAGGCTCCTGAGAGGCAGGGAGGCAGGCCGGCCTCAAGGTGCAGTGGGGCAGCTGAAATCCGGGCCTTGCATCTCCTGGGGACTCCTCACCTGCAGGCCCTCCACTGAATCCACCACCAGTGTGTCCAGGGGTGGCCGGGAGTCCTCCCGATCTTCCATGCTCAGCTCAAACAGCCCCTCTGCCAGGAGTCTCCCCAGGCCACCTGCAGCCACCAGGGAGCTCTGTCCTCAAAGCTTGGTCTCAAGGCCAGCCTCAAGGCTCAGCCCAGACACTAGGGGGGAAGGGCTGAGTGGATTTGCAGCCTGGGCCTCCCAGGACTGGTCTTGAAGCAGCGCCCCCTGAAGGAGGCCCCTGGGGTGACAGGGCAGGGGTGCAATGGTGGAAAGACTCTGGTCTTGAGAAGGCACAGGAGCCCATCCAGGGGACTGTCGGAGCTGGGAGGCAGAGGGAGCCCCTTCCCCGTTTCACAGACAGGGAACCTGGGGTCCAGGAGGGGTGTGGTCTATGGAAGACCCATCAGGCAACAGGACAGCCACTTCTCGCAGCCACCAAGGACCCGCCACCCACCTTCCCTGTTGTTTAGGGGTCAGACAGACTCGGGTCCAAGCTGCTCAGTAGCAAGTAGACCCGACCTGCTAATTAGACCCTTTGCTCTCAATTTCCTCCTCCATAAAACAGGGCTAGTGACACTGGCCACAGAGGGTGGTGGCACAGAGTGGATGGCCCCGCCTTGAGCCCCACCTGCCTTGTCTGGCCTGTCGAGCCTCAGTCAGCACAGGCCACCTCCTGATGGCTTGGGCCCCTCTCTCCAACGCTGGCTCCGGGCTTTCCCCACTAGACAGAGCTGAGCAGGGGACCTGGAGACGGTCAGGCCCTGTGACAAGGGCTCCCAGGGGTGAAGGTGGAGAAGAGGGTGCTCTGTGGTGAGGAGGTGGCATGAAATACAACATAAAAGGCCAGGCTGCCTTTCCTCGCTGTGTGGCCTTGGGAGATGCACCTCTCCTCTCTGTGCTCTGTTTTCTCATCTGTAAAATGGACATAACTCACAGAACCCACTGGAGGCTCGTTGGGTGGACTCGATGAGATCATTCATACAGAGCGGGGGCCGCGTCCAGGCTCCATGGACGCCAGAGATCATTGCTGCTCAGTATCCTTCCTTCCCTTGTGGGGAAAAAAGTCTCTCTGACTCTGAGCTGAGACGGGGAGGTGATAGAGCTGCCCTCACCGTCCCCTCTGGGAGCCCTGACCCTTTCCCCCAGATCTTGGGGGTCCTCTGGTCCTTGGAGCAGGGGCAGGCTCCCGGGTGACATGTGGCTTCTCTCGCTAATGAATGGAGGGAAGGAAGAAGAAAGCGGTGAGTGACGGAAGGACATAAAGGCCACCGGCTGGTCAGCCCGGGCGGCCAGCCCCCCACTTCCCCTCGCTGTCTGGTTTTTCTTTGAAACGCCTGCCTGGACCAGCCCGGGGCCTCCCGGCCAATCGGGGCCGCGGCTCAGGGTTTAGGTTCCTCTTTGGGGTTTTCTTTCAAGTCTGGGAAAAGGGTTTTTGGCAAAAGCTTCAGACTTACGTGTGGGTGGGAAGGCGGCGCGGGGAGCTGCCATGTGCGGGGAGGCCACCGCAGCCCCCCAGGTGCCCTTCCCCGTGGGACTTGGTGACTGAGATCCCCTGTGAGCACCGGGCCCTGCAGGGTGAGGCCCTGCCCATCCGGGCTCCGGTCAAGGCAGGTCCCCTGCCGTCAGGGCCACCTGTGTGGCCACATCCTCGGGGCTGGGCTCAGCTGGGCTCAGGAGGGAAATGGGGAAGGGAGCTCAGGGGGGAGGAGGCGAAATGAAAGCCGGGGAGGTTGGGAGGGGGGCCATTTTGGGCATGCCCCTGTCTCCAAGCTCAACTCACCTGGGTGCCCGTGGCCGAGGACAGTCCACAGCCCCTACACCTGTCCGTCCTCAGGACTTGCCCCTCGGGGAGCCTGAGCCTGCCCAGCCACCTCCGCAGGACACGGGGGATCTGTGAGGCGTCACCTGTGACCACAGCACCCTGGCATCCTGGGAAGAGGCACCTGGACAGGTGGAGGAGAGAGTGCAAGGGAGGTGGGTAGGGGTCCCGTGGGAAGCCCAGCCCTGCACCCTGAGTCCCCACCCAGGGGCCAGGGCCCTTCCCAAGGGGCGAAGGAAGCCACCTCTGAGAACGAGGTCACCTTAGGAGCCTGGACAGACCACAGTCAGTCCGTGCTGTAGGGTGCGACTGCGCAGGGGAGTGTGATTTGAAACTCTTGGCGACTGTGTGTTTTCCAGGCCCTGAAACACTGACTACGTAGGACTTATAGATTTAGGAGGGAAACGCTTTTTTATTTTTTCCAAAGAAAGAGGAAGAGGCGGCCCCACCCTCCCAGGATTAGGGCGCCAGTTCCCCCCATCCAGGGCTCCAGGCCCCTGGCCGCCCTCCGCTCAGAGCCCCTCCGGCTTCTCCCCAGCTGCTGGGGCTGCTGCTTTCTTCCTGGGCTGGGCAGAGCCATGCATACAGCAGGTGCTCAGGACATGCTTGTGGCCTGAGGTGAGGTCCCTAGAGTCTGGAGGTGAGTCCCTGAAGAGGCTGTTCCCTCGGAGTCTCATATCCTCAGTGGCTGGGTGACGTGACGAATCATTCATTGGACATTTATTGCGTATCTACTGCATACACGAGCACTGAGCTGGCCCTGGGCATGCAGGAGTGAGCACGCCGGGTGGACACGCTAGCCACATGTGCACAGAGGGCATCTCTGGGAAGCCCCCCTCCAGTTGGCCAGCGCTGTAGCTGGGGAAACTGAGGCCCGGAGAAGAGGCGTCCCTGTCAGGTCTTGCGGTCGGGCAGTTCCAGACATGCTCTCAGCTCCACGGTCCCTGGGGTTCAACCCAGACCCCCTTGAGGTCACCCCACCTCTGCAGACCCTCAGCCTCCTGGGGCGTCTATAACGCTCCCCTCTACCCACCCAGTCCTCATCGTAGCTCAGGGTGGGCACCACCACCCTCACTGTGGAGACGAAAACGCAAACAGACCCGGGGAGGCGGTGCAGCCTGCTCACGTACATTTCAGAAGAGAAAAGGAAATGAGAAAGGGAGAGGGAACCACATTTGTCGATGACTTCCTGTGCACTTGGCCTCGGGGTGGCTCCTTTGCAAGTGCATCTCATTGTGCTCAGTCCCCACCCTCTGTGCGGTAGCTGTCATTGTTCATATGGTCCCATTCCACAGGCTGGGAAACTGAGGCCCCCGGCAAAGGCCACACGGCTAGTAACTGGCCAGGCCCAGATTCATGCCAGGGTGTGTCTGACGTCAAAGTCAGCCCGCCAGACTGTCCTGGAAGATGCCGCCTCTTCCTTAGGGCCCAGTCACATCACCTCCGTGAAGCCCACCCTGATGGCCCCAGGCGAGGGGACATGTTCCTCCTCTTTAACCACAGAACCTCCAGGCCCTGCCCAAAAACTTCGAGAAGGCTTCTTAGAAAGGGCATGCCCAGGGCCACGCTCTGAAGTAGACCAGGCCGCCGTTCCGCCCACCCGCAGCACGTCCACGTGCGAGCAGCGCCCACAGAGCTCTCCGGCACCAGCCCTATTCTCACTACTCCCTACACACACAGCCTTCCTCCCCGCTTCCTTCTTTTGACCCGTGCAGGCTTCCATCCTTCCTGAGGCCACAATGTAAACAACAAGAACAACAAATTAAGGCCTTGGCCAGGACCATGCCCTGCAGATTCTAGAACCAGGAAGAACATGAGGGGAAACGCGAATCCAACCACCAACGCCACCCCGGGGCACTCCATGTTGTCGAACACCTAAGGGAATCCAGGGGACTTAAAAATAGACTCGGTGATCTCGATAGCCAGAGAAAGCCGCTGCTGTTGGGTGTGTTTCCTTCTGGGCTATTTTTCTCTTGCATCTTGAGAAAAGATGTTTCTATGAGGTGGCTTCCCCCCCGTGGGAGGCCAGACGGAAATACGACCAAGAACATTATTAAGAATATCAATTAGGGCTGGGGACACAGCTCAGTGGTGGAGCACTTGCCCAGCCTGACGAGGCCCAGGTTCAATCCCCAGCACCAGAAGGAGAAGGAGGAGGAGAAGATGTCAATCAATGTTTTATTTATGTGTCAGGATACAGCCAGGAAGAATCTAGAACAGTAGTGTCTGAAAGGGCTTCCCACCATGGTGGAAGCAGGAAATGAATTTTTGATCTTCCTTCATTTAAGCCTCGGACCCTCCAGGAAAAGAAAGCTTTGGGTATCATAGGAGTGGGTCAGAAGGGAAGATGGATCCTGTCAGCATGGGGCCTGGTTTTCCCTTTCCTCTCGGTGGACAGGAGAAGGAAGGTGACGTTCAGAACCAGAAGCCGTGACCTGCCACTGGTCGGCTGCATGGCCACTTACCTCCCTGGGCCTCCACTTCTCATGGCCGGCCTCCTGGGCTGCTTGGGGAATGAATGAGACAGTGAAGCGGAGACCACGAGGCCCAGGTCAGCCACGGGTGCTCACTGCTGCAGGGGCTTCTGCAGAGACGGGAGGCTCTTCGCCGTGAGCAGCTGTCCCCCACAGACCTTGCTCCCGTCTGCCGTCTCCTAGAGACAGGGAGCCAGGGTGGCATCTCCCAGTGTGTGTCCAGCAGAGACAAGCAGGGCTCAGAGCCTTTGATATGCTAGGAAGGCTTCACCCCACCCCAGACCATTTAGAGATAAGCTGTTCTAGGGGATACCGTAAATCTGCCTGAGGCCAGGAAATTATCTTTTCAAGGACCCAGGAAATTGTGTGAGACTTAAAAGGAAAATTTCCCGGATCCTAAATATATTTAAAAAAAAAAAAAAGGAAAGTACAAAATTGGAACTAAGAAATGAATAATTAACTGTGTGGAAAATAGAAATCATGATGACTCAACTCTTAAATAGTTACACCGTTAGCTGCAAACATTTACGCAGCTCTTACTGTATGCCAGGCCATGTCTGAGTGCTTTCCATGTCTGCATATTTCATCCTCACAGTGTGTAAGACAAATGCTATGATGAAGCTCATCTATAAATGAGGAAACAGGCCCAGAGAGTTTGTGACACCTGCCTAATATCACCCAGCTGGGGCCAAACCCAGACAGCCTGCATCCGGAGCTGTGCCTCCCCACAGCATGGCAGCTCTGAGTTAACTCAGGTTTCTCCACATCGAGGAACATCTGTCAGCTCCTGGGGGCCCTCTTCCTGGGAACAGCTGGTGGCTTCCATGAACTGGGGTCCTGTGTCCTCTAGCCACATCCAGAAAGGCTGGGGGGACATGGAGTGGGGAGACCCTGGGGGACCCGCAGAGCCGGCTAGCACGGCTAGCCCCAGGTCCACCCCGACAGCGCCCGCCTGCGGCTCTGCTCCAAGTGAGAGGAGTCCAGGCCCGGCAGGAGGAGGAGGCCACAGCATGAGGACATGGGGGCGTGGGAGCTGTCCAGTGGCCACGCTGTGGCCTGATGGGCTCAGCCATGCCGACCCTCCAGGGGTGGCCTGTGCCTGAGCCAAGAAGGGCGCCCGGCTTCTAGGTTCACGTGCAGCTGAGCCAGGCCCCAGGCCATCCCTGTGTCCCTGGGTGACCTGGCCCGAGGCTGGCAGGCAGGCTTCTGCTGCCCTCCCTGCTCTGCCCACGGGGGTAATGGGCCTGGAGAGCTGAGCGCTGGACACACGGTGGCAAATCAAAAGCTTCTGAAACCCCTGGTGAGCGAGTGAGGCCAGTGACCAGGTCACGGTCAGCAACAATCCCGACCCGGAACCAAGCTGTGGCCATGGTTGGGTCTTGGCGTGTGGTCATTTGTGGGCCCAGACTGAGGCTTCATCCATCCGGAGCTCCCCTGGAGGAGTGAACCCCTGGGGCCTTGGCCAGGACCAAGAGTCCAGCCCGGGGCCCTTCAGCAAGCCCGCCGGCCCTGGATTCGAATCTCGACCTCCACCTCCGCTGGAGGGAAGTCCTGGCCCTCCTGTGACCCATGTTCTCCCTCTGTACGAGGGGAGGACCCAGCGGCCACCTCTCAGGCCACTGGAGAACTGACCCAGGCCTTTGAAAGGGGCTGCCAAGCGCCCCGGGCCGGGTCGACCTTTTTGCCACCAGAGGACCGGCAGCCCCCGCTCCTCCTCGAGAGGACCTCGGCCCGTGGGGGGATTTCGGGCCTGAACAACTTTTACTGTCCTTCTGAATTTTCAAGTGTTTTCCTTGTGATTTGTATCTGGGACCATGGGGGGGTCCATTCATGTCCTTATCCACACTATTGTCTAAACACACAATAAATAAGGAGAGGCTCCGCTCAGGCCTCCCCCAGGCGCCTGACTGCCCCGAGGCCCAGACAGTACAGGGGCCCTGCAGCCGCCATGACACACCCCTGCTCCGCACAGCTCCCTCCCCCAGCGCACCCTCCCTCCACCCCGTCCCCACCAGGTTGCCCACGCCAGCCCCAGCTGGGGACGCCTTGGCTAGAGCCCAGCCCACCCGGTGCATGCGGGATCACCCACACTGGGCCAGGCCACCCCGAGGCCATTCCCCCTGCTCTAGGCCCTGCCTTTTCAGGAACCTCCCTGGGGGACAAGGGACACCTGGTGGTGTGGCCCGAGACATGCTGCAGGGAGAGGCCGCCTGGCCCCCACCCAGACAGGTCCCTGCTTCTCTGGCCAGGAAATCCTCCCTTTTCCTGGGGGCCCCAGACACCTGCCGCTGGCCCCTGTCCACAGGCTGATGCGACAGTGGGGGGGCGGCCGGGAGGCCGTCCTGGCCGGACCTCCCTCAAACGGGGCCTCCGGCTGCAAGGGGGGCTCTGTGGGAGCCTCTGGGGCCCGGGCAGCTCCGGTGAGTCCACACAGTTCCCTGCTGGTGGGGGAAGAAGATGCAAATAGGGAGGGTCCCCAGGGCCCTGGGTCAACCCCTGGTCTCATTTCTGGCCTCTTCTTCCTGTGGGGTTGGTTAAAAAATAGCCTGTCACCCACCAGCGCTGGGGGGCCGCCTCCATCTGGGCCAGTCAGCCCCTCCCAGCCCGGCCTGGGACCCAGACTCGCCTGGTCCAGCCCCTGAGGACCAGGCCGGCTGCCTGCGGTGAGGGGCATCTGGCGAAGGTCCTTCTCCCTTTGACTCAGCACCGGGGGCTCCCCGCTCAGAGCAGCTGGGCTGAACCCCGCTCTCACACGGCGCAGGTGAAGGAGGTAAGGGCTGCGACCTTCCGGGCCACCGCAGAGCCAGGATCTGGCTGCCGGCTTAGGCCCAAGCCTGTCCTGGCCTCCTGGTGAGGCCTGGGCCACCCGCCCAGTGGTGGACAGCAGGTGTCATGGGGCAGCATCTCTGCACCCCGGTTCTCAGGCCCAGGATTCACGGTTCCCTGGGGGCAGTAGAGGCCATATCCGGGGTGACCCCATGATGTCGGAGTCAGCCTCATTCAGGACTCAGACTTGGGTGAGTCCAAGATCCTCTGGAACCTGCCCAGGACATGCAGTACCTCAGACCCTCAGTATCTTCTTCCATGAGGTGGGAGACCCCATCCTTCCCTCTGGGGGTTACTGCGAGGGACACACAGATGCCCAGGGCCTGGCACCCACTGAGCCCAGTCAATGATCCACGGACAGCACGATGTCTCACGGCCCTGAGGCCACAAGCGCCCTCAGATAGTGGTGACCTCCTTGGCGGGTTCGGCTGAGACTGCGCGTTTGACAGGAAACAGGGAGCTGAGCCCAGAACAGAGCCCGCGCGGCTGCGTAATGGTGTCTTGGCCTTGGATGGGCAGTGGCCGGCTCCCCTCTGGGGTCCTCGCTTCCTGCCACGCCGGGCGTCCAGGCTGCTGGCGGGAGGGGGCTGGAGAGCCAGCAGCAGCGGGGTGACCGGCACGTCCAGAGCCTGACGGTGGCCACCCTGACATCTGCGGCACCAGTCCCTGGGTTGTCCTAAGGGAGGAATGAGGAACAGGCTAAGGCGCCATACAGGGGCGTCCCTGCAGAGTGACAGAAATCCACAAACACCCGACAGCAGACTCGAGGGAACACTAGGGTGGTCCAGCCTGGGGGCCCCTCCGTGCCCCAGCCCAGTCCCCCGTGCCCACTCAGCTGCCATCGGGAAGGGGACCCCGTGACATGGGGATCTCACATGTGAGCAGGTTCAGAGTGGCCTGTGCATGTGTTCCAACGCCACAGAAGACGGGGAAGGACAGGAGGGGGCGACGGGGAGGAGGAGCTGACCCCACGCGTCACAGTTCACCGGGGGCTCGGTGCCGGATCCCTGCCATTATTCTGGGTGGCAGGATCCTGGGTGGTTTTCATTTTCTTCCTCCTAATTTTATTATTCTCCAATTTTTCTTTAATGAGTCTGTATTATTTTCATACTCAGAAAAATATGTGTTTTGTTTTAAGAGATGAGGGGATTAGGGCCCCCGCTTCCCTTTTCAAGGACTCGAACGCTCAGGACCAAGCGCAAGAGACGCGTCCAGGGCGCGGCCGGCGGCGGGCCCACGCGCACTCTTGGCTCATCTTGAAACGCTCGGGACCCTCCCCACCCCACCCCAGGCTCGGCTCTAAGTTCCATGGCCAAAGGGACAGAGAGTGACCCACGTCTGTCCTCAGGGAAGTCACAGTCTGGGGGAGAGAAGGACGCAACAGCCAGTCCCTACCGTCCATAGGGACAAGGAGTCACGGGGCGCGAGCGCGGAGCTCTGGGGGGGTCAGAGATGGTCTCACAAAAGGGGGATGAGGATAGGGCTTTGGTGTAGGAGCAGGAGTTTGGCGGTCACCGAATGGGGGAGCTGTACCCAGAAAGACACCCTGGGCCGTGAGGAAGGGGGGGGGGCGGGGAGGGGGGAGAAGGCGGGACTGGAGCGGCCGTGAACCTGGTTCTTGAGGGTTTAGAACGGGCTCCGCCATTCCGTGGCGTGGGACTCCGAGCAAGTGACGACACCTCGTGTCAAAAATGGACGCATGACCTCATGGGGTCACTGCCTGAACTGTGCTTTCGTCGCTGGCTGTGGTTGACGCTTGTGTCCCATCAGCTTCCCGGAAGGCAGAGAGGCGTCCAGCTGGGGGGGAGGGCTGGTGCCCGTGTACTGACCTGTCACTCGGGTGTCTGCTGGGCTCCCAGCATGTGCCCGGGATGTGTCCCGCGGCCCGGGGGGAAGCTGCCGGACCACGTGCAGGACACCCCAGTTATCTGAGTTGTCTCGGGACGACTTTATCCTGAGAAAGTGTCCCTGGCTCATCTGAAACGCATCTGACAGCCTGTCCTGGAGGTGACCCCAGCAGCCAGTGGTGCTTTTCAGGGAGAGAAGTGTGCTGAAGGGCTGGGACCAGGGAAGGGACACCGTGGGGTCCCACTGCCACCATCATGACAGCGGCAAACCCCAAAGGTTGAATCGGCACAGCCTCACGTTTCCCGCGTCAGAAACCCCAGGTCAGGTGCAGCCAGCCGCCTCCCCGCCGAGGCCCGTGGGGGGGTTCATGTTGCTTTCCTGGCTCCGAAGGCTGCTCACGGCCGCCCTCCCCTCGAAGCCGACCCGCCAGCCCCAGTGCTGTCACCCGGGGCCTCTCCCCAGCTTTCCCGACCCCCCCCCACCTGCCTCCCTCTTGCACCTGGAAGGCCCCAGATGGTGGCACTGGGTCTCCCAGATAACCCAGGAAAACCTCTCCATCCAGAACCAGGGACATCAGATCTGCGAAGTCCCTCTTGTCACACTGGGTGACATATTCACAGGTTTGGGGATAGGCTGTGGACACCCATGGGGGCCGTGATTTTGCCACCACAGGGGGCTCAGAGACAGCCTCTTGGAGGAAGTGACGGGGGCCAGGATGAGATGGGGACGTAAGAACTTGCAGGCAGAGGGAAGTATGTGAAAAGGCCCTGTGGTCGGCAGCTGGAGACCTGGGTGGCTGGAGCCGGGAGGGAGGGGCGTAGAGGAAGGAGATGAGGACAGAGAGATGGAAGGGTGGCAGGTCCTGTAGAGCCCCAGTGAGTCAGTGATGCCTCCCACTCTGCCCCCCAGTGCCACCCTGTGCCTCCAACCTATATCAACTCCAAGAGGCCTCACTTCAGTGTTAGTCAACCTGCTGCAAAGCTCCAGGGTTCCAGACAGTGGCAGAGGTGAAGAAGGCACTGGAGGGCGGGGAGGGGCACATTCTCCCTCCCTCGGCACCAGGGAATCTGCAGTCTTGACTGACATCCCAGACCAAACTCTTCCAAGTATCTTCAGAGAAGAAAGTTTCCCTGCAGCATGGAGGACTCAGGTTAGACATTTTATAGGGACTTTCAGTGCGCCAGCAGGAAACTATTAAAGTTGGTGACATCTGAGAGAGGAGGTCCTGACTAGATAGTCAAGGAAGCCACTGTCCTCAGGCACCTCACATTCAGGGGCCAGCTGGGCCTGGAGTAGTGATGAGGTCTGACCTTGGATTCCCCGTGCCCTCTGGCCATCCTCCGCCTTCTGCACCTTAGACCTGTGTCTCCAACACCCAGGCCTCTAAAGGCCCTTCCAGGGCTGCCCGGCCAGGGTCCGCACATCTAAGACGTGATTCCGGGGACCTTATGATCTAGGACAAAGTCCTCGTGTGTATGTGACACAGACCATTCAACCTGGCAGGGCCTCAGTGCCCCCGTCTGCCAGCGGAGATGGGCCTAAAACCCGCCTCCTGGGGCTGAGTGACCGAGTGCCCAGCAGGGAATGGCGGCCATCAGACCAGGGCTCCCCCGTCCTGGCGCCCCATCCCGTGTCCCCAGGGCCTGACCTTCCTGGCTGTGGGCTTCTGCGGCTCCAGCCCCCACGGCCAGCGGGCCCCTGCCGCCCGGCCTGCCCCACGTGCTGGGTGGCATGGCTGCCCCGTGACCACATGAAAAGCCCTTCCCCCGGGGTGTCCCCACACCTGGGGAAGCCGGCAGCCTGCCCGGCCGCCCCGCCCAGTGGCTGGAACACCGGGCGAGATCAAGGCGCGGCCGGGCTCCCGGGCCGCCACCTTGTTCCAATCAGGGCTGGGCGCCTTCCGCTTGCTGGGGACCCCCGCCCTCCCTGTCCAGCCTGGCTGTCCACGTGTCCAGCCCGGTGACCTCTCAGGAGAGGTGGCCGCAGCCTGACTCTGCAGGGGCCGCACCGCCTGGCCCTGGGCCGTGGAAGCCAAGAGCTGGGGGAGCCCCCAGGGGAGGTCCCTCCTCTGCTCCTGAGCCGAGTGTCCCCACTCCAGGGGGGTCTCCTGCACGCCCCCTTCTGGCCCTGGGGGCTGATATGGCAGAGGCACAGGACTTGATTGAGAAGAGACTGGGCCCCAGGCAGGCTTCCCCGCCTGATGATCCTCCTGAGCAGGGGTCCTCGATGGGGTCCCTTCCCCCTCCCCTATCCGGTTCCTTCTCCGCCCTCGGGGCTCACCTCCAGCGTCACCTCCTCCCAAGGCCCTTCCTGACACCACTTTCCTCCAGCACCTGGCCAGTCACTTTACCCCAGTTCTCAGCGAGGACAGTTCAAGACCCCACCAAGCATGGGCATGTTTATTTACTGCCTCATTGGTCGATGGTCTTCCCTGCTAGAATCAAAGTGCCCAAAGGGCCAAGGCCATCGCATCCCTGGCTGTATCCCCAGCACCTAAAATAACTCCTGGCACATAGTAGGTGCTCAGTAAGTGTTTGCTGGCTGCATGGATCCAGTGCCGCCTGCTCTGTTTCTTCCTTCTTCCCCTTTCTATCTCATCCTTTCCCCCATCTAAGCGCAGAGCTCCCTGGGGACAGGACTGGGAAGATTTTCCCCTGGGGACAGGCTGGGGATGGGGACAGCCCAGGCCTCGGTGAGCTAAAGGGGCTCCAGTCTTTAAGCCCTCTCTGAGCTCTGTCCTGCTCCCTGGAGTCCTGCTCAGCTCTGACACGGGCCTGGTCTGTTAGGGACGTGGACACCTCACTTTTCTGGCTGTTATCAGGAGGTGATGATGACGGTGTCTAATACATAGGATTGGATGAATGAAATGTGAAAATGTAGGCGGCCTTCGCTGTGAGAGTTGAGGGTCTGGTGTCCGGCGTGAGGCCCCCGCAGAGAACAGACTGGAACTTCAACCTCAACAGATCTTGGTTCACGTCCCCGCTCTGCCCCTTCCTGGCTGGGTCCCAGAGACTTACTGAACTCACCGGTGACGTAGGCCAGGACAGGGCCTGGAGGTGCAGGGAGTCACGGAGCATGCTCCGTTGTGGGGGCCACCTCCAAATGCTCTCAGGTTTTATATGCACCACTCCTGCTTGGCTGGAGGCTTTTTGCTTTTGAGGTCATTTTGTATTTGTGAGGGCACAGACTTGGGGGCAGTGGACAGGCTCACATGGGAAGGCGAGCTGCTGAAGCTGTGGAAGGTTTTGCCCTGGAGCAGGAATGTGGGAAGTGACGTGTTCTCCCGTTTTACAGACGAGGACCAGGCTCGAGGAGGCCCAGAGTCACCCAGTTGGCAGGTGGAGGTGCCAGGTGTTGCTCTCTCGTTTCTTTGCCGAGAGCAGCCGGGCCCACTGGCACACACGCGCCTGTGGTTCCAGGGACAGGGAGGCTGAGACAGGAGGATCATAAGTTCAAGACCCGCCTCCACAGTTTAGTGAGGCCCTAAGCAACTTAGCGAAACGCTGTCTCAAAATATAAAATTAAAAAGGGCTGGGGATGTGGCTCAGTGGTTAAGTGCCCCTGGCTTCAACCCCAGAACCAAAAAAGTTTTTTAAAAGTTTTTAAAAGTCCTACCCTATCTAGCACTTGAACTTCCTCTAAGATACCGATCGCACCTTGAATACCTCCCGTGACGGGGAGCTCTCTACTGCAGGGGGCCCGGCTTGTTCTGTTTCCTGCTGATCCTTGATGCTTCTCTCCCTGGGTGGAACTCAACTCCCTCTGGCTATGGCTCCCTTGTGGCCCTGCCACCAGTGAGAGCCACATAAATCTGCAAGTGGAGCTGTTTTCCCCAGGCCTGCTTCTCTGCAGGACAAAGGCCCAGGTTGCCTTCACAGCTCATCATGTGACATGGTCCCTGGGGGTGTCACGTAGGCCTTGGCAGAGGGGCTTGCACTGACTCCCCTCAAAGGCTGCCAGATTGGGACAGTGCCATTACTGAGGTTCTGTGGCCACGACCCCCGCCCTTGCCCCGCTTTGAGCCTCAGGAATGATCCCCATTCTCAGGGAACGGGGTGAAGCTCAGAGAGGTGACCTGTTCTGCCTGCCGAGGGCCTGTCCGGCTGCCACCCTCCAGCTGTAGCTATAGCATTGCTGTAACAAGATACCTGAGACGGGGTGCTTTATAGACAACAGCAGCAAGGGGCAAGTCCAAGATCAAGGGGCGCGAAAGTGGAGCTCTAGCTACCCCCAGGCCAGACCCCCACAGGGAGAGCTAATCCCTTCACAAGTGGCACCACAAGCTATAAAACTGGGCCCCAGCCCACCTTTGCCCAGGTCCCCGATTCTCCATGATCTGTGAGAGGCTCTGGGCACCTTCACTTCTCAGGCCTCTGTTGTGCCGCTGGGATTGGAAATGGAAGGAGTCCGCCCTTCGCCACCCTCAGGCCAAGATGAAGGGCGGCAGAGCCTGGAGAGGGGAAGAGCCTTCACTCTGGGTTTCAGAGGAGTCCAAACCTAAGCCTCCCGGCCACAAGGATGCCTCTCGGAGCCTCAGTTCTGCGTCTGCTCCGTTCACAGGTTGTTTGCAAGCCCAGCTCAGGTAACAGAAGCCAAGTGGATAATAGGTGCTCAGGAAACAGGCCTCCCAGGCCTGGGAGACATCCCGAGAGCTGTGGAGATTGGCTGGTGGGGGACCGTGGTCGGGACTGGCCATGTCATCGGGTGCCCCAGTGCGAATATAAATGCAGGCCTCTTGTCCAACAAGAGCGTCCACCCCTGCTTCCGGGAAGCTGCTGAGAGCAGGCCCTGGGTGACAGCAGGGGTCACAGGCCCAGGACGTGGAGCGGTTCAAACCCAGTTCAGGTGAGGGGCTGAGCCGCCCTCCAGCCCTACCACTCGGCAGCTGTGATCGCGACCGCTGGGCCCTGGCCCTGGTGGTGGCCGTCGGAGGCGGCATAAAAGACCGCCTGTTCTCCGCCCCTTGTGCCTGTTTTCATCTCTTGCCATGCGCACAGTTCAGAGTGGATCTCTTTCCGCAAAGCGTTGCGCTTTTTTCTCTTCCAAGGGCGACGCTAGAAAGCCATGTGGCTTTTATTGCTGGCAGGAATGTCTGAGGCGTTCCTTCCCCGCCACATGAAATGCAGCCGTAATCTTCATCTGCGCAAGGCCAAAGCCCAGCTCCTCCGAGCCCTCGGCCTCTGAGGTTAATTAGAACCTCACAAGGACTGTCAGTCCTTAGGACATTTTGGGGAGGTGGAAAATCCCTAATGGGACCCGCTGGGCCCGGAGCCGCTGGGTGGGCGGTAGGGAAAGGAAGGCCCGCCGAGGAGACCCAGGGAAGAGGGTGCGGGACCAGAATCAGGGGGAGGTAGCAGCAGCGGAGACAGGGGTCCAGACTCTGCCCTGGCCTAGGCTGTGACCCTGGGCCTCATTTTCCTGCCATTTGAAATATGGGGATGTAGACCTGATATCCCAGGGCTCTTGAGGGACACTGCACAATTCTAACTCCTGCCTGTGGTTCCTATGCCAGGATTCTAATTCTGTTCCATGATGGTAACTTCAAGCATCTGATTCTGGTCCATGAGAAGAGAACACAGGAATGTGGGCTCTCGGACCAGGCTGCCTGGTTGGAATCCCAGCTCCACGGTTTCCCAGCTGCGTGATCTTGGACAAGTTACTTAACCTCTCTGGGCTTCCATTTTCTCATATGTAAAAATGGGTGGTGGCAGCAACTGTATCTACCCGTGAGACACACATGGATATAAATGTGGGATGTGCCAGAGGTAACTGCCACTCAGAGGTGCCCTTTCTCTCCCTGCCTGCCATAGCTGCCCTCTCCTGGGACTGGGGAAACGGCACATCTCTTCAGAAGCCCCCTTGGGCTCCGAGCCACCTCTCACAGTCCCAGGCCCCCCAGTGGAAGGGTTCTTCCACCAGGTGGCCGTGCACCAGCCCAGGATGGAGCTGTTAGCTCTGTCCCCAGCCAGCAGAGGTAGAGGCTGTCTCAGGGAGGCCCACTGCGGGAAGGCTCCAGGGACCATCCTCCAACTGTGGCTTGGGGTCCAGAGAGGAGATGCACCTTACTGCCAGCCTGAGTTTCCCACTCCTTAAAGTGGAGAGGGTAAAGCCTGCCCTGCAGAGGCACCCCGAGGTCCGAAACTCCGCACCCATCGGGTGTCCAAAAACCAGGGCACTTGGGCTGGGGATGTGGCTCAAGTGGTAGCGCGCTCGTCTGGCATGCGTGCGGCCCGGGTTCGATCCTCAGCACCACATACCAACAAAGATGTTGTGTCTGCCGATAACTAAAAAAATAAATAAATATTAAAAAAAAAAAAAAAAAAAAAACTTTCAAAAAAACCAGGGCACTGATCAGCCACAGACCAATAATTGAGGTCATAGACCAGGTCATTTCCAACTAGAATTATTTTCTCAACGTATAGATCCCCAAAGTAAGGAGCAGAGAGGACAATTAGGCCCGACCAGGGCAGCAGAATCCAGAAGCCACCTCCGGGGTCCTGAGGAGTGGGGCCCACGTGCTCTGCTGGGGCAGGAGCAAGGTGACCGCCATTCTCCCCTTCCCTCCCCCTCCCATCCCTGAGGCCCAGCGCCCCCTCAGGTCACACCCAGAGTGGGGGGGGAGGAGTGGGGGAGGGGATCTGAGGCAGCAGGGACCAAGGGTGCTGACGCCCCCAGGAGGTGGCAAGGTGCTGGGTGTGTTGGAGGGGCAGAGGCTCCCACCAAGGTCACAGAGAAGCCTGATTGTTCAGGTGGGGACACTGAGGCCCAGAGGGATGCGGTAGGCTCCGTCCTGCCCCTGGAGCGCCAGGTGCTGGGGTCCCATCCAGCCCAAGGCCACACGGCATAGCTCCAGCGGGGCAGGCCCAGCCAGCCCATGCTCTGGCCACGGGGCTTGCCCCTGGCCTTGCTCAGGATTGGGTCAGGACCCTGGTCAAGCCTCTCCCCACTTTCCCTGCCTCAGTGTCCCCATCCACAGAGTGGGTGACAGCCTGTGCCCTCTCCAGAAGTCCCAAGGCAGAAGGAGGGCGGTCGTGGGTAGACTTCACCCTGGGACCCCCCCTGGTGACCCTGGCCAACCCTGTCTTCCAACGGGCATGAAGGGTCTGCTGATTCCCAGGGTCCTCTTGGTCACCACCACCTCCATGGCTCATGTGCGTGAGTCCTCTCAGCTCTATACTGGATTCAGTCAGCCAGGGGACGAGAGAGTGACATGCAGGACCTCGGGGGGCCCCCAGCCCTCACACTGGAGTCAGAGCAGGCTTTTTATCTGACTCTGGTCCTTCCTGCTGGTGGACTGGGGCCACATGCCTTTTCATTCAACTGGGCAAGACACCTACCACCGCCCATTGGGTGAGGCTTGCACCTGCCCAGCCCCAGCGTAACACCTGCACGTGGTCAGACCCAGCAAGCCTGGCTGCCCCCCACCACCAGAGGGTGCAGGACCGGGCCAGGGCCACACAGCCAATCAACAGTGGGATCAGCAGTTCCAAACAGGGTTCTCTCCCCTCTGAGTCCTGCCCTTTCAGACAAATCCAAACTGTGATTGGAAAGCACAGCTGTCCTCTCTCGAGACTCTGGATCCTTTCAGACAATCGGATGGGCAGTCTATCCAAAAAGGCACCCAGGAGGGATGACCCCAGAGCTGATTCCACCGTGCAGGAGACAAGCCTCAACTTAGATATATTACTATTCTCATTACTATTTCTCACAAGTCTTAAATTTACATACATATATGTACACCAGGGTATGGTATATAATGTGTTTATACATATATACACACAGATGTTAGACAATATATTTTATGCTCCTGTATAATCCAAATTTATGTGAATACATGTATCTGAACCGGGCTGCACAGGAGTCCCAGTTTACTTGCTCACATTTTCTTTCACAGTAAATGATAATGGCATTTGAGATACACTGAAACACAAAGTCCCTCTCCTCCCAGAGGGAATCTCTACTCCTCTCCACTCTGAACTGGAGCTGTATTAGAGTTACCTCCACTAACAGAGTCTGAGGCTCAGGGAGTGACAGGGCACTAGGCAGGAGACAGGTTCCACCATGGGTCCCTCCCGAGGGGGACTGGAGGCCAGACTGGAGAAATGCCTTTTGGGAAGAGTGTTCTGCGCTCTTCACTGGCCAGGGCTCCTGGGATATTTAGGATGGACCTGGTCCCTCCTGGGGAAGGAGAGGGGGAGGGGCCCGTGGCACTCTGGAACCAGATGGTCCTCCCCTCCCCAGTCAGCCTGGGAAACCAAGCTCTGTGAGTCCTGGCCAGCTTTGAGTGTGAGATTTGGACATTTCTTAGATGGGAGGTGTGAGTCCCACAGAGCAGAGGGGACTGGACTTGCCAAAGTTCTCCTTCAGGGGCAACAGGCCCTTGCACTTCCTCACTGTGCATGGACCCTAGGGTGCTCTTAGGCAGGGGCCATTTGAGACAAAGTGGGTTGTTTGTCCATCTGTGGGGCAGAAGGGAGAGGAGATGACTTCCATGTAAGATGGAGAGAGGGGGTGCTGAGCGCCTGGGGTTGGTGGAGAGAACTCCAGGAGGCGAGGAAGCAGCCTGGGTGTTGGAAATGGAGAACCAGCAGGCCTGTCTCTCCGTGGTCCCGCCCCGCTCCCAGAACGAAAGAGCGGTGCGTTCTGGTGGGGGATGGGGAGTTCTGCTGGTGGGAGGGTGCGGGACCCTCCTGAGGCTCCAGATGCGAAGGCAATAGCATCTGTCCGTGGGAGGTGGGGAAGGCGGCCTTCCGTCTGACACTAAGCCACCGTTTGTCCAAGACGTGGTCGCACAGTTGGCGTGGAATCAGATGGGCAGTCTATCCAAAAAGGCAGCTCACAGGAGGAAGCCCGCAGCTGGCACACATCTGTGCAAAGGGCCAGGCCCGGCAACTCCGCGGCTGGCAGGGCGCAGGCGCCAACTAGCGGTGGCTCCAGCCACTAATCCTTCCCCTGGAGGCCCCCGCGACCTCTGGCTGGGGACCCGGAGTGCCAGCCACCTCAGTCAGTTGGTTCTGGCATCCACCAGCAGAGCGCCTTCCCGGGCGATGGAGTTGTGCCGGGTCCTGGGCCGGGTGCTGGGACCCACAAGAGTCCCCTTTTCTGGAAACCGTCTGTTAATTCTCCATAGAGGGAGAGGGAGAAATCAGGCGGAGGGACAAGTAAAGGGCATGGCTGCAAATAGAAACCACTCCACGAATGGAATTTACAAATCCTAAAAGCGGCAGGTCCTGGTTCCACCGCCGCTCCGGGGAAGAATGGGCGGCAGACCCAGGGCCCTACCTGGCCACGCCCAGGTGGGCCTTTCTCCTGGAAGCTCCAGAGGTCTGACCAGCCAGGGTCTGGCAACGCATTCTCCTCGGTTCTGCGGCTCCTGCCAGCGCTTCCGAGGACGCGTGCGGCTGGGCCGCCCCGGCCACCGACAACTCCAAGGAGTCGTCTCTCTATAAAGGTCCAGTAAGAGACCACCCACTGTCCATTGCTTCGGAATGGGCCTGAAAGGCTAGGATGAGGCCCAGAGAGCGGTGTACCGGCCAGCTCTCCAGGTGGTGCTGGTGGTTGGGCCACAGCCCGTCCCCCTGGAGAGCACTGGCGGCTTGATTTCGTTTGGCGAGGACGAAATGACCTGCGCTGGGCAAAGGTCAGGTCCAGGACAAGATCTTACCACCTCCGTCAGACTCTCTGATGCTTTCCTGCGGAGGCTGGGAATGTGTCGTTTTGCACCTGTCCAGCGCCAGAGGCAACGAATATCCAGCCCAGTCTCCAAAGCGCCGGGAGGCTCAGCACGCGTTCGTTCACCAGAGCCCAGGGAGCGCATCTGGGGTGATGATGCCGACTGAAAGGGGGCTTGATTTTTCCGATTCCCCTCCCCACGGTATCCCGTCTTAGGCCCAAATTCTTGGCCTAAGAAGCGGGGAGAGGAAAGGTCTGTTAGCTGTGAAGCCCAGAGTAGTTGGGAGTGAGAGCAGAGACGCCCAGCCCTGAGGTAGGCAGGGCCAGAGCACGGCGGAGGTCCTCGCAGAGCGGCCCAGAGCGCATCCTCCCGCGGGGACCACTTTCCATCACAGGGAGAAAGAAAATCCCCTTCTCTGGAAGCGGGGCCCTTAGCTGTGCATCCGCTCCGCAGTTTTCTTCTTGTCACGGACCTGCGTCCTTTTCCACGATGCAGGACGGTGGATACTTGCGTGGAGGAAACAAATTCGGAAAGCATGCGTTTTGCAGGCCCCACCATGTTTTTCAAAGAGCCACGGGTCGCCACAACGAAAGAAGAACGAGGCCTGCGCCATCCTGAAACTTGTTTTGAGTGGAAAGTAGAGAAAAACGGGGTGGTCAGCTTCGGTCGGCTGGGGGCCGGTGGGGAACTCCCTTCCGTCTGCCTCGAGATTGGCATCGGGGCCACCGAGGCAGGGACCAAAGCTGCGCAGGGCTGGGAGCAGCGCAGGCCACTGGCTGGGCACATGGAACCCGTGTGCGGTGGCGGCTTTTAGATCAAAATAGTTTGCGGGCTAGAACTGGGCGTGTGATCTCTTTGGGGCTGCTTCCCGCGCGGTGTCACCAGTCTTGGGGTCTCTGGGCGCCCAGCTGAGGATTCAGGCGTCACCTGCCCAAAGCAGCTAGAGTAGGGGAAGCCCGGCCGCGACAGGCGGGGAGGAGGAGGAAGGGCTGCGGCCCCGCGTCAGGGAGATGCCACCTGGGGACAAGGGCCAGAGAGCCTTCCGTGCAGTCCGGACGGTCCAAACCGATTTCTACCACTGTCCCGGGCTGCTCACAACTCTCGGGGGCCTGGACGACAGCCCGGGGGCCTTCGACCCCGGGCGTCCTCCGCGGGGCGGGGCCTTCGGCCCCTCCCCGCCGCGCAGCCTTCGCGGGCCCGTTCCTCCCCCGCGAGCGCCGCCGAGGTGCCCGCGATGGGGGCTCCGATTGGCTGCGCCACGCGTCGCTCGGGCGGGCCCCGCCCCGCGGGCCCCGGGGTACTAACCCCGCGCGGGCGGCCGGGGCGCCGCCACTTGATTCTCTAGGTTTTGCGCTGGGCTGCGGCCGCCGATCGGTGGGGCGGCCGCGCGGGCTGCGGGGCGGGAGGCGGCGGCACAGCCCGCACGGGCCCCGCCGTGGCCCAGGCGGCCCGGACGCTGCGAGGGGCGGCCGCACGCGGGCCGCGCGCCCGGGATGCGGGACTAGCGTGCGGCGGCGCGCGGCCGTCGGTCGGGGCAGCGAGGCCTCGCTGCGGGCCGGCCCGGTGGGGCGGCCACGGGCGCCGCCCCCTGTGCCCTGAGGCCGCGGCCGCGCCGCTTCTGCTTTCCCGCTTCGCGCGGCAGCGGCGGCCGAGGAGGCGCCCGCGCCGCCGCCGCCGCCCCGAGCCCTGACGGCCGCGGTTATGCGTATTCCCGTAGACCCGAGCACCAGCCGCCGCTTCACACCTCCCTCCACGGCCTTCCCCTGCGGCGGCGGCGGCGGCGGCAAGATGGGCGAGAACAGCGGCGCGCTGAGCGCGCAGGCGGCCGTGGGGCCCGGCGGGCGCGCCCGGCCCGAAGTGCGCTCGATGGTGGACGTGCTGGCGGACCACGCGGGAGAGCTCGTGCGCACCGACAGCCCCAACTTCCTCTGCTCCGTCCTGCCCTCTCACTGGCGCTGCAACAAGACGCTGCCGGTCGCCTTCAAGGTGAGTGCCGGGCCTGGGGCGGGATCCAGCGGCCCTGGGGCTCCGCGCGTCCCAGCTGCAAGGAGTGGGGAAGGGATGTGGCCCAGACTCTGCGGCCGCGGTCTGGGCAGCTGCTGCCCGGCTGTGCGCTGGGCACGGAGACTTCGGCGTTCCCCTTGGGTTGCGCCCTGAGCCGGTGACTTCTAGGGGCTTGCTCCCCTCCACCTGGGCTTGGTGGAGCTCTACGCAGAGACGTTGGGGCGGAAACGGCCGAATGGGGCTTCGTTCCCCTGAATCGGGGTCCCTCGGATACAGTCCTTTGGGCTGCCGGGAAGAGGACCCCGTACCCGGCGAGGGCACCGGAGGTGGAGCGAGGAGGGTGAACAGGGCCTAGCCTCTGCTGCCAGCACCCCGCCTTGGGCGCCGCTACCGAAACACTTCCTGCTCACACCCTCAACCTCTGGGCGACCCTGGGTCTGGGAGTGGGGCACTGCACCCTAAAGGATTGTCGCGGGGATCTTTTCATCCCCAGTGATAGGCTTGGAGTGGGGTGCTTGCTCCCACCCCTGGTAGCCCCTAGTCATTTGGAGAGTCTTTTCCTCTATGCCAGAGAGTAGGAGACTGTTTCATTTTCATTTTTTTTTAAGGGGGCAGCGAGATGAAACGAAAAACGCCTTGGTTTTCCCCTAAACCTCTCACAGCTGCCGTGAGAAAGGGCAGGGCAGGAAGGGCCGGCGGCTAGGGAGGTGGTGGTGCCCGAGGTGGCTGGAAACAGCAGCTGCTGGCAGCTGAGGCCGTCCCTACTCCCATTAAGACGACTCCGAATTGGGGGGGAAAAAAGGATGAGTGGCTCTTTGAGGTCTCCCGGGTGACATCTTAAAATACCAGCGGGGAAAATCTCCCGGGGAGGAGGGGGAGGAGGCCCGTGTGACTGTAATCGTCAGATCGGAGGTTTTACTGTCACTTGGAGCTTAAAAGGAATCTTTGAAATTAAAAGAAGACAGGATGTTGACAGGAAATCTGGCCTTTTTAATCAGACCCCAAACATTTTCTCCTTGAAATTTTTACCATCTGGATCCCGGAGTCCCTGCACGCGGCAGCCACGTTTAAATGGCTGTGACTCTGTTTGGAGTCTGATTCCTTTTTAAAAGGCATCTGCCTCTCCGTGCTCCTTTGGGGTGGGGGCTGGGGGGGCTGGTGTACTGGAGGACATCTCCAACCGTCTTGCAATTCCCAGCAGGTGCATCTTCCTGCTCTCAGAAGCCCTCTCTTGCTTTAAAGGGGCTTTCTGGTGACCTCTCTCAAAGCGGCAGTTTGTTTTGTATTTGGTATTTTCTCTTCCTAACGAACCCAGGCTCTGCAGAAGCCAGTCCACCGGGCCTGGGCCACATTTCAGGACCAAATTGCATGCCCCAAACAGCTCTTGCGTGCACGGAGTGCGAGGAGCACTTCTGTTATTATTGTTGATATTCTTTTTACTTAGAGACTTGGTTGCTAGGCGCATACTGATTCCTCTTTTTGCTCCAGCCGAGGACAACAGGGGAACTACATCCCACCTCGGTAACCGAAGGCATCGTGCTTGGGTTTAATGGAATTGGAGGGATGATTTCTTGGGACACGGGTTAGCCAGTTGACTTAGGACTTAGGTGTGGGAGGTGGCAGACTTTACGTCCTTGATTTTGTCCTAGTTGAGGGAAGGTCTTCATCAGCTTTAAGTCCCTTCCCTCCCTGCATTTGAGAAATCCGCAGTGCGCCGCCGGGGACCTTGGGGAGCTGCTGGCGGCCGGCCCCTCCTCTCATCCCTTGCCTTCCTCTGCCTTTCTAAGCTGTCCCTCCTGCCTGGTGTCTTCAGGTGGTGGCACTGGGAGATGTGCCGGACGGAACCGTGGTGACCGTGATGGCCGGCAACGACGAGAACTACTCTGCTGAGCTGCGCAATGCCTCGGCGGTCATGAAGAACCAGGTGGCCAGATTCAACGACCTTCGCTTTGTGGGCCGCAGTGGACGAGGTGAGGGGAAGGCTCTCACCAGGGACGGCAGGGGTGGGGCTCGGAGGGTGAGAGAGAGGCCGTGGGGTGGGGGCCCCCGGAGCCACAGGAGCAGGTCTCCAGGCCTTGCTGTCTGAAGCTGCAGTCGGTCCTGGCTTAGGGCGTGACAGACCCCTTTGAGGGGGTAAGGAAAGTAATGGTCTCTCGACAGAAAAAGACCCCGCTTTCTCCCAGATTCAGAGGTTTGCTAGCTCCTGAAGCCTCCAGGCCGCCTCTCTCCCCATTAAGCACCACGGGTTTCAGGGAAGAAGCTGGGGGAAGATTGTGGATCTCGGGGCTCCCAAAGGAAGCTCTGGGCCTTTTGGCTGGGGGCTTGGAGGACATACCCTTGGTGTCTCAGCCACTGTGCCCCTCCCTGGGCAGGAGCTCTCCCGCCGTCTCCCCAGCAGCTCTTTGAGCCCTAAGGTGTTTTAAACAGAAGAGAAAAAATGAGGTTAGGATGCCGAACTTTGGAGAGCCCAGCTTGAGGTCCCTGCCACCCTGCGGTCTCATCTCCCGGGGCAGTGGAGGACGCCACAGTGGCTGCCGCCTGGGGCTGTTGAGGGGAGATTGCCGGGACCTGAAACCCATCATCACTTAACTCCAGGGTGGAGAAGCCTTAGAATCCCTGCCCTGGCGAACAGAGGCTTGCTGGCCCTTTAAGATCCTCCTGCCCAGGGAGCGGGCTGAGCTGCAGCCCCTCCAGCTCAGGCGCTAGCCGGTTCCGGGTCCCGACTCCCGGGCTGCAGCCGCGGCTGGAGCCGAATTGTACTTTTCATCACCAATCAGCGAGGCCTTCTCAAGGTCCTAGTTCCCTGGGAGCCGCCAGCCCTTCCCGTGCGGGCATCTGGGCACCATTTTGTCCTCTCCAGCCGTTCAATGTATACACGCAGACGTCAAGCATATTTTGACTTTTCAGCATTAATTAAAACCAGGGCATTATTTGCATGTAATAACTGTTTACTTGTTACTTTTTATGAAACTGAAATAGTTTACATTCTTTCAGACATTTCCTGTTCCTGTTGGCTCCTTCCCCGCGCACAGATTTCTTTCAAACGTTGCCCTTAACTGGTTGCAGGTTGACGGATGGAAAATGTTTGCTTTTATGAATTAAGCTTTCATTGCTGCTCCTAATTAGTCTCCAAGCCCCTTTTGTCATCCCCAATCTCTCAAACCCTTTGCAACTTAATCCCAGCCTGGGCCTTGAGTGAAGAGTCCCCGTGGCAGGTTGGTGGCGGGGCGAGGCTGGCCCAGGTGTGTGTTGGGGGTGGTTTTGGGCCACTGTGGCTGCCTCCCTAGGGAGCCGGAAGAAGGGAGGTCGGTCTCAGGAGCCCAGCAGGGCATCAGGGACTTGCTGCCTCCCTCTCCCTCCCTCCCTGGTCCACATTCTGGGAGGTGAGATATGGAAGGAAGAGAGGTGGTGAGTCTCTGATTTACTGAGACCTCATCCGGCCTCTCTGCACACTGAAAATATTTTCTCAGTGGCTCCCGTGCCCACAGACCTGTGCCCGTCACTCGAGGCTTACAGGGAAGGAGAGAGGTTTCCAGATTACCGTTGACCTGAGTGCTCTAGGAGTGGGCAAGGCTGGGGCTGGTACTGTGGCTCCGGAAGGTGCTGGAAGCCGTTTATAAATCATTCTCACGTCCAGTCTCTGAGGAGTCTCCTGGGCTGAGCAGGGGTGGGGAGCCCCTGCAGGAGTTCAACACTTGTGGTTCAGCCCTCAGGGGCTCCTGGTCTTTTAAGAGTCTGGGCTTGAACCTGCCAGCCCCAGATTGAATCCCAGCCATGTTAGTGACTTTCTGGAGGACGTGAGCAAGTGGCTTCACCTCTCTGTGCTGCAGTTTCCTCGTCTGTAAAATGGGTCTGAAAATGGTAGCCGCTTCATTAAGGGAATCGATGTAAGTGTGTCCGTGGGCTCCCACTGAGACCTGGATACATGTTAGAGATTTTGTTACTTCAAATGCATGGGACTGGAGGAAGCCTTTGAGGTCCCTTTGAGCGGTGACAGTCACTGATTCTCTGATTACAGTGTGGTTTGGGCGGGGGTGGGGGAAACCCAGAAGGTGTGAGTGTTCAGTGGGAGAGGTGGAGGTGTCGAGGGAGGGCTCAGGGTCCCGGGGCTCAGGCTGCAGCCACACCCCTGCTGTGCCCATCCTGCTGACTGGGAAATTCCCACCAGAGGACCAACTGTGATTGACAGGGAGTCTGAGCCACTTGAATCAGGACAGGTTGGGGTTCAGGACCCAGGACCCCTCCCTGACCCTTTTGACTTTAGCCAGGACTAAGAATTCAGGTGGAAGATTCTGCTTCACTCCTCCATTTTTAAAATCCCTGGATTCTGTCTGAACTCCCGGGAGAATAGCTTCCAAAAAGACACCCCACAGAGCTCCGACCTCGGGCTGCAGGTGTGGACCAGGAAAGGACTGGAAAGAAAACCAGGCCCAGCTTCGCGCAGGCCCCTTTCCTAGGGTGGCCTGTGGTAATATGCCCTTCTCCTGCTTGACACCGGCAGACACCACGGTCTACCTACTTACGGTTGCAAAATCCACATCGTACCATAGCTACGGTGCAGGAAAAATAGGAAAGTAATTTATAATAAAATATTGACTTGAATGTGTAAGTGTCAAGGCCATACTCCAGTTGTCTAGGGTGGAGAAGGCCCTTGGCCCCATGGTGGCCACAGAAACAGAGCGCTCAGGGTTAAGGACTCCATGTCTGAACACAGCCTCACTGTCCATGCCCCGATTATCTATAGATGTGAACACTCTTGGCAAAGTTAGGGACAATTTTTTTTTCTTTTATGCAGTGCCAAGTCACAAACCTGGGCTCCACACATGTTAGGCAAGCACCCTGCCGCTAAAAAAGGAAAAAAAAAGAAACTATCTTCCCTTCTAGAAAAGTCCATAGATATTGAAAGTGCAATAACTATTTTTCTTATTCTATGAAAATTGAGTTGGGTTCAGGGCTCAGGGAATTTTAGCAAGTTTTTTTCTCCTAGAAAAAAATGGCTTCTTCTTGTCTGGTGCAGCACTGGGCTTTTACGGCTGCCCCCACCCCACCTCCAAGGGTCCGTAGTGCTTCCTGGACAATGCACCACCCCAGATTGTCCTCTAGGAAGTGACCACTGGCCTCAGCACAAACGAGAGTTGCATGAGCCCCTGAACTGCCACTAACTGGCTGCCGGGGACAGCAGTGTGTGGAGAGAGTGGCCAGGTGTGTGGGTGCAGCCTGGGAGCCACTAACCAGGGAAGGGACGAGGATGTCTTGCTTGGCCAATGTGGAGAAGACCCAGAGGTCCCCTGAGACTAGACACGGCCCCTCTGGTGCCCATGCAGCCCTCGTGGATGGGGCTTGTCAGGCAGGACCCCAGGTCAGGGGCCCAGGGAGTTACCCACTGCCTGACCCAGCTGAGCTCCCATAGCTCCAGGGCCTGGGTCCTGAGGGAGCCCCACCCGAACTCCCCCCACCCACTGGGCCGGCTCTAGGAGATCCTTGGTTTGCAGTCCCAGGACTCCTGGCTGATTGTGGTTTGTTGGGGTCCCCCAGAGTGGTGTCCATCTTCTGTCTTCTCAGCTTCCTGCTCAGAGGTCGGGGTTGCCCCAGCAGGCAGGGCCAGGGAGAGACTGCTCCCAGTCCCCAGACCCTGTGTCCTCTCATTCCTCTCTGTGGATACCTGGAGGGTGGTGGTGACAGGTCTGGAAGCTGGGGGGAAGCTGCAGAGGCGTGCAGTGATCTCTGGTGGCATGTGGTTTGCTACTCCATGGGGCTGGGGCTCCACAGAAGTGGGTCTTTACTACCTGTGTAGAGGGGCAGCTTCTAGCACATTCTAACCTTTCTGGGTTCTGCTTGACCTCGTCAACTCCCTGCCCCCCTGTGAGGCCCAGTTTTCTCGTCTAGTCATTTCTGTGCTTACTGCACTTAACTCATATTTATTGAGCACCAACTACGTGCCCGATGCTAGTGGCTGGGGACACAGCAGTGAACAAGGCATAAATTCTCGTCCCCAGGAGCTTACAGTTTAGTACAGGGAGACAAAGAAAAATAAATAAGCAGATGGGTTATTAAAGCCGATGGGGAATTTTATTAAAATTATTAAATTATATATTTATTTATTAAATTATATATATATATATATATTAAATTATATAATTATTAAATTATTAAAGTCCCGGGGAATTTCACACAGGTGCAGGGAATGGAGGGGGTGGGGGAGGCTGCAGTGACCAGGCTGAGCAGCTTCTGGTGTGAAATAAACAATAGATGGCAGGGCCACCCGCTGTGCCCAAACAGCAAGGTGCTTAAGAAGTTGTGATAAGCGTGTGCTCTGTTCAACATGTCAAATGACGAGAGCTGAGAGCTAGCACCGGGTCTGATGACCACTGTGATTTTGAAGTTGTGACGAGCATGAAAGTATTTAGAGAAATCTGCACGGGCTGTAACGTGAGATGGGAGTGTCTGCTGTCTGTTGGTGACAAGGTCGCAGGTACAGCCTGCAACTCTGCGGTTTGTTGCTTACGCTCTTACTTGAGAGATGCTAGATTTCAGTTAGAGGTTGGGGACAATACCATTCCTGTCCCAGTTCACAAGCCTACTCAGTGGTAAGAAGGTCCCCCAAGGAGGCTAAAATTAAAGATGCCTGTTTTATTGTTATGTATGTATTTCGTGGCGCTGGGGATGGAACCCAGGGCCTTGCGCGTGCTGGGCAGGTGCTCTGCCACTGAGCCACATCCTAGAAGAGCCTACATCCAAGAAAGTGACGAGGGAAGCCCTCACTGAGAAGGTGACTTTTCAGTCCAGACCTGAAGGAGCACTTTAGTAAACCATCAAGCAGTAGAGGATGGGGACCCGTGGGTCCTCAGTGTCCGGTCAGGCCACTAGCATTCCAGGTGTCCACTTGAGGTCCCCATCAGCAAGGACCCATGCAATCAAGGTGGTGCTGGGAAACGACTGGAGAATCTGAGACCCCCAAAGCATGCCTGGCTATTGTGGGGAAGGGGTCCAGGGTGGAGATGACCTCACAGCGAGGGGCAGAAGTGTCCAGGAGTCTGCGGCCACCTACCCTGCATTTCCCTAGATGGTCAGCACTTGCTCTTTGCAGAAATCTTGCCAAGTGCCCCTGTGGCCCGAGAGTAGGGGTCCAGGGTTGTTCTGCCTCAGGGACCCGGGGGGCAGTGCCTTAGTATTTCTATCCCCTCAGCCCCCTGGCTCCACGACCCCATCCAGGAAGCCCCTAGTTCCCGGTGGACCCCCAGCCCGGCCACTCTTTGGCTTTGAACTCTCCCTTGCATCTGAAGCTGTTGGGGTCGTGGGCCCGGCTCCTGCCACCTGCCTGGTTTGACTCTGTTCAGGCTGCTCCTGGGCTGGGGCGGGGGGGTGGGGGGACATTCACAAGTTCACTCGCCAGCCGGGACCAGCCACCCCAGGAGCACGAGGACTTGCTCACCCTGCCTCGTCCCCCACCTGGGGGTGGCCTACTGAAACCTGCCTGCTGGCCTCGAGGGCTGTGGGCAGGACACAGAGGGAACCCTTGGCTCCCACTGCAGGCCAGCTGGGGGGGCAGGGTGTGCTTGGCCCTCGGTCCCTTCCCTAGGGGACTTCCCAGGCCTGCGACTGGTAGGCACACGGAAGAGGAGAGGTGAGGCTTGACTTGGGGAACCAGGAAGCTCCCTCCATCTTGAGTCGCGTGGCGCTTCGGAGCTTAGCAGAGCCCAGGGTAGAAGACTCCTATAAGAACTGGTTGCCCTGGAGGAAGCCCCTCACCCTCGACCCCCAGCCAGCCACCCCAGACCCATCCAAGAAGTCCCTCCAGAAAGCACAGGCCGTGCCTCTGCTGGGAACCCGCCGAAGTCACCAGGGGGCACAGAGCTGGAAACCGAGGCCGGCGCAGCGTTGGCGAAATGAGAAGCCAGCCGCCGGGGGGCTGAGGGCCACCGAGACGACACGGAAAATGTTAGACCTTGATGTACAGCGATTGTTCAAGGCGCTAAAACCCGCTCACAGGAGAGCAGAGGGAGCCAGAGCGGCCTGTGGGATCCTGGATACCAGCCGCCTCAGTTTCATTCTCACTAATCACAGAAGACAGAGCAAGAGGGTTTGGAGATCTTCCATCTTGATAGACAGGGTCGCTGCCCGGATGGCCCTCGGGTGACGTGCCACCTCCGTGATGCCGGAGAGTCATCTCGCGCAGAGACCAGCGCCCACAAGCACGTCAGTCCCCGGCCGGCCCAGGCGCTGCCATCGCTCGCCACTTCTTGGAATTTATTCTAAGGAAATAACTGAGATGCAGACAAAGATTTCTCTAAACAGAAGGTCATTTTCGTTTTATTTTAAATGGTTTAAAAAAAAGGTATTATTCGGTATTATTTTAAAGGTTTTTTTCCCCCTCTCAGGAATTTTGAATGGAGACTTTGGAGCCAAATGTGTGTCTAAAAATAGAACAGGGCTCTGGAAATAACAGTTGTGTCTACAAAATGAAATGTCTGCAGCTCCCAGGTCTGTCCTTCCCCAGCTGGGGCTGCGCCTGCCAGCGAAGAATGGGCAGCGGCATGAATACCTGTCGGGGGACAGAGAGGAGGTGCGGCTTCCGTGACTCCAAAGTGTTCTGCAGCCACTAAGGAAGGAAGCCTGGGAAGAAGTTTTAATGACACGAGAAAGTGCTTCTGATGAGGTGTCAAATTAAGAGGGAAAAAACCGCTGGGGATGAAAACATCTGTTTGGGTCCCACTGCCACCGTGTGAATATGCAGAGTCACGCAGAGAGGCCTGGCGGAGAAGGTGGTGACGGTGGTGATCTCTAGGTAGTGGAGTGACGGGGAGGGCCTGCTGCTTTTTTTTTTTTAATGATTTCTTTGTGCTCAGAATTTTCCACAAAGGTCACTGCTTTCAGAAAACAATTTGAGTGTGTGAGTGTGAGTGTGTGTCTCCTTGCCCCACCCCCCACTCCAAAATCATGTGGGCCCCTGAACAGAAGGAGTCGCACAAGAAGGGCCAGGATACAGGAAGGAGCCAGGGTGACGATGGGGGACGTGACGGCTCGTGCCAGCCTCCTAGGGACCAGGAAAGCCAAACCCAGCAGCTTGATTTCATCCAGAGCCTCATCTTCTGCCCGGGACTCAAGGGGAGAGACCTGCCCCTTCCCGAGAGTTGGGGGGCTTCTGGCGCGGGATCTGCGTGGGAGTCCAGGGTGCTGAGTTCAGGTGCCAACCTCCTACCTTTGTCCCCCCAGGAAAGAGTTTCACCCTGACCATCACTGTGTTCACCAACCCCACCCAAGTGGCCACCTACCACCGAGCCATCAAGGTCACCGTGGATGGACCCCGCGAGCCCAGACGTAAGTGTCACTGAGCCCCAGGCCCGGGAGCAAGGGCCAGTGGGGGAAAGGCAGCAGCAGGGTCAGACAGATGTCCCTGGGCCCCTGGGGCACAGGTGGGGCCGGGGTCCCCGGCTCTACACATGCCCCACACACGGTGTATCTGCCGGCAAGTTCCCCTGTGGGCACAGTGCCAGGCTGTGGGAGGCCGGGGAGGAGATGGGAGGCTGGGGCTGGACGAAGGACCAGCTGGGTGACCCTTTGCCCAGGGGTGGACAGCAGGGGGACAAGGAATGGAAAATTTGTTCGGAGGAGGCTTCAGATATGACGTGGGAGCCCGGGTGGGTTGGGGTACAGGTTGGCCAGGTTCTCCCCCACTCCCGCTTCCTCTACCAGTGGCTGAGGGGCAAGTGACCCAAAGGCAGGGGTCAGGCAGGCAGCGAGGCCAGTGCCCCTTTCAAACTGTTTCTTGAAACCTCAGCATCTGACTCTCAAGTCACAGAGCCCAGGCACTGTCCTGGGACCCACCCACCCAGATGAGACCAGTGCAGATATGTTCTGCAGATATGTCTTGACATCTGCTGTGTCCAGGGGTCTCGGTCCCCCAGAGTTTATGGTTGACTCCTTCTGCCTGCTGAAGGGCCTGGAGTCCGCGGGTAGCTGGGGAAGCTGGTGGGAGGCCAGGGTCTGTGTTTGCTGAATGAGTGAATGCACTATAGCCCGCCTCTGAGTGAACTCAGGCTGCTCCCGAGCTCTGCTCACGGCCCCTCCCTGGCACACTCAACCCGGGGTGTGGAAAGCTGGCCTGTCCCTCGCCTTCTTGTAAGCATGGTCCTCTGCAGTTTAGCAAAGCCCTTCCTGCTCCTTATTGCACGGCATCTCATGACAGCTGAGCTGAAGGGTCAGCTCGTTCCAGGAGGAGAAGATGCAGCCCCGAGCAGGTGGGGTGCCAGGTAGGGGCTCGTGCCAGGCCTCAGGCTTCCAGGGCAGCTCCCTTGGCTGGCTGAGCTGTCCGGGGCAGGAGGGTAAGCTCCCCGCGGCTCTGGCAGAATTCCTGCCTGCTGGGATCCGACATGGACAGGTCGACGCTCTTGACCTTGGGCTTCATGACCCGCCGCCAGTCACGTCTCTTTTTTGGCTTGATTTTGTCTCCTGTGAACTGGGTCAGTGAGCCCAGCAGTCTCAGGGTAGTGGTCACTGGGAAGCCCATTTGGTCTTCCATGGTGCAGAGAGCAGAGTCCAAGCCAGCCTGTGTGGTTAGTCGAGCCCTGGGCCAGTTACCTCCATGCCTCCGTTTTCTTGTCTGAAAAATGGGTTCACATAGGCAGCTACCTCATGGTGCTCTTGTGGGAAGATAACGGGTTAATGGGCAAAAGCTCTCACAGGGGATTGACAGGTATTCCGTTGCCTTAGCCAGGGCTTCCATCTGCTGTGCAACCTAAGGAAAGTCACTGATCTCTCTGGGCCTCCACCCGTGAAGTGGGACGATTCCCCCCACCCCCCATAGGCAACATGTGAACAACAAATGGCTCTGTCAGAATCCTCATGAGTCACCAGGACCCTGGCCTTCTGTTCTTCCTGGTGCCCACCCCCACTGACCCCCTCCTCCACCATCGCTGGATGGTGAGCCTCCCCAGGAGCCATAGGGCGGCTGCCAGGAACCAGGCCCTGCTCAGAGGGGCCGCAGTAGCCTCCATTGAAGGTGGCCACAGTCCTGCTGAAGTCCCCAGAGGCAGGATCAGATGGACAGGAGCCACTGCTGGATTCTGTGCGTGTGCATGCGTGTGCGTGCGTGTGCATGCGTGTGCATACGTGTGTGTGCGTGCACAGCACTTAGGGCCACTCCTAAAAGAAGGAAGCACCCCGTTCTGGGGTCTTGGTTTGGTAGAAACTCCCCTGGGGGGGGCCTGGCATCCCTCAGATCCCCGTTCAGCCTGCCCCCCCCCACTCTCTTCTACTGAGGTCCTGGATGAGCTAAAGGCGCAGCCCTGTCCCAGGGAGCCCCCAGTTGAGTCCCTGGCCTGCACTTCTCTCCTGGGGTCTCCCCAGCCTGAGATGGCCCCTTCTGGGTGAGTGGCCCAGAAGAGAGCACTGAGTTCAAGGGAGACAAAAAGAGGAGAAAGAAGCAGGCTGAGAGGGCGTCAGAGGCCAGGATTGCTGTGTGACCTGAGGCAGATGGTATCCCTTTCTGGGCCAGAGCAAGGGCCAGATTGGCAGTGTGAATGTGACTTGTTCAAACAAAATCTTAGCAGAAGCTCATTTATGAAATAGCAGGAAGTGGGAGGGGCGAGCTCTCCAGGTCCCCATCCTCGGGCCCGGCTTGCCCCTGGCCCTGGCCCTGGCCCAGCCTGGCCTTCAGTCTGGGGCCCTGGACACACCTTCCCACTTCCCCGGCCTCAGTCTCCCCATCTAGAAGAGGAAAGAGGCCAGTTCCAAAGCTGCTGGCCACCGTGGCTCTGTGTGCTGGGCTCCATGGATGTCCTTCACCATGGCCGGGGGACGGGCCCAGGGAGGCAGAGCCAGCTCCCTTGGTGCCCGGGGCTCAGCTGGGGCCGGGAGGTGTGGGCCGCCCGGCCCTCCCACCCCGAGCGCTGGCTCTGCCGCGGGTGGTGTGGTGTTCTCCTGCTCTGGGGAGCTGCGAGGTTCCGCGAGCTTCCGGCGCTTGGCCCACAGGAAGTGCCAGCAGCCCTGGGGTTGTCACCAGCCTCGTGTGCCGGGGTCTCCTCTCTGGGCTCTGCTCTGCAGCCCTGAGCCCTGTGAGGCCTGGGCCTTCTGTGGGGCGGCGGGCAGGAGCGGGGCTGGTCCTGGGGGCCAGGGGGCAGGAGCCTGCCGTCCCTGAGGCCGGGCTGTGGGTTCTGTGGCCGGGTCGTTCCCCTCTGGTGCCCTGCAGAGCGTGCCCGACCTGCAGCCAGGTGGCCGGCTGGGTCTGAGGCTGGCTTGGTGGCTTCCTGCCTGTGTGGCCTTGGTTTCTGAGGTTCTCGGGGCTGGTGTCCCTCCGAGTCGCTGGGGCTGGTGAGAACACAGGTTGCTGAGCTGGGTCCAGGGCGGGTGGGTGGCAGCTGTGGGCCGGGACCACAGTTTGGGAACCACAGTTTGGGAACAGCTGACCCCCTGCCTGTTCAGAAGGGCTGGCCCTCGAAGGGTGGGACCCGAGTTCTAATCCTCCCGGAAGCTGCGGGTCGAGGTACTCAGGATCTCCCCCAGGACCCGCCTCTTCCCCAAGTCGTACCTGAAATGAGTCCAACAAATGCTTCCCTGGGCACCCACACCAGACCACCCATGCCACGTCAGGTGCCATTCCATGTGCTGGGGACACTACTGGGAACCCAGGCTGATGGCTTCCCACCTCCTGGGACTTGCGCCCCAGAGGGGAGAGGTGGAAAACAGTTTTGCTGTCACCATGGCACCTAATTTTTTCCCTCTTCCTCCCCCACTCTGGGCACCCTGGCCTCCTGCCTGGCACACTCCTGCCTCAGGGCCTTTGCACTGCTGCTGCTCCCTAGATACCCCCAGAGTGACGCCCGGCTCCCACCTCCCCACCCTGAAGGCTCTGCTCAACCTTCTCAGCAACTGCCCCATCTTACATGCCATGCACCCAGCTGTCCTCACCTGCCCGGGTCCTGCCCAGCCTTAATCCTACCGCGGACACTCATCACCCTCCACTGTGCCCTCCAGCTCACTGATCTGTGTCATTTACTTTCCATGCCACCCTGGGTGATGCTCGCTGTGGAGGAGGGGCTCTTTTCTCTGTCCTGCCGGGCACTGGCTGAGACCCCCGGGTGCAGACAGGAGCACTTCAGGTGCTCAGTAAATATTTGGCGAATAAATGAACCAAAACTTGTAAATTCTTCATTTAATTTCAGGTAACGAGAGACCCCACGATGAAAAGCAAAGCCGGGGCCAGCTGCCGGGCAGAGGGGTGGCCGGGGGTCCTCCGGGGGGCCGTGTGGCTGCCGGGGGGCTCGGCAGGGGCAGGAGCAGTGACTGAGCCTGCAGCCAGGCCTTGGCAAAGGCTCAAGTGGCCACAGCCTCATCCTGGACTCTGGGTGTGGGGACCGGGGGAGGGAGGCCTGGGCTGGGAGAGGCCAGTGCCCCCGGGACCCCAGGAACCAAGGCCACCGGAGCCCAGGAGCTGGGGCAGGCCCAGGGGAGCCAGGGCGCCGGCCCCGCAGGAGGGAAGGGGTTAACCTCAGACCTCCCGGGTTCCCCTAATCAAGCCCAGGCCGCTGGAAGCCCCATGGCAGCCCTGGGAGGGCGCCACCGCCTCCCTGCCCGCTGGCCCCCCGCCAGCCGCCGCCTGCTTTCATCTGCTCACAGGGGGCCGATTCACGGCAGACCACCCCGGGCAGCGCCGCTCGACTCTGCGGCTGAGAGGGTCCCGTGTAAATCTCCTGACAGGCCGCAGCCCCGCCGCAGACAGTGGCCGCTGTGTCTGGGTCGCAGCGACCGAGGCTGCGAGTGGCCTCGGGTGGGCACAGGCCTGGCGACTGCGGCTCCCTCTGTCCCCTGGTCCCCTGGGCCCTGCTCAACCCTGTTTCCCCGGCTTCCTGCGCCCCTCCCACCTGGCTGAGCCTTGGGAAGCCAGGCCCTCTGCTCCAGCCCAGCGCCGTGGCGAGCTGTGGTTCCAGGTTGAATGTCACTGTGTGGCCTTAACCTTGTCCTCCACTTGCCTGTCCTTAAGAGGGGGTGACGGTGACCACCTCTCGAGGGCTGTGGCTGCGGAGGTATCGTGTGCGACGCCACAGTGGACACTGCCTGAGTCGTCCTAAGACGAGTGGGCCGTGTGCCTCCCTGGCAGGGGTGTGTGCTGGGCCGCACGGAGGCAGGGGGCTGGCCTTGATGGACACCCGGCAGGGAGTGGGACCCCGTGCTGGCCTGACTGGTGGTGATGAGCGGAGTCCTGGGGACAGGGTCAGGACCCCACATGACCCTTGGCGAGTCACCCAGCCTGCAGGGCCCCAGTGTTCTTCCCCACCCTTGACCCTTATCACAGACCTGTGACCTTGGCCACCCCACTGTCCAGCTGTATCCTAGCGGACCTAATTGCCTTGGAGAAGGTGTCCTTGTCAGAACTGGGGCCACAGAGGCCTCCCTTGAAGCCAATGCCTGGCTCACTGTCCCCTGTTGGACCCATCGTCCCCCTCAGGGCTCAGTTTGCATGATCCCACTTCACAGATGAGGTAGCCAAGGCCCAGAGCGGGAGGTGCCTTGCCCAGGACGACGAGCAGATTGCCACAGGCCCTTGGGAGGCCCCTGGGCACTACTCCAGGCATGTGGGGAAGCCCAGCTACTGGCTGCTGATGGCAGCCCACCCGGGCCCCTGGGGCGGGGGCTTCTCCCCAGCGTCTCTGTCTTCCCCAGGAATTCGACTTCTAAACAGCTGTGCTCTGAACCCAGGCTCCTCCTCTGTCGTCTGAAGACAGTGAGCCCCAGTCGCCAGGCCTTTGCCCACCCGAGGCCACTCGGCAGCCCCTGTGCGCTGCTCCCCCACAGCCGCGGTCCGACTGTGGATGTCGGAACTGAGGCCTAGAGTGGGGGACTTGGCGGGCTCGAGCCGGGTGTGACCGTGGACCTGCCTCTCCATCCCGGGCCTCAGAGCATGGCATAGCCCTGGTGGGTCCCCTGAGAGAGCCCAGCGTGCCCTGCCCAGGCCCGTCCTCCTGCATGTGCAGAAGCAGCCGTGCCCTGGCCTGGGCTGGGGCCGACACCCCTTGTCAAGCCCCAGGCTCCAGGGAGACCAGGTGGGCGGGTGGCTCTGTGTGACCCTGAGCGCAGGACTGGCCGTCAGGGACGGTGGCGGAACTGCTCACAGGACCTCGCAGAACGAGGCAGGCAGTGCTGGGCTGCTCACCCGCTGTGGGGACAGGCACTCGGGGGACAGCGGCTGCAGTTTGTGGGGTTCCCACTCCTCCAGCTCCCACACCAGGGCCGCCGCGGGCTCCGTGGCGGGAGGAAGGGCGCTTCCTGGAGGAAGGGCTCTTGGGTCTGGCCCCAACAGTCAAGAGGGCCTTGCTGTTCTGAGCTGAGGCTCTGGAGGGTGGGGTGGAGAACATTCTAGAAGCTGGCCACAGCAGCAGCAGGAGAGGGGCCTGGGAGGCAGCCCCGCCCTCTTCCCGGGTGCCTCTGGGCAGCTGACCAGGGGCTGCTCCATGCAGACCTGAGTCGGGGTAGCCAGAGGGGGCTCGGCGAGCGGCTGCGCAGGGGGACTGAGGCACCAGCGCGGGCCCATGAAACCCCCGGGGGAGGGCCCAGGTGACCCCGGCGAGGGCCAGCCCCTGCCCGGCTCCCACCGTGGGAACCTCGATGAAAGAAGCCCTTTCTGCCGCCCCGTCCTCTCCTCGGGCTCAGGCACTTCCGTTTCCTTGGCTCCCAGTGCGGGGGCCCCAGCCCCATGGCTCCCAGACTTTCTGGCGCCCTGGCCACGTGAGGCCGCCCCACTGCCCCCTGCCCCTCCCCGGCAGTGCCACCCAGCACCGGGAAGCAGGTCCCGCAGGCTGTGGAAAGTCCTCCCCCAGGAAGTCCTTCCTCCGCGAAGGCAGGACAGCCACAGAGCAGCCCCACTGTGGGGCCAGGTCACCGGCTCCCAGCTGACCAGCCACTTGGTACTGGTCCTGCTCTGAAGCCTCAGAGCTGGGCGCAGAGGCCGGGCGGGTCCTGCCTCCTCGCCCTGCGTTCCAGACATGGGCAGCACCTGGCCTGGGCCGGCTGTCTCCATCCTACCTACCCCCTCGGTACACCAGCAGGGGCGGAAGGGACACTTGTGAGGGCAGGGACCCTGGGGAGTGGACGGTAGCCAAGCCTTTAGGCCAGCACCTCGGCCCAGGAGGGCGGCACGGTGAGGACCCTGCAGCTTGGGGTGGGCATGCGCCTTGAGCAGGCCCCGGGCTGCAGGCCGTAGGGCCGGGCCTCAAACCCGGGCTGCTGTGAACCCTGCCCTCCTTCCGCCAGCCACAGGGTACCTGTAAGCACTCTCTGTACATGGTGTGACTCAGAAAACGGGGACTTTATTCCCCAGTGACAACAGTGACATGGCCTGAGGTTTTGCAGCAGCTTTTGTGTAGCCTCATTGGCTCACTTCAGGCTTGTGGTTGACTGAGACACCCAGATCCTTCGCACCCAGCTGCTGTCAGGTCAGTTTGCGGTCTCCACATCCATCCGGCTGCCTTCCTGCCTGTTGAGATTACTCTGAATTCATTTGTCCCCCACCTCATCCGTGCCTCCCTGCCATGTCCAGTGGCCTCAGAAGCCGGGCAATGGCATCTTCTTGGAGCCCTGTCAGGGCTTTGGCTGACAGTGGCCACCCGACAGGTGCCTCCCGCGGCCCCCTCTCCACCTGCCCCACTCCCCACCCATCCCTTTCACCCCGTTGCCGTGACTCACCCAGCGCCCTGCCCAGGCATCTGAGTTCGCAGCCCCAGCCAATCTCGGCCCCAGCCCTGCTTTCCCCTTCCTTGTGCACAGGGGACAGCTGTGAGAGGGTCTGGCCAGAAGCCAGGTGGTCCTATTCCTGCCACCAGGTGTCCCATCGGTTTCTGGAAAGGGCCTTGTCACAGGACACAGGGTTCCCTGGGTCTCAGTGGCCTGCTGAGCCCCCAGGGCCCCTAGGATTCGCAGATGCCCATTGGAACTTGTGGCAGGGTTGTGGAGGGAGCTCAGGGGTCTTCAGGGACCAGAACCCTTGTGTCCCTATCTTAAAAACCAGAAGTGAGGCCTCTCCTGGGGCTCCCGGCTCTGCCCTCAGTTCCCGGCAGTGGTGGGTGGTTGCTTCCCACTCCCAGCCCCCGGCAAGGACAGCAGGGGACTGTCATACCCCCCCCACTTCTCTCCTCTGTCAACCTGAAAACTTCCACGTCACTTCGGGACTCGGGCAAACTTCTTCTGTCTTTTCCCTTCTCCCCACTTTTATTTTATTTCAAATATTTTTTTAGTTGTAGATGGACACAATACCTTTAGTTTATTTTTTTATTGTGGTGCCGAGGATGGAACCCAGTGCCTCACATATGCCAGACGACTGCACTACCACTGAACCACAACCCCAGCCCCCCTTCTCCCCACTTTTCTAAAGGGGCCCAGGTCCAACAGATCCCACCACCCCTTCTTGCTCTGTGACCTCTGGCAAGCCTGCGTGCCTCTCTGATCCACAGTGCTCTGATCTGTAAGAGAGGACCTGATCACCTTCATCAGGGAGGTGACGGGCACCTCCGACAGATGTGACACAGAGCGAGGGACAGCCGTAGGCACAGCAGTCCTCACACAGTTATTGAGGCTAAAGTCCCAGGGCAGGCCCTAGGGAATCGGGCATTTCCGAGAGACTGGTTATGCTCCATTTCACAGGTAAGGAAACTGAGCTTGTCCTCCCAGACATTCCACTCAAAAAGGAAGGGACATTATGATATGTCCAAGGTGACATCATTCTAGAAAATTCCATGAGAGTCTTCCTGTATTCCATGCACATAAAACAAAAGCAAAGAGTGGGTAGAAAACCTTCCACAGTGGGGGCTTCTGGAGGGGTCCTGGGATGGGTCAAAACGCCTCATCTGCAGTGTTTTGACTTTTGGAAACTTGATTTGTTGCTTGCGAAATGTAACATGAGTGACTGAAAAAGTGTGTGTGTGATGGGGAAGGTCCCCACAGGCTTGATGTCATTCAAAAAGAGCTCTTTTGGCCTTCAGCAGGCTGCAGGAGGGCAGGGGCATGGCCACCTTGACCCTGCCAGCTCCCTGGGGCCTGGGAGGTGAGGTTGGGGCTCTTCCTTGTGGCCCAGAGCAGAGGGTGCTGGGAAGCGCCCGCAGTTTTCTCCAAGTGTGACGCCCCAGGCCAGGTGTGCTGGTCCCCTGACCCCAGCTTCCAGGAGCTCAGCCCTGCCCCTCCCTCAGGTGCGCCAGCCCTGCCCAGCATCCTGGTGGCTTTGCGTTCTGCCTGAGGCTGAAGGGACGAGGGGGTCCCTGTGCCTTGGGGCTGGAGCAGGGCCTCTTGATCTGTCGGAGGTGGGCACTGCTGACCTCTCTCCCTGCCACCCTTGGGAACGGAGGCCTCCCGCGCCTGGTGCCTCTGTGTCCCCCTCTGCCTCACAGTAGGTGGGGAGCATTAGGCCACAGACTTTGATGTGAACCCTGAGTTTGGATCTTGGGTTCACAGCTTAACTGACCCCGTCCAGGCCCCACTGGTGGCTTTAGAATACCTCCCTGATTTGTGCAGTTAGCGGCAAGCTCCTGGCAGCCCCAGGTGGCATGGAACCACCATGCTCTGTTCAGAGAGTCTTCTGAAAACCCCAGAGGAGGCTGGTGGTGACCTCAGGGTTCTCTCTGCAGACCTGAGGTTAGAACTCAGGAAGAACTTCCCAGGAGAGCGAGGCTTTTCTGTGTTCCCTGAGACTCCAGGGAGCCAGTGGCTGATGGCTTCTGATGCTCCCCAGGGCACCGACAGAAGATAGAAGACCAGACCAAGGCGTTCCCTGACCGCTTTGGGGACCTGGAGCGGCTGCGCATGCGGGTGACACCGAGCACACCCAGCCCCCGAGGCTCACTCACCACCACAACCCACTTCGGCAGCCAAGGCCAGACCCCCATCCAAGGTAGGAACCGGGACGTGGCCTGCCTGCCCAGCCAGGCCCTTCTGAGAAGCTCTGGCTGCTCTTGGTTCACGGAGGAGGCGCTGGGCAGCTCGCTCCTGCGGGTGCTTCCCCGGGGCCCCCTTCCCCCACCCAGCACCCACCTCCTGACTTGGCAAACCACATCCCCGGGATCAGCGTGAGCGGACACAGCCCAGGATATGGGGTTAATGTCAGAGGACCAGTGAAAACTGGGGTGATGTGTCCCCTCTGTGCCCCGAGGAATCTCCCCTGGCCCCAGCCTCCCATCTGAAAGTCAGGTGAGGGGGCTCCCAGGGCTGGGGGGTGTTCAGGCCACAGGACTCAATTGCACTCAGACTGTGACATGAGTCGCCAGCCCGTGAGACACGTGGCACTGTCGGGGAAAGGCCTCCCCCCTGCCCAGAGACTACCCCAAACAGGGGCACTGAGGACCGGGGCTCTGTCCCCATTGCCCAGTTGGGGACTGCAGGTAGGTCTTCCAGAGTGTATAGCTGCCCGCAGGCAGTGGACAGGGCGCCTGTCCTGGCCTCCAGGACTCAGCCAGCGTGTCAGCTGGGGGCTGCTGTCGGCTGGGGGCTTTTGCCGCCTGGCACTGGCCGGGCAGGGGCAGGACTCTGGCTGGAGAGCAGGGCGCGGGGGCGAGCTGCCACAGCACTCTGGCCTTCTCTCCCAGTTAGCAGAGCTGCATGAGGCCCATTTGGCAGACGAGTGAATTGAGGCTGAGGAGGTTAAGAGTCACCCTGGTCACACGACCCACTAGTGACCAGGTCTAGTCTCCACAATGCTGCCCCCAGGAGGGTCTATGCTTCAGGAGGCCTCAAGAAAGGGGCTGCAGCAGGACTGCAGACTGGCTCCCACCTGTCTCCTCCTCCTCCTCCTCCTCCTCCTCCTCCTCCTCCTCCTCCTCCTCCTCCTCCAGCTGAGCCAGAGGCCTGGCCCAGCCCTTGCTTTGTGCTCTAGGCCTGACGCAGCAGCTGGGGGCTGGATGCGGCCCCTCCAGCCTGGACTCAGTCCCCTCCACCCAGCATTCAGCCCCTGAGCCCTGGGGAGCACAGGAGCGGGTCTGGCCCCCAGATGGGCTGCTAGGTACCTGCACACCCTGCCCTGTCGCTCTCTCTGCTCACGTCCCCCTGAGCCAGCGCCTTCAACGTCACAGCAGCCCCAACCCAGCTGACCTCTCCCTGCCTCGGGCAGAGCCTGGCCTAACGTGTTGGGGACCGAATCTGCCCTGCCACAGTCGGAGGGGCATTGTCTGGGAATCGGTGCCCATGGGTCCCTAAGCAGACCTGCCCATCCTCCACGCAGCCCCAAGGGGTTTGGCCTGCCCCGCAGCAGGCACAGCCCCTGCCTCTCCTCGGGGGGTCGGGGGGAGAGGAGGTCAGCAAACTGTGCAGGGCAAGTGGCTGACCCATCCTTCTCCTCCTGCCACATCCTGAAATAGGGCCCTGGCCCCTCATTAGCCACCCATAACACTGGGCCGTAAAGTCCCCCTCTTCAGGTTTGTCCCCTTTGGGGTGAGAGAAAGAGCCCTTGACCAGGACCAGCAGAGGGACAGGACCGGTGCAGTCAGGTGGGCCTGGCTACGAGCTTGGCTATGCCTGTCACTGGCTCTGTGTTCTTATGTGTTCTTCAGCAAGTCACCAAACCTCTCTGAGCCTCAGTTTTCTCATCTATAAAGTGGAAAGAAGGATGCTGGCAGCCCAGGCATGAGGACTGTCCCTCATGGGCCCTCCCTTGGGGTGGGACCAGCCTCTCCCTTCAGGCATCCTGGGATGGCCTCAGGACACCCACCACTTCCCTGGTGCCTGTTAATAGCTCTGACCCCCTGGCCTTGGTCACGGGGAGCAGTGCTGAGCCTGGCCCCCCAGCCACAGCCACCCACAATGGGGGCTTCTCACCACTCAAAGGGCCCATTCAGCCTCCACGCAGCAGCTGGGGCAATTTGGAGAAAAAAATAAACATTTCCTCCCACTGTTGGGATTGGCTGTTGGACAGTGGCCGCCAGCTCGGGTTTCCCGGGGCGGTAAGGCTGGGGGTGGCACAGGAGACTCGAGGAAGCTGCTGGGGGGTCCGAGGCGTGCCCAGGGCAGGTACCTCCCACCCCTTGAGGAGGGAGGCAGGGCGGATAGTGGCAGGTCCAGGCAGGCCCAGCTTGTCGTCCGTGCATGTGGACTCTGATGCCACACTCCAGGCCCAGGCCCTCCACTGCAGGACCTCGTGTTCCCAGAGCCCCAGACCTGCTGTCCCTTACTGGGCTCCATTTGGGGTTCCTTTGCCCTGAGGATGGGAACTACCTCCACCCTGTTCAGCAAGGAGGAGCCCACCTCATGCTGTCTGGAGGGCCTGCTCCCCTGGGGTCCTAGGTGCAAGCTGCCACCAGGCTCCTCTGACCTCCCAGGCTCCAAGGCAGACTGACCAGCCAGTGACCACTGGGGAGGGTGTCGGACATTCCAGAAGGTTCCAGCTGCCCAGAGACACTGCCGAGGGATGTGTACCCAACTGCCTGAGCAGACCCCAAAGCCTCAGAAGGGACAAGTCTCACCTGAGGAAGCAGGAGGCCTGAGCGCTCTGTCCCCAGCCAGGCCTCAGTCCTGGTCAGCAGTGCCCACCAGCTGTGGCACCAGCCCCACTGGGCCAGGGGACAGAGCTTGGTTTCCTGGGCCCTCTCCTGGCTTTTTGCCATGGTGGGTGAGACAGAGGGCCGGGCGCCAAATGGGCTTCGCTCCTGGACACTCCCAGGCTCCCCCACCCCACTGCTGCTGGAGTGCAGGAAGGGTCTGGGTCAGGCCCTTCTCTTCAGGGTCCTGCAAGGCCAATTCTCCTGGGGGCCAGCAAGAGATGTCCGAGCAATGGCAGCAGCGCAAAGCCCCACAGGAACTACCCTGTGCCCAGCTCTGTTCTAAGGGCTCTATCAACTGAAACCTTACAAAAGGCTGTGGTCCCCAGGAAACGGGTACAGAAGGCTAAGTGACTTGTCCAGGGACACACAGCTGGATGTCTCAGCTCTGCTGCCTTGATCATGAGAAGGCGTATGTTGGGGCTCCGCCCCAGGAACCCTGGGGTTTTATGCCAGAACCAATGTACTGTGGGGTCCTCGTGCCTCGCCCTCTCTGGGCCTCCATTTTTCCACCAGTCGGGTTAGACTCAGTCCCAGAGTCCATTTGAATGTGAGGTTCCACAGCCTGTGACCACAAAAGTAGGGTAGAGGCTGGGAGCCCTTGTCTTCCAGCCCACTGAGGAGCCATACTCCCAGGGGAGCCGGCACAGGACCAGGCTGGACACTGCCCAGTGGGGGCCTGGACCCCAAGGTCCCTCTAACTGGCCTTTCCTTTGCTGTGGAGGCAGGTGTGGGTAGCTGCTGGTCATTGTGTGGCCACGGTCAGCTCCAGCCTGCAGGAGAGGGGCACAGAGCGGGCAGGTAGAACCCACAGCTGCAGGGCGCCAGCTCCATCCCGGGTGTGAGCTGAGGCCCGCAGCCTGGGCGCAGAGCCCAGTGTGCACCTGGGCACTCACACTACCCCGGGATGCCGAGGGCTGGGGCCTCCGGGTGGGTCCAGTTCCTTCTGTGTCTCTCTGTCTCAGTCTCCCTATCCTCAGAAGCAGGGTTCCCATCGGAGTCTCACAGACCCCTAAAGGGGGTCACAGGCCCTTTTCATCCCCGCGGCCTTGTCAGCCCTTGACAGGGAGCCGTCCCGAGCCAGGTCCTCAGTGGCCACCTGCTCAGGGAAGGCAAGGCCCCGTCCTCGGCTGCGGCCCAGGCACCCGCCCCCTGCGCTTCCCAGGGATCCCCAGCGCGGGGGTCCCCTAGTGAGCCCTGTGAGCCAGAGCCC
Organism: Marmota flaviventris; assembly: GCF_047511675.1. Classification (NCBI taxonomy): domain Eukaryota; kingdom Metazoa; phylum Chordata; class Mammalia; order Rodentia; family Sciuridae; genus Marmota; species Marmota flaviventris. Next base: position 18,195,767 of record NC_092507.1, on the reverse strand, counting down.
GGGTCACACTCAGGAGGCCCCGGGTGGCCTGGCCGCGCCTGACCCTCCTCTGCTGTTCCCCAGGCACCTCGGAGCTGACCCCCTTCTCCGACCCGCGCCAGTTCGACCGCTCCTTCTCAGCGCTGCCGCCGCTCTCGGAGAGCCGCTTCCCCGACCCCCGGATGCACTACCCCGGGGCCATGTCGGCCGCCTTCCCCTACAGCGCCGCGCCCTCGGGCTCCAGCCTGGGCGGCCTCGGCGTGGCGGGCATGCCGGCCGCCAGCCGCTTCCACCACACCTACCTCCCGCCGCCCTACCCCGGGGCGCCGCAGAGCCAGAGCGGCCCCTTCCCGGCCAACGCGGCGCCCTACCACCTCTACTACGGCGCCTCCTCGGGCTCCTACCAGTTCTCCATGGTGGCGGGCGAGCGCTCGCCCACGCGCATGCTGGCCTCCTGCCCCAGCGGCGCCGCGCCCGCCGGCAACCTCATGAACCCCAGCTTGGGCGGCCAGGGCGACGGCGTGGAGGCCGACGGCAGCCACAGCAACTCGCCCACCGCCCTCAGCACGCCGGGCCGCATGGACGAGGCCGTGTGGCGGCCCTACTGAGCGCCGCGCCGGGGGACGGGACCTCGCTGGCCCGCGGCCCCGCGCGCCTGTCCAGCCACGGCTTTGTACAGAGGGGGCGGGGACCCCCGGACACTGCCCAGGCCCAGCCGACTCGCCCTCCTGCGTCTCCCGGGACCACCGCCCGGCTCCAGCCGTGCCCAGGGCTAGCTCCTGGGCCGGAGGCCATCTCCGATCCAGAAAAGTGGGGGGGCCCTGCCCAGAGGAAGAGCCCCGGGCCGGCCTCCCTCCACACCCGCCCCCCAGGCCCGGCCGCCCTCGGCATTAACAGGAGTCAGAACTGGAGGCCCCGCCCCCGCCGGAGGGTCCCCTCACTGCCCACTGGAGGGGCTGGACCTCGCGGGCAGGGAGCAGAGAACACACCCCAGCCAGTGCCCCGACCCCGCTTCCCGGAATTCCTACAGCCGAGAAGTACCCCCACCCCACCCCCGCCCCGTCCGGTCCCAGCTGCCTCTGGGTCCCAGGGAGCAGATGAGCTGTGGCAGCAGGTCCCTTATACAGGGACGCACTTACAAACGGGCCCCTGGTGCACTTTTCCAGCCCAAGGCAACCACCCTCTGCCCTCTTGGTGGCTGGTTTCATAATTTCCATTTTTGGAGAGAACTCAGGGCCCAGATAGGTCCTAGGTCCTAGCAGCAAGCGTTGAGGAGAGGGGCGGTAGGGTCAGCCTCGCGGCCCTGTGAGCTGGGTCTGGGACGGCCCGGCCACGCCCCTCTGTTGCACTGCAGAAGTGAACAGTCTTGAACAAAAACCAGTTTTTAACCTTGATTTTAGAAAAAAGCTTTAGTCAAACATTTTCAAACAGAAGGTCTCTTACAGATGAAGCACTGTGGCTGGGAACAGCACCCCCACCCCTGTCTGCCTTCTGAGTGGGGTCATTGGGATCCTACCACCTGCAGATGTCCTGATCCTACAGCTGCACCTTCCCCAGGGGGTCCCTGCGAGAACCCGGTGAAGTTCCAAAGGTGCTGGAATCTCACATCTGTGTTCAAAGACATTGGTCCTGGAGGAGGCGGGGGGGGGGGGGGGGGTGGCACTGGCTGTGTGACAGCAGAACAGTGGTGGACGACTCCCCAGTCCTGGCTCAGCCACCCTGTGCTAGGAGGTCACCTCTGGAATCTGCAGACAGGAAGCAGGCCTTGCTCAGGGGCTCAGGCTGCAAGGTCCTCACATCGGAGTTCCTTAGTTCTGGAAAGGACCAAGGAAAGGAACAGGAAGCATACAAGGGCTGGCGAGCAGGTGATTTTTCATGACTGCTTCTGCCACATCATCTGTGGATGTGAAAAGTCCCCTATCCTGCTCCTTTGTGATGGTCTCTATCATAGCACTTGTCCTGCCCTCACCAGAATAAAGGCATTCTCCATCTCTTCGAATAGTGACTGGGGGTGTCCTACAAACTCCCTGCACCCAGGGGGGCCTCTCCACCCCTTCTCAGGAAGCAGCTATAAGTCCACTGCCCTCTTACCTGCTTCACTCCCATTCTGTGGTCATAAACTGGCCCAGGTCAGTGGGGGAGGCACCTTTGGGTTCCCAGTGCCCAGCACTTTGTAGCCCCACCCCAAGTGACTACCCCTTCCTGGTACCCAAGCCCCGAGTGGGGCAGGGACAGGAAATAAATTGATCTCCACCCCCACCCCTGACGAGCAATGCCGGCAGCCAGGTGGAATCTGTCAAGCCCACAATGGGTACAGACAACCGGGCTGGCAGAGATGGGTCCTTATTTGCAAGGCTGGTTTAAAGTTGTGCTGGGCGAGAACACACTGACTGGAAAGCACAAGGAGGGGAAGGGGTTGAGCCAATGTTACTGTAAGCGCGTGGGCAGCGGGTACAGATCCTTTGTGACATATTGTCACGCTGAGGCCTTGGTGTCTGCTGTGCTCATGTCTTGTGTAAAACTGTCCCAGAATGGGAGGGGAGGGTGGGGGGAGAGAAACTGCTTTGCACTATTGTTTGCTTGGTGTGTTTGTTTTTCATGCACAACTTGCTTGTACAGTAAACTGTCCGTCTTCTGTACTATTTAACTGTAAAATGGAATTTTGATTTGTTACAATAATATAACAGATATGTTGAAGGATCCGGTGCCAGGCTTCTAGGGCTGTGGGCATTGGCATGGGGGGTAGGGTGGGCAGGGGCCTCCTGTCCTTGGCCAGGAGGAAGCAGGGTAAGGCTGCTGCTCAGGGGAGCCTGGGGCCCACGCCTTGTTCCCATCCAGCTCTCTCAGGAATGGTGGCAGAGACTCCCTGCGGCCCAAGGACAGCTGCCAGCCCTTTGGGTGTGGCCAGGACCATGAAGAACCTCAGGCAAGCCTTCAAGGTGCCACCACTCCTCCCCTCTCAGTGGCATGTGTTCACCTCATAGAAGACACTGCACTTTGTCCCAGATTGTTCCCCAGATGCAGACTTAGGGAGGGGGCACCTGGGGAGAGCCCCCTCTGGGATTTGTGGCTAGTGCACAGCAATGAGATGGCAGAGTAGGCAGCTCTTGGGCACCCCGATTTTGTAGAAGAAGGGCCTGAAGTTTTCTGAGGGAGTGCTTAGGGTTTCACGTCTGCTTGGGGCCGCAGGGCTAATGTGAAGGGACCTGGCTCCACAAACCCCTACTGGCCCTGCCAGCAAGGAAGCCCAGCCTCCCCCACCCAGGACCCAACAGCAGCCCTGTGCCAGCCATTTGGGATGTGCAGAGGGAACGCTCATAAACAGACCTTTGAATGATGCCCACTTTAAAACTAATCCCAAAATTTTGCCCTGTTCAGTGGGTTGAGACCTAAACGCAGCACCCAACAGGAAGCTCCCATTTCCCTAACCTAAATCCTTGATCACCCCTCACCCCAGCATGCAGGGACCAGCAGGTCCCTGAGCAGGTCCTGGCACAGCTGCGGTTTCTCTGCGTGTCCCGCGGCACCTCCCAGGGGTAAGCAGAGCGGGTTCTGCGCAGTGCCCACGTGGCCAGCGCTGCTTCCATAGTGGGTTTTTCCTCCTGGGGGAGGGGGGTCACTTTGTAGGAGCTGATGGCCCTCCCCGCAGCTGATGGCAGAGGCTGTGGACTCCAGAGCCTCTGACTCCATCCCCTGTGTCCCACTTGCCAGGCGGCAGCGGGAGCCCAGAGAAGCCCCGGCTGCTGGAGGTGGCCCCTGTGGGAGGAAGCGCCGCAGTAGCCGCCGCTGCCTGCAGGGGGCAGCAGCGCAGGGTCGCAGGTGGCGCCGCAGCCAGCGCCCCCCCCCACACACCCCCCCACACACACACCCCCCCACACACACACCCCCAGAGAAGGGTGAGCAGAGGCCGCCTCATGCGCCAGAGTCCCTGCGAGGCCCAGAAAGAGCCTCCTTGGAGGAGGGTTGGGGAGGCCGCCAGCTGCCCTCTTTACTCCCATACTCACTGCCGCGTGCCAGGCTGTGGCTGAGTCACAGGACCCTAAACCCCAAAGCCCCCGCCTCAGGCCGGGATTTACCTGGCTAGAGGGGAGGGCTGGCTTCAGAGTCCCCTGAGCCACCGGCAGCCAGTCCAGGGCGAAGAGGCCATTTCTGCCACCCCCTGGGACCCGGGAATTCCATCTCAGAGGCCACAGGGACCCCTCTGATTTGGGCAGCCTGCGCTGACCCGGTGGGAGGCTGAGCGGCCGTGCCCCAGGGGTCCCCGGAGCGGGACAGTGCTGGGCTGGCCTGGGCCTGGCAGCGTGCGAGGGGGACGTGGCCCCGAGACCGGAGCCAGCCCCCTTTTGACGGCTGGGCTCTGGCCGCGGGAACGGCCTTGGCTCTTGTTCTGGGAAGGGCCACCCCGGCAGGATGTGACGGTCCGTGACAGCGACACACACCGCGGGGAGCCGCGGGAGGAGCAGGGGAGGGCCAGGCTGCGCGCGGAGGCCGAGGCGTGTGCCCCTGGAGCGCCTCACCAGCCCTGTCCCCTCCCCTGCCCCACACAGCAGCCCCAGCAAGCCCAGGGGCAGCCCTCGCCCGGCCACCTGAATGGGGACCTCAGCTCGTGGGCCGGTTGCCCCCCACTTTGGGGTCGTAAATGAAACGAGCTGTCACCCAGGAGAGGGCGGAGGCAGAGGCCGCGAGCCGGAGTGACCGGTCCTGGCAGAAGTCCAGGAGCCCTCCGCCTCCGCGGCCGCAGGCGGGGGGCGGGGACGCAGCCCGCGACATCCGCCGCCGCCGCCGCCGCACCTGTGTGGTCCAGGCCCACCGCAGCCCCGAGGCCCCCGGCTTCCTATTTTTAGTTTGGGGGCTCAGAGCCGCTGATGGCTTCAGACATTTTACGTCCACCGAGAGCCTGCCCCTCACCCCGGCCCAAAGGAGCCGTCCTGCGGAGGGGGCGGCGGCCTCCCATGTGCCACCGTCACTGCTGAAGCAGGAGAGCGCTCTGGTGTCCCAACAGTGGCAGCTGCTGGGCCACCAGCCCTCCTCTGCGCGCCAGACCTTGGCCAGGATTCACTCACTCACTCACCCCGGGTGCCAGAGGCAGGAAGAGGAGGCCAGGGCAGAGCAAGCCCGGAGGCTCCTCAGAAGAGGCGTCCTCCCCCAGACAAGGTGGAGGAGGTGACTCGAAATCGGCCCAGCAGGGAAGCGGCAAGAGGGCCTTGGGCAGCCTGAGTGGGGCCCGCGCTGGAGGCGTGGGGCCGGGAGGAGTAAGGGACTGTGGGGAAGAGGAAGGGACAAGTCCAGGTCAGGGAGCACGGGGAACCGAGCTGAGGAGAGTGTGCAGGCGCAGGCCTGGGTGTGGGCATGCGGAGACCTGGTCACGGGCTACTGCAACAATCGGAGCACAGGAGTGTGACATCAGTGCAAATTGACAGGAGAAGGAGCTCCCGTGGCCTCAAAGACCCTTAGCACTCGGGTCTCAGGAAGGACACCGTGCCCCAAACTCCCGTGTAGATGCCTCCCACTCCCTCGTGGGTAGTGGCTTCAAAAGGAGCCCCTGGGGACAAGATTTCAATAGTAGCCAGTTAATCCACAGTCAGCTCTTGCCTGCACCAACCCCCCACCCCACCCAAGAGTATTGGGGGAAGCCTTAGGTCCTGCCTCAATTTCTTTAGGACAACCCCTGACCACACCCGAGGTCACAGGCAGCCTCAGCCTAGAGAGCCTGGGGCTCACAGTCTGGCTGGCCACTCACTCTCCTCTGGGATTTGAGGAGATAAAGTTATGAGACAGCACCCAAGGTTCCCAAGTTCCATGCATTATGGTTTTTATTATTATTTTTTATAGTGTACCCTAAGGTTCCTTCAGACTTTTTTCAGTTTGACTCTTTTCTCCCCACCACACACACACACTTGTTTTTAATTGGTGCATTATAGTCCTACAGACTCATGGGGTCTGTTACATCTTTGCACATGTGCAAGACTCACAAAATAACAATATCCTTTGGCCGTTGTCACTCCCCATCGCTTCCCCTTCCCTCCCTGTCCTCTGCTGACCTCCCTTTGGTTTCATGAGACTCTCCCCCACCTTTTCCCCCTTTTTCCTCTCTAACTTTTGCGTATGAGGGGGGGAAAAATCTATGTATTACATTTTAAAATGACACTAAATAGCACATGATCATGAGAGGAGACAAAGACAATATAGAACCCCGAAAAAAACCCAAGAAACACGGATGCTAATCCCACCCCCAGAGATAACCATGGTCAACATTTTGGGGGTTTCCATTGCATTTGGATGTTTGTTGATTATAACTATATAAATACTTTTTAGGAATAAACGTTTGCCTAACCAGAATCACGCTGTATGTAGCTTACCAGCTAATATGGTTTAAAAATAAAGATAAAAATTATCTAGAATAAAGTCACTGGCAAGATGGGACGATAACTGTTTTCTCTTTTCCTCTGTACATCTTTCTGTCCTTTCCAAGTTTTTCACGTAAGCACCCTGCATGGAGGGGCGTGTGGGTAACTCCCAGACTGAATAAGCATCCGGACGGAGGGGATGGAAATCATGCTGGCTGCAAGACCTGTGTCATTGACCAAAATGCCAGCTCTTCCAGGGAGCCTTCCCTGATGCCCTGTTGGTGGGTTTGATGCCTTCCCTTTAGCTCTGGAATAATAATACTTGCTAATACTTAATGCTTAGGCTAAATAGTTCACATTTTCCAACTCAGCTTACTGATCCCCGTTTTACAGATGAAAAAAAAACTGAGGAACAAGGGAAGAATTCACTCCAGTCCTTAGTATGGCAGAACAATAGTTGAAAAGGTTGAATTTAAATTTCCTACCAAAGAAAGGGACTGGTAGCTCAAAGTAAGAATAAATTTAGCCTTAGAGGAAAGGGGAAGTGCCCTGGGACAGTCTTGTTATATACAAGACAGTCATCAGGGGAGAAAAAAAAAAAAAAAGATGAGAAAATGACTTCTTAAAAACAGACGCAGAAGCCAGGTGCAGTGGTGCACACCTATAATCTCAGCAACTCAGGAGGCTGAGGCAGGAGGATCCCAAGTTCAAAGTCAGCCTCAGCAACTTAGTAAGACCCTATCACAAAATAAAAAAATAAAGGGCTGAGGGTGTAGCTCAGTGGTAGAGCACCCTTGTGTTTGACTTCAGTAACACCCCAAAATGAAAAAGAAACAGCAGAAAGGACACAAGTGGAGTTGGGGTGCAGCTCACGGGTAGAGCACTGGCCTAGCATGTGCAAAGGCCCTGGGTTCCATCCCCAGCCCCACAAAAAGAAAGAAAGAAAAATACAAAGAGCATGATATTTATGGTCCTTTCTCTGATTCTGAAAGTGAGGCATCTACCTTTCTGAATTGTGTTTCTAAGGCTTCACAAAGCATGAAATTGAAAGAGAAATCACTGTCTCTGTATCCCCCTGGTGACCCCCCAGTCTGCCCTTCCCCACTCCAGGGGGTGCCTTGCAAATGAGGCCTCCCTGGAGGGGCTCGGCCTCTCCATGGCAGCTCACCCAGGCTGGCTGTGCACACAGTGGGAATATCTGCAGAGGTGGCCCTGGTTCCTGGCCACAAACAGGTTCTATTTCTTTTTCCATGAAAACAACTCAGTCCTAAGTCACAGACGCCTGAAATTAGAAAAATACGAGGCCCACATTATCATAAAACAATTTTAACACAGCGGGGCCCTCTCTGGGGTGGGAGGGGTGGCGGAGCCCCCCACAGCAGCCCCTTCCCTGGAAATGCTCAGAGGGACGAGAAATTTGGTTTTCATTAGTGGCCAATGTGAGGAGTCCGTTGCTCTGAATGGACCTTTGATTCCAGCTGGCCGTGGCCTCCTTCCAGGGCCCAGCGAGTTCTGTTTTGTTTTTCCTGTAGAATGGGCCAGAACCTTCTACTTATACTCCCCGACTACAGAGGGACTGGGCAGCCCCCCAACCTCTTGGCTTCTAAAGTCAACACTGGGCCGGCAGGAGGGGCACTCAGACCCCCGCCTTTATGGACTGAGGGTTTATTAAAAACGTTGTGTTTCCTAGAGGCATGGCCAGACCCAACAAGGCCAGCCTGGAGGGGTGGCCAGCCAGCAGGGCCTTCCCCACCAGGAGATAGCCCACCTCGGCCTCCACTCCCACCCCAGCTGTCCCCCGAAATGATCTCTTGTGTAGAATCTTCACAGAAAGCCCCACCTCTCCCCTTCTGTCTGCTTTGAGGGAAAGAAAGAACACGGGGCCATCTGTTATTCATTCAACACAGAGTGGGTTAGCACTGACCGCGGTGCTGGGGGTTTGGGGTACAGCTTTGAAGACGGCAGACCTTGTCATTGGTCCCAGGGAGCTGTCACCCTCATTGGGGAGGAAGGTCATAAGCAGATAACTATTTTACACCGTCTCGGGTCGTAATAAAAAGTGAACAGGATAATGTGATAGAGGAAGACTGGAGGGGGAGGGGCCCCGCAGTCTGGGAGCCCAGCAGCACCGTCTCCGTGGGACTTGGCCTCAGGGAGGTGCCCAGGTGGTCTGCCCTTACATGGCAGGGACACCAGCGCACCTTCACGGCCCGGCTCAGACCACAGACTCTGTCCTCCATCATAATGCCACGCCCAGGGACCAGCGTGGGTTGGTCCCCAGGAAGCAGATCCAGAGTTGGGGTAGTGGGATGGGGAGGCTTTCAGGAGGAGTGGACCAAGGAAGCCGGGAAGGAGCCAGTCCTTGCCCCTTGGGCGGGAGTCGCCTTGTTGGTTCTCCGGGGTCTCTGCAGCACGAATCTCACTCCTGAGTTGCCCCCGTCCTGTCCCCAGCCAGGGAGTCAGCCTCATGTGGCCCCAGGTCAGCCAGCCAGTCGGGACTCCCCTGTCCCCTGCAGGGGTGTGGCCTGCCTGGTATGACGCCTGCTGCTTGGCAGAGAGCAGTCTTCAGAGGAGGGGCAGCGGCACTTCCCCGGTGTCCACACGACCAACCTGGGTTGTGTCTGTGGAATGTCAAGACCATCGAGGACCCTGCCACGGCTGCTGTCGGCAGGTCCTCAGACCCCTCTGGGGCCCGCTGCCTCCAGGGCCCTGCTGCTGTGAACCCAGAGAGCAGGACGTGGCAGGAACCAAAGACCCCTTGGTAAGAGGCACATGCAGCCCAGAGTAGAGGATCAACCCCGTGGAGGGCGAGGTCCCCACACACCGGGAAGATTTCCAGAAGCCAGTGATCCGAGACCTGCTTCACGCCCCCCCAAGATGAAAGAGGGTGGCTCATCCTGCACCTCCTCTGTGCCAGCTCCTGTTCTAGTCACCGGAACCCTTGCAGGAGCTTGGGTGGGAAGCGGGTGTTTGCAGATGTAATTAAAGAGCTCGAACAAGGAGATGCTCTTGGACTGTCCAGGCAGGTCCTGAATCCTATGACAAATGTCCTTATAAACAAACATGGAAGCCGGGTGTGGTGGCACACGCCTGTAATGCCAGGACTTGGGAGGCTGAGGCAGGAGGATCGAAAGTTCAAGTCCAGCCTCAGCAACTTAGTAAGGCACTTGCCACTCAGCAAGGACCAGTCTCTAAGTAAAATATAAAAAGGGCTGGGGACAGGGCTCAGTGGTTAAGCACCCCTGAGTTCAATTCCAGTACAAAAAAAAAAGGAACACGGAAAGGAGGAGGGACCGTGTGACCAAGGGATGCCTGCAGCCACCAGAGGCTGGGACTATGAAGAAGAGGCCTTTCGGGGGGACCACGGCCCTCCAGCACCCTCATTTCAGACATCCAGCCTCCAAAATGAGAGAATAAACTTCTGGGGTCTCCACCATCCTCTTGGTTCTCTTTAAATTTCGAAGCAGCATATACCGTGATTAGGAGGCCACCCGCTTGTCCACTGGGAATCCAAAAGCTGTTTTAAGACAGAGCAAGTGACCCCTGCAGCCACCCTGCTCTTCCAGCCTCGGGGTCAGGAAGGTCCACATGCTGGATGAGGAGATTGGGCAAAGACTTTGACAAAGCCCCTCAGAGGAGGCCCAGGGCAGACCTGCTAGAATTTTCTGCAGCGGAGAACTCACCTCCTTTTGAAACAATTTCTAGGGCACTGCTAGGCCCTGCAGAGACCCGGCCTGAGCACCAGAGGCCAGCAACTCGGCTCCCAGGGCCTCCTTCCTGTCAGGGCTGGTCATTGTCAAACCCATCTTGATGTCGCGTCGCAGCCTGAAGGGACCAGCAGCCAGCCCGTGTGCAGTGGGAAGGATTCGCTGGTGTTTGGAGTCCCCTGGGCAGATCCAGAGGGCACAAGCAGGTGCCATGCAGACCTGTGCCAGAGCCCCGTGACCCCTACTTCTGTTGCCTCTACACCTACCCCTCAGATCAGTGCTGATGGTTGTCCTGTAAGACAGTCCCACACGCGACAGTCCCAAATGTTGAAATCCCCAGAACTCGAAATTCCTAAAGTTGAAATCACAATCCCAAGAGGTTTGAAATCCTGAATGTTGAAACCCCAAAAGCCAAAACGTTGAAAACCACAATTCCCACTAAGTAATAATAATAACAATAAATAAAAATAAGGAGTCCACATAAGAGGAGCAGAAAATCAAATTCTGGGGAAGGGCCGGTGCCTCTGGGCTGTTTGCAGGGCAGCGGGGCACTCACTGGCTGGGAGGAGTTTCCAGGGGAAATCGGCTGGCAACGCGGCTCCTGGTGGTGAAAACCCACTGGGAAAGCGGCCCGTCTTAAACGCCAGGCCCACAGCCGTTCCTGACCTGCACGTCTCATGCCTCACGTTTTCTGTTTCAGTTTTTGTTACTGTTGTTGTTGGGCAGAGATTTTTTTTTTTAAGTCTCTTCACCGCTATCTTAAATTGCCAGCGCTACTTATCCCTAGGTTTTACCCTGGCATATGTTTCACGTTAGCATCATTTCCAATCCTGGAGGAATAAATCACGTAGACTTTCAGAGAGTTCTCGTTCTCTCGAGGCACCCAGGGGTGCAGTGCACACCTGCAATCCCAGCGACTCAGGAGGCCGAGACCGGAGGACCGCCCGCTTGAGGCAGAATAGACAGGGAGGCTGACAGGCCACACCATCGTCATTTGTCCAGAAAGACTCGGGAAGACTCGTATGTTCCAAAAGCCAATTGGGAAGACGAAACCACACCTTCACCACCGCCTGGCCCTGAGGAGCTGTGACCCCCACAGAGGAAGGGAACCCAGGTCCAGGCGGGGGACGGCAGAGCCATTAGTCTGGGCTGGAAAACAATGTGCCAAGGCTTCTGAGGCTGTTTTTGGAACCGAATCTGGCTTCACGGAGAGATGCCGGGCCTGGCAGGGGGAGGGGAGGGGGTGTCGGGGCACCAGGTGAGAGGTGGTGGCCTGGCGGTGGGGGTCCCCCTCCTCTGCTTCAGAGACCCTCGTCCATGGATGCAGGGGAGGGGGCCTGGCTGGGGTCTTGCCGAGTTGCCTCCTGCGTGGAGACCAGAGGCTTTGTCTCCTTAGCCTGCCGCCCTCTGTTGAGGGAAGCATCTTCCCAGGCCCCGGGAAACGCTCAGGGAACAAGAATCCACCAGAAGCAGCACTGCCCAACCATCACTCACGGTCCACCTTCACCCTGGTCACCCCATCCGAGAATCAGCTGCATGTGTACCGGTCACACTAATATTTGACCAAGCATTTTTCTTTAAAATGTGGCCTCTCTCTAGCCCCTTCAACAAACAGTGCTGGGACAGCTGCATTTCCACATGTAAAAGAACCCCTCCCCCAGGCCACATTCAAAAGTGAGTTCCAAATGGACCGACCACAGGCTACAGTGAGCACTAAAGCTACGGAACTCCTAGAAGAAAACTTAGCAGTAACTCCTCAGGACCAAGGATTTGACAACTGATTGTTAGACATGACACCAAAGCAACAGCACCAAAAGAAAAGATGGATTAATCAAAATAAAAATAAAGAGTGCATCTGTCAGAAGACACTTTCTAGAAAGTGAAAATAAGCCATGTCACACACGGGTGATTCCGGTGCCTCAGGAGGCAGAGGCAAGAGGATCCCAAGTTGAAGGCCAGCCTCAGCAACTCAGGAAGACCCTGTCTTGAAATAAAAAATAAAAATGGAGAGGATGTCACTCCGTGGTGAAAAACCCCTGGGTCCAATCCCCCAGGACCACAAAAAGAAAGTGAATTACAACTTAAAGAATGGGAGAAAATACTTGTAAATCATAGATCTGATATGGGTCTAGTATCCAGAAGACAGATGATAAGTAGATAATAGATAGATATCTTAAAACTCAATGATAAAAAGAAAAATATACACAGCCCACATTCCCAGCCCTGTTTTGTATTTTATTAGAGACAGGGTCTCACTCACTGAGTTGCTTAGTACCTCGCTAAATTGCTGAGGCTGGCTTTGAACTCATGAAAAAATTGAATCAATAATTAATAACCTTCCAAAACAGAAAATCTGAGGTACAGATGGGTTCACCAGAGAATTCTAACATTCAAAGTATCTCCAGAAAAAAATTTACCAATTCTCTACAATCTCTTTCAGGGATTGGAGGCAGAGGAAACATTTCTTAACTCATCCTACAAAGCCAGCATTACCAGAGGCCAAAACCAGACACTACAAGAAAACTACAGACCAATACCTCCTTTGAGTATGCAAAAAATAAATGCAAAAAATTCTCAATAAAATATTAGTAAATTGAATCCAGTAGTGTTTAAAAAGAATTCTATACTATGACTCAGTAGAACTTATCCTGGATGTGCAAGGCTGGTTCAACATTTGAAGGTGAATTAATGTAGCCCATCAACAGGTTATAAAGGAAAATGCACTTAATCAAATCAAGAGATGAAGAAAAAGCATTTGCCAAATCATATGCTCATTCGTGATTTAAAAAAAAAAAGTCTCAGTAAACTAGGAATAAAGGAAAACTTCCTTAACTTAATGAAGAATAGCTACAAAAAAACCTACAACTAATATCATCCTTAATGATGAGAAACTAGAAGCTCCACTAAGGTCAGGAACAAAGTAAGGATGCTCCCTCTCGCCCCTCTTTTTCAGCATCTCACTAGAAATCCTAGCCAATGTGATAAGGTAAGAAAGGGAAATAAAAGGTTTATAGATGAAAAGGGAGAAATAAAACTGCTTTTGCTTGTGGACGACAGCATCATTTATGTAGAAAATCCAAATGAACTGACACAGAAACTCATAAAACAAATACTTGATTTTGACAGGGTGTAGGGTAAAATGTTAATATACAAAAGTCAATCATTTCCTCTATACTAGCAATGAGCAAGTAAAATTTTCAATCTAAAACATAATGCCATTTACATTAGCATCCACCCAAATGAAATGCTTAGGTATAAATCTACAAATGTACAAGACCATATGAGAAAAACTACAAAACCTGGAAGAACAAAATCAAAGAAGAATGGAGAACAGATATTCCTTATTCATTAATAAGAAGACTTGGGCTGGGGACATAGCTCAGTTGGTAGAGTGCTTGCCTCCCATGCACAAGGCCTTGGATTCAAACCCCAGCACCAAAAAAAAAAAAAAAAAAAAAAAAGAAAGAAAGAAAGAAAAAGAAAAAAGAATAAGAAGACTCATGTTTTCAGGATAGAGTCAAGGCAATCGCAATTAGAATCCCAATAGATTAATTTGTGCATATTGATAAACTGATTCTAACATTTATATAGAATCAAAAAGACCCAGAATAGACAACATAGGATTGAAAGAGAAGAGCAGATATTGATTGACTTTAAGACTTCCTATGAGCTGTACTCAACCAGACCGTGTGGCACTTGCCAAAGAGAATAGACAGATGGATCAATAAGACAGAATACAGAGCCCAAAGCAGACGGAGATCTTTGACAAAGGAGAAGGCAGGATAATGAAGTAAAGATATTTCAACAAATGTGGCTGGAACAACCGAACATTCACATGCAAAGAAATGAACCTAGTCACAGACCTTACCCCTGTCATAAAATTTAACTCACAGTGTATCATAGACCTAAATGCAAAATGCAAGACTAAAACTTCTAGAAGACAACACAGGAGAAAAACCTTGATGACCCCAGGCACAGCGACGACTCTTTAGATACAACGCCAAGGCATGACTCCTGGAAAACAAAACAATGTATGATTAAACCTTAAAATAAAAAGACGTCTGTGAAAGACAGTGTCAGGAAATGAGAAGCCAAGCCACCGACTGGGAGAAAATGCTAGCAAAACACACACCCCATAAAGGACTATCAGCCCAAATCTATCCTGAAGTCTGAAAGGTCAACGACAAGAAAATAAATTAAAAAAATAAGGCACCGATGAGGACGTCTCACCAAGAAGATGTACAGATGAAAAGATGCTCGGCGTCCTCGGGCGGCAGGGACCTGCCAACAGAAACATCCACAAGATGCCACTGCAAATCCGTTAGAATGGCCCAAATCCAGGACACTCACCAAGAACCGGGGTGGTGCAGAGCCGCGGGAGCTCTCATTCACCCTTGGCACGAGTCAAGGGGGCACAGCCACTTGGAAGACAGTTTGACAGTTTCTTACAAAGTTCACCGTACTCTTACCCCACCAAGTCATGAGGACAGTGGGGGACCTTACACCCATGTGGACAAAGCCAATCTGAAAAGGCTAACTAATGTGATCTCGCTCTGTGACACTGTGACATAAGATGAGTCTAGGGGGGAAGAGGGACGACTAGATGGAGCAGAGGGTTTTTACGGCAGTGATGAATACGTGTCACATGCATTTATCCAAAACCCACAGGACATACAACTCGGGGGAGCCTGATGTCAACATGGGCTTGGCATGGCAGCCATGCGCCCTCAGGGGTTCACCAGCTGTAGTGATCCTGCCACCCCAGTGAGGGACAGTGCCCAAGGGGAGGCCTGTGTTGGGGCAGGAACGTCGGGGAGTCTCTGTATTTTCCTCCCAATGTTGCTCTGAACCTAAACTGCTCTTTAAAAATCTTTGAATGTACTAATTTTTTTATTTTAAAAGAATAATATTCTTTTACATTTAAAAATTCAAAGCTGAGCATCCTTCTCTGGCCTCCTGGTAGTTGCTGCCTTCTGGGAGCCTCAGTTTCCCCAGTCGGGGAAAACCAAGATCTTATCCCTGGTCTTGCATACGAGGGTGGCTGTTCCCCACCTCCACCACGGTGGCACTGAGGTGGCACACTGCTCAGGAGGCCGAGGCAGGAGGATTGCAAGCTCAAGGCCAACCTGGGCAATTTCAGGAGGCCCTGCTTCAAAATACAAAAGGGTTGGGGATGTAGTCAGTAGTAAAGCACCCCTGGGTTCAGTCCTCAGTGTTGAAAAAAAGATATATTTCTTAAAGGAATGAAATATGTTTCATGGGTGCGTGTACTGATACATGTTATAACCTGGATGAGTCTTGAAAACACATAAAAGAAAAGACCACACACCTTGTGTAATTCCAGTATGTGAACTGTCTGGAATAGGCAAATCTAGAGGCAGAAAATGGGGGGTTAGTGGTCACCAATGGCCAAGGTAAGTAGGAATAACCGCCAAGGTACAAGTTTCCTTTGGGGAGCAATGAAAATATTCTGGAACTGATGGAGGCAGTTGCATGACCTTTTGGTAAACACACTGAACACCACTGAATCACACACATTAAAAGGGTTGATTCTGTCTTTCGGAGTTGTCTTCAAGTCTGGAGACACTGGGGACCAACTGGGATGAGGGACTTTGCCCTGCATGCTCACGGTCCCTGAGCAGAACCACCAGCCCCTGCCTTGGTTCTCCAACCTAGGTTCTGGCAGATTCTCCTGGAGGGCTGGCTAAGTCACAAGCTGCTGCCCGCCTCTCCAGAGTTGGTGACTCAGTGAGGGGAGCCTGAGAAGCTGCCAATTCTGGTAAGTCCCCAAGTGCTGCTGGTCCCGGGATCAGGCTGAGAATCATTTCATGTAAAGTGTCTGGCCCCAGAGCACGGGCTCCGCATCCCGTGAGCACGTTCCAACAAGGTGGAGGAGGTGAGAAACCAGCCGCCGGCGTGAGGACCAGGGATATGATCTTGGTTCTCCCCGACTGGGGAAACTGAGGCCAAGAGAAGCCCTGGATGTGGTGGAGCTGGGTCTTGAGCCCAGGTCTTCCAGCTCCAGGTTGAAGACGCTTCCCAACCTGGAGCAAGTTCACTTTCCTCAAAATTCTCACAGTCAGTGAAAGACGCGGGGAGATGCCCAGCCCCTCCCCATCCTCAACAAGCCCCTGCTCATCTGCAGCCCCCTCTGGGATTGTGTCTAAGGCCTGCTCTGCCCACCTCCCATCTACCTCAGTGCTGGATTCTGCTTCCTGCGACTTCCCTTCCCCCACCCTCTCTGAAGCAGGATCCCCCTTGCCACCCTCTGCCCAGGGTGGGACCCAGGCCTTGGCCCCAGTGGGGGGAGGGTCAAGGGAGGGCAGCCTGAGCCACGTGGCAGAAGGCATGGCCCTGAGGTCTCCAGGGAGGTCATACAGATGCGCACAGTGAACCCCAAGTGCAAAGCCATTTGGGATCAGTGCCTCATTTGCTCCTGTGGCTTTTACAGAAAGTGGCTTTCCCAAGGGGCAGCCAGGCAGGTAGCCTGCAGAGTGAGGCCCTCCTCCTGGCCCCTCTTTCCCTCACCAGACACTGGCTGGGAGCTCATCCAGGTCAGGGGCGCCCTGGGCTTTGGGAACCCCATTTGTGACTGAAATCCAGTCCGCTTCCAGTGAGGCTGGGAAGGCATCTCGGACCCTCAGCAGTCATCTGGGCTGTCCAAGGACCCACCCAGAAAACCACCTTGAACAGCCCAGGGAGGGGACAGCTCGGTCTTCATCAGTGTCCAGGAGCAGCCTCGAAGTTAGAGAGCCTGGCCCCCTGGTTCCAGGAGACAAGATGACCAGGACACTGCTGGCCAGCAGGGATTCAGCCCAGCTGATCCAGAGGTGTCCTTACCAATAGGAGCAGCGCTCCACCTCTGGCCTCTCTGGAATCAGGGTGTGGCCTACAGTGGCCAGCGGCGGGCCCGGTGCTGAATCTGAACGTCCTGCCGTCCCTGGGGCATTCTGCGGCTTGGAAAAAACCCCAGCAGACAATGGAGGAGTGTTCTTTCAAGCTCCGGGAAGCGCAGGTTGTGGGCACGGGGCGGAGGAGGTGCAGCGAGCTCGGCGGCCCCTCCGCCAGGGCGCAGCCAGCGGCAGCTGCTCGGCGGGCGCCCTCGGGGGAAACGGGAAACGCTGCTGCCCGGGCTGGAGAGGTGGAGGGGGCTGGGAGGCCACAGGGAGCCTTCCGAGGTCCCCTAAGTTTCTCTTGGTTCTGGGTGGGAGACAGATGCAGTGACGTTGTTGGAGAAGCACTTGCAGAGCCCGCGGTGTGGGGGCTGGTTTTAAGCCACCAGCATTTAAAAAATGGGTTTGCAAAGGGCCTGACAACTTAACAATTGTTCCCCGCGGGCCAGCGCGCCCTGGCAGCCTGCGGGAACTGCACGCACACAGGAGCTCAAGGGTACAAAAGGTTAGAGGGAGAGATACCTTTGTCACCGACACTTGATGGCCCTGACGATGATATTGTGGGAACCATACAGGCCTCTTGACTAGTGCACCAGATTTCGAATGTGGAGAACCTTATTTTATATAAATTCATGTTCACATGCAGTTTCCTTTTATGTGGGGACAACAGTGAGATTGCACACATCTGTGCACCCGCATACAATGTACATAAATCTTGAAGAACTCTTTTAATAAGTAAAAATAAATAAATAATTCCAAGAGATAAAGTATTGTGTCAATTTCATGGACAGCATTTTTATTTCTTCGGGTGTAAAAAATAGTAGATTTTCAAAGATAAAATAATGTGTATTTCTAAGCTTTACAGGTGTTCTCAAGAGTCGATCCTAAAACCGAGTTAGGAGGGGCCCACCCAGGAGGCAGATTCTAGGTCTCGATTTGCCCCCATGTGACCTTGGACAAGTCAATTGCCCTCTCCGAGCCTCAGTTTCTCTACTTCCAAAATGAGGACAATAATCATCATCATCATCATCATCTCCTCCCCCACTCTCCCTCTGTTGCATGGATCCAAGGGTCTGGGTTGTCAGATCCACGGAGCTGTGTGTACTAAATGCCATACACGTCGGACGATTGCCAGACGGTGACTGGACACGTCACACACAGATTGGAAAGAGGCCCACAGAACAGGGCTAAGCCCGCTTCCACATGTGGGAACGTCTGTCCATCTGTGGTCATGACTGCCGTCTCAGCCTGGCCTCTTTGTCACTTCGGAATGGAGAAGTGGCTGTGGGAATGGCCTCCTTGTCTGCAAGGGGCTGACATGGGCCCTGGGCAGAGCGCGTGGGGACAGGGCTCCAGAAGCTGAAGTGGAAACATTCCTGTGAGCCACCCCATGTGATCCTGCCTCTGCCCAGCTGTCCTGAGGCAGGACCAGGTGCCTGTGGTTGAGGAACTAGACCTTCTCAGCCAGAAGAGGCTGGTGCAAATCCTCGCTCTGCCCCTCACTGGCCAAGTGGCCTTGGGCACTCTCCTCTCTGAACCTCGGATTCTCAGCTGGGCAGTGGGGACCCAAGGACTCGAGGCCCCGAGAGAGGCACTTTAGATGACGCAGGCAGAGCACCTAGTAGCCTGCACACTGTGGGTGACTCTCCCGGCAGGTGGTAGCAGAGGGGCAACAAAGTCAAGGTCACCAAGCTCTGTGCTCACTGACAGGTGGCACAAACAGGGCACTGCACACCTAGCATAGTGTGGCTAGTGCTGAGTGAAGGGGGTGTGGGTGCTAGAGAGGGACATCAGAGACTGTCACTCAGCTGGGGTGCTGCAAGGTTCACGGGAGCACTGCCTCTCCTTGGATGGGCAACAGCCTAGTGACGGAGAGTGGGGACATCCCTGGAAGATGACAACTTGAAGCCACACACAGGTCCTTCTGCTCCAAAGGCAAACCCCATGACTTTAGGGGTGTGTGCGGGGGCCACAGGAAAACCAGTTTCTTCCTCATTTCAAGTCAAACGTTTATACTTTTTATATTTTACTGGCTGCAAAATGGGCCCCCGCTGTCACCTCTGGAGTGAAGAGTGAGCTCCTGGGTGCCCAGAGCATCAACAGAAATCGTCTCTAGACCAGCAGGGGCCTCTCCCCTCAAATGCACCCCTCCCTGTGTCGTGGGGGCTGGGCTGCAGGCCGTGTGTCCTGGGCTCTCCTGCCAGGCACTTGCCGGTGGGTTCTGCCAAGGCAAGGCCCTGGGGGAGACGAAGAGCCGTCAGGCAGGAGGAGAGAAGCCAGCATGCTGTCCCCTGCCCTCCTGTCTCGGGAGGGGTCCCCAGTGGTGGCTGTGTCTCCTGGGCATTCTCGTTCCCATCCAACAAGCCTCTGCCTGGCATCACATGGCCCCAGCCTCTTGGGCTCTGTTGACCCCTCCCTGGTCCCTCCATGCCGGGGTGGGGACATTTTTCCAGGGTGGACCCTCCTCTCTGCGACTTCTGAGTTCACCCACAACCTGTGAAGCCCACTCCCTGTGGGGAGTTCTTGTCTGAAGGACCCACATTCCCGTTTTCTTGGTCAGAACTGGCGGATACCAGTCCTCCCTGGCACCTCGAGGTAGGAGTTCAGCCACTCCAGAGAGGTCCCTTGCAAGCTTGAGACTCTGGGCTCAGCCTTAGGTGACCCAGGCCTCCACCAACCCCCACCCAAGTGCCAACTTCCCTCTGAGGGGGCAGCAGACAGGCCAGTGCCACCCAAACTGCAAATAGTCCAGGAGCAAAAGCTGAACACCCCCCCAAAACCAGCAACGCCCAGGAGTCTGTCTGTGGTTCTCCAGAACCCAGAGCCCCAGTTGCCAATGGCAGGAAGAACTGCCCAGAGAGCAGGGGCTGCTCCTTGTCCCGTAGCTTCGCAGGCTGGCATCCTGCTCACATGCCAGGAGAGACCTCCGCCTCTGGGAACTTCTAGGCCAGCAGCCCTCGAGCAGAGTGGAGAACTGAAGCTCAGAGACAGCCAGCGACTTTCTCAAGGCTGCCCAGCAGGTGAGCGCCAGAGCTGGGCTGGAATCCAGGCCCCAGCTCCCTGGCCCGTGCTCTTTGTCCCCTCTGGGTTGTGCTGTCTCTGGCCCAGCCTCTTAGGAAACAGATTCTGGGTCACACTGGCCAGAATGGGCATGAGGACCAGCTTCTGGAGGGCAGCTTGGCAGGTGCCCCTTGGGCTGGGCTCGGAGACTGCTGGGGCTTAACAGGCTTGCTTGGGGTGCCAACACCCAGGAATGCTCCCCCTGCAGGCCCAAGGACCTCTGTGCCACAGTGACCACTGCTGCCTCATTTCAAAGAGGAATGCTGAGGGTGACAGACACCTTTTAGTGGGCAGTTGGCAGAAGAGCATGGCATCTCCACCTCTCGTGGTCCCGAGCAGCAGGGAGACGAAGGTGGCACCACCTGCCCTATGTATGTTCTTGTGGAGGTGACCAGGTCCAGGTGTGTGCAGAAAACCCATCCAGCATGGGCGTGGGGCCAAGGGTCTGAGCTGAAAAGACTCACCCTCCATCACAAACCCTTGATGATATCTGCGTGGCTGCCCTGGGCACCAAGATATTCTGAGAGTTTAATAAAATTGTCTTTAATCTTTGATTTTTAAAAATGAGAAAAGCTGGCCACAGTGGCACACGCCTGTAATCCAGCGGCTCAGGAGGTTGAGGCAGGAGGATTGCAAGTTCAAGGCCAGTAAGCAACTCAGCAAGACCCTGAATCTAAATAAAACACAAAAGGGCTGTGGGTGTGGTTCAGTGGTGAAGTACTGGGTTAATATCCCGGGTACCAAGAAAAAAAATTTTTTAAGGGAGAAAGAATGGAGTTGAGTTTTCTGTGTCAGCATGGAGATGGGTCCCTGATACACGGACACCAGCATGTGCGGCTTCCCTTGGGAAGGAAGAAACTGCACCCAGCTGACGAGGGGGAGACTGGGGGAGGGGGAGAGATGAAAAAGGGTTTTGCTTTTTACCACTTTGAAGGGTAGGGAGTAAGTGCCCCGTCACCAGGGAGGATCTGCTGAGGCTGGAAGCTGTCCGGCAGGGAGGCCACAGAGGGGATTCAGTCCCGGAACACAGGGATGGAGCCCTTAATCTCTGAGCAAACTTCTGCCCTGAGCGTCTATGATCCCCAACAAGAGCCCAGGAAGGACAGGGACGAGCCCTGTGTGCAAGTCCTCACCCCGGCAAGCGCTGCACAGAGGGCAAAGCTTTCTGTTGTTCCTCAACTGCTCCAGCTGTCCCCTTCCTCGAGGCTGTCCCTCAACCACCACGCGTTTCCTAAAGACCTGACCTCTCCCCTGTTGGCCTCAGTTCCAAGGTCACTGCTTGGGGAGGCCTCTGCCGGCAACCTGGCTCAACAGCCCAACCGCCAAGCCAGCTGTCACGCCCTCCTGTACCTGTGCTCCGTGGGCTCGCCCCACCTCTCTTGATGTGGTTGCTGGTCAGGCCCCAAGCCCCACACGTAACCCGAGCGTGGCATGGAAGCGGCTGCACCCTAGATGCTTGATTCAGGAACAAATTCACAGCACTTTACAGTTTACGTGGTGTTTTTATGGCTGCAACACAGTCAGTCCACAAAAGCCCACAAGGAAGCCAGTTCTCATTCCTGTTGCAGGTGACCAGATTCAGGCCCAGAGAGGTGGAAGGATTTTCCCAAAAGACACACAGCCAGCAAGTGGCAGAGCTGGGACGCAAGCCCAGATTTTGCCTACAGCAAATCCCTTACTCTTCCACATGATGTCATAATTTCTGTCCCCAGCAATGCGCTTTGGGCTGAGTCTCCCCTTGTGAGGAAGCTGCTCTGAATCCTTTATTCTGCTGGCCCAGGTGTGGCCACGACCACCGTCCACTTAGGGACTAATATTCCCCACTGGGGTCAGTCTTCCTTGGGCCCAGCCTATCTCAGCCTTTCTTTGTGAGTTTGAGGGGGTCATTTGACCTCTCTGGGCTTCAGTTTCTTCACCTACAAAATGGACACACTTATCATCCCCATAGCCTGTGACAGGCAAGAGCCCAATAAACAGAGGCTATTATTAATCTTATTTTATTTATATGCATTTATTAAAATATCTCCCTCAGTACAGTCTGGTAACAAGCAAAATGGAGAATGAAGCCAACAAGATCCTGGAAACCCCAGAGCTTTGGTGAGTGACTTGCAGCCTTTCACTTCACAGGAGACATGGAGGAGAGAAGCCTTCATCCTGGGTGGCTCCGCCCTGGCTTGATTTTTCTGCTCAAAACTTGACCTTGCACCTCAGAGCACCCTCCCTCCAGCCTTCGGCTCTGACCTTCACAGCTCTGACCTTCACAGAGCAGGCCATGCCCCCATTTCCCAGATGGAAAAGTGAAGTTTGAAAGGTAAATGGCATCTGCCTAAGGAGACAGGAGGAAGAAGGGGCCACCTCCCACATCTGATCTTCTCCTTCTGAGATGACCGAGGACCGTCTTCTGGGGTCACCACCCTCTCAGGCACAAACTGCCCTGCAGGGCTTGTGGTCCGGTGGTTCATTCATTCCACCTTTGCCAGGCCCCAAGGAGCTGCTCCGGTGGGGAGCCCTTCAGGACAGGGACAAGGGGGAGCCCTGTGTCTACACTGTTCCTAGTTTCAGAGACAAACCTCTGAGACGCAGTGGGTGTCCCCAGGCAGAGGGAAGCTGGGACCAGGCCAGGAGGACCTGGGTGGCGGCAGGGACCTGCTCTCTGCCTTGAGGCTTTGCTAGGGGCCCCCAGACACCCCGGCCTGGGACCCCGGCTCCCAAGCAGAGCGAAATGGTAAAACGGGAAGCGAGGAACTGTCAGCAGCGCTCAGACCCCATTAAAAAGGCCCCCAGAACCCGAAGGTCATTTCCTCTGCGCGGTGGCTGTGTTTATTTTGTGTTTCTGGCCAAACGCAGCGGAGAAAGCCGGGCTGCGGGGTGGAGGGGCCGCGAGGGGAACGGGGCAAAGAAAACAGAGCGAAGTGGTGTTTTATGGGCAGCGCTGGGGCGCTAACGGGGACGACTCCGGAAAGTCTGGGAACCGTCGGGGACGCGGGAAACGGGTCGGCGCGGGTGCGAGGCGCGCGCTGGCACACACGGGCACGCGCACAGGAAGAGCTGCTCTCAGAAGAAAAGGTGACTGCGGTGGCCCAGGGGGGGTGGGGGTGGGGGTGTGGGGGGGTCAAAACCTAAGAGGCAAAGGTCTCGGGCCACGCAGGAGGGGCCTTCGCAATCAGGGTCCTCGGACAGCAGGGGACAGACGCAGCCACACTGGGGGCTCAGCTGGGCGCCCCAGGACGCATCTGCAGGGAGCACCTGGGGCCACCTCCTTGTCCCTGCTGAACCCTCCCACGGGGCAGGCGCGGGGTGGAAGGAGGTTGGCCTGGCACAAGACACGGTCGCTGTCGCACGCACATGCACACGCAGACCTACGCACGCTCCTTTCCACGCGCACACCACGTTCATTTCGTTTCCCCCGGGAGGGCCGATCCCAGCCACGGGTCCCCGCAGGGCGCCCCAGGGCTGCGGCCAAGGCCATTGCCGGCACCACCGGGACCCTGCAAATCGTCCGCGCGCTGTCTGGCTGGGACTCAGCAAATGGAGCAGCCCCCGACGTCGCCTCTGTGTCCCCGCTGGCAGGGCCCTAGGGAGGGCCCGCGTGAGGGAGGGAGGGAGGGAAGGAGGCGGGAGCCAGAGCAGGGGGAGGGGGAGCGTGGGGCCGGCGACACTCCGAGCCCCAGCCCGCCCTGCGCCCAGGAGGGGATGCGGTTTGGCCGCTGCCTGTGGTGTGGGGCCCTGGAGTCACAGCTGGTCACCAGGGTGGTGGCGGGGAAGGAAAACTGGAGGTGGATGAGAGAAAACGGGACCCTGTGAGGCGGAGGCCAGCGCATCACCCCTGAGCTTGGCCGAGGGAAGATGCAGGTTCTGTCACCAGGGGAGGCAGGAGGTGGCCTGGGAAGGTGTGGGCGTGCACAGAAGCTTCGCCTGGAACCCGGGCCGGGCACACCAGGGACCACTGTGCGCCTGCCTCTCCTCCGTCCCCCGGACTCTTGGCTCCATCCGAGGCTAGGCACACACCTGCCCCCTGTCCCCGCCCCACCGGCAGCGTCCCTCCTGCGCCAGAGCTTCCACCGGTGACAGAAGCCAAGAATTCCTGCTCACCGGCTCCCCTCCAAAACAAACAGACCCAAGGAGTCACAGCTAAGTGGCTTTTTGGTCTGCTGTTGTGTCTTTAAGCCCAGCCTGGTCTCCTCTGGGTCTAGGTGAACCAAGGCTGCCTCGCCTCACAATGGAGGAACAGCCCCTGGCTCTGCTGACCCACCAAGAGGAGCTGATGGCATGACACTGGGAATGAAGGAGCAAGGGCCACCTGTGCCATGATGCTCCAAAAAGAAAACCAACCCTCTGTGTGTTTCTAGAGAATGGTCTGGAAGGTCGCCGACCGAACTCCACCATGGCTTGCTCCAGGGAGATTGAGTGGGGCAGGAGAAATGGTCACATGTCAAACGTGCCTGAGTTTGGGGAATCCATTTACAGTTCTAGTAGTGCGGAATCTCAGAGCAGTGCAGGAATAATAATAATAATAATAATTATTATTATTATTATTATTATTATTATTATTATTATTATCATCATCATCATCTTTATGTAGCATCTACTATGTGCCAACCACTGCCCTAAGGGCTTCATGCACATTAACTTATTTAATCTGAATACAGTTTAACCCCCACATCATCACTGTCTTTTTGGTTTTGGGATGAGCGAGGCACAGAGCACTTAAGTTGCTCAGGGTCACACAGCCAGTGAGTGAAGAGCTGGGGGTTCAGCCTGGCAGTCCCCTCCCCTGGTGATATGCCATGACAACTCTGTTGCACTGACTCCCAGGCCGCTGGTGCCTGGTTGCCTCTCAGGCTCACTACAGCTTGTCTGACCCAAGGGCCGTCAGAGCAGTGCTACATTTAGGTCTGGGATGTCTCCCTGAGGCTCATGTGCTAGAGGCCTGGTCCCCAGCTGGTGACACTATTGGAGGTGAAAACTGAAGAGGTGGGGCCTAGTGGGAGGTTTCGGGTCACTAGGGAGCTGACCCTCAAAGAGGACTGTGGGATCCGGGTCTCTTCTTTCTTTTCTATTTCCCAGCTACGAAATGACATGTTTGTCGTTGTTGTTGTTTTCAGTTTTGCTTTGCCATGGGCTGCTGCCGTGACTTGCTGCATCACAGGTCCAAAAGCAACGAGGTCAATGAATCAGACTGAAACCTCCAGAACTGTGAACCAAAATAACCTTCTGTCTTTATAAGCTGGTGTCGAAGGCTTTTGTTACAGTAAGGAAAGGCTGGCCAACAAGGCAGCTGACGAGGCAGAGAGACGGCTCTGCAGTGGCAGAAGGTTTGCTCTCTTCTCCTCTTAGGAGAAATGAAGACATACACACGCATAATCCTCTGCAAGCTGCAAAGCCCTTTCTCTGTCACAGTGTTGACCTGGACATGGAGGCCCAACATTCACTCAACAGATGAGGAAACTGAGGCCAGAACAGGAAGGGCCAGGACCTTGCAGAGGAAGGGGGGAGGGGGTAACAAAGAACAGTCCTGTGTCCCTCAGGCCCTTGGTCTTGCCGCCTGCAGATGGTGAGGACTGAGACCTGAAATCCTATCTCCTCCCACCTGTGCAACAGGAAGTGGGGCCCATTCAGGGGCACCCATCACCCCTGGGAATGGGGTGGACGCCAGAGCCCACCACATCCCCCACACCATGGGGGCCTGGGCAGAGTTGTCACACTACCCTGGAGCCACACCTTAGAATTCTGAAAATAAGTGGCCCGACACCCTGGAGGGGGCACACCCACACATTCACAGTGGCAGATCTGAGGCGTGAAATTGTGGGCAACCTTTATTTCCTTCTTCGTACTTTCCCACAGTTTCCAAATTTTTCTAGGCATCACTGTTATAATTGCAAAACAAAACAAAACAAAAACCCAAAACTCTGCACTTTTCCTCTTTTTCCTCCAGGAGAAACCAAGAACAGAACACAGTGTCATAGTCCATCCAGTGAGTGCCAGTTGTGCCAACCTCATTTACCAAGAAGAAAGAGGAGATGGGAGAGGACAGAGCTCAGGTGGCCCCAGAGCTTCATCCACTGTCACTTTAACCCTCATGACTGCCTGGAGTTTGGCGGTCTGGTCCTCGCTGTGCCAGCAGGTTTGAGGTTGAGCTAAAACTGAACCCAAGCCCTGCTTCTGACAGATTCCCGTTCTCTTCGCCTCTCCTCGCTACCTTTCCATGAGGTGACCGAAGTGTGACTTTAAGGCCAGTTTGGTTTCAAAACGTCCAGAGGACCGACGACTCGGGGCCTCTTGAGAAGAGTCTCCAGGTCCCCCACAGCCGTGCTCCCAGGTGTCCTGCAGGGCAGCCCAGACGGTGACTGTGCCCATGGGGTCTGTGCTCAAGAGTGAGGGCCACTCAAGTTCCCTGTACAATGTTTTGTCTGGTGGCATTAGTGGCTGAAGTGACTTGGTCTACCAGGTCCTTGCGGGTAGCACTGAACATTGATTGTCCTCTGGGCAGCACTGATCACAAACAGGTCAAGGTCCTTTGACGCAGGAATTCCAGGCGCAGGCGGACTTCTCAGAACCACACACTAACCGGGAGCCACGTGCTGAGACGTTCACATCGCCGTCAACTACAGTAGTGAATGACTTACACGGGGCAGTGTGAAGGGAGGTACTGGATGTGATTCTCTAACAACAGATAAAAAGTGGCAGCCAGCTTCCAAAAAGCCTGCAAGGTCCCCACCTCCTGGTACACTGGTGAAGTCCCCTCTCATCCTGAATGGGCTGGCTTGGTGACTAAGAGGAGATTATGGAAGTGACCAGGTATGACTTCCAAGGGCAGCTTATAAAGGATGTGGCCACTTCTTCCTTGGTCTCTTTGTCACTTACTCTGGGGAAGCCCGCTGCCATGTCAAGTGGCTCTGGAGGGAGCCCTGTGGAGACGAGTGGCTTCCTGCCCACGGCCATGCATCTTGGGGATGGACATCCTCAAGCCCCAACCAGGTGGCCGCAGCCCTGGGTGACTTCTCAACTGCAACCTCGTGGGGGACTCTTAGCCAGAGCTGCCCAGCTAAGCCCCCTGGCATTCCTTACCCAGGGACACCTGAGAGAGTCACCAGGTTGGGGGTGATTTGTTCACAGTGATGGGTAAAATAGACGCCTCATCCAAGGGAGTACGCCATGGCAGTGAGGGTCATAGCTACTGCTTAGCAGAGTGACATGCTGTGGGGCACACACAGCAGACACCCAGCGACACGGGTCAGGATTTTATTGATGCAAAGGTCAAAAACACTCGAAATTAATGTGTGATGTTGAAGTCATGATGGCGGTGGCTACTTTTGCAGCAGGAAAGTTATGTGTGTGTGTGTGTGGGGGGGCTGGTAACGTCCCCTCATCTGGTCTGGGGGCTGGCAATGGCTGTGCTTAGTTTGCCAAAATCCATCCTGTTTCTGATGGGTGCGCTCCCGCCATACAGATTATTGGGTCTCAATATTTAAATATTGTATATTTCAATAGAAAAGAAAAGTTTGTTTCAACTTTCAAATGTTTTAAAGTGATCGTTTCACTCTCACCCTAGGAAAATCTAGAGGCACAGGCCCGGGCTGTGCTCAGGGAAGGGGCCGCGCTCAGGAAAGTCAGGACAAATGATTTGCAGCCCTGCAAACCGCAGGCCCAGGGAAGGCGGAGGAAAGGGGAATGTTTGTGTTGGGAGGCAGGGATTAAGGGTAGTTTTAAAACATTTAAGTATATCGTTGAAGAACGAATCCTACTGTCTTGTCAAAGAGAATGAAAAAGGACCAGGAAGCATAATACTTTTCCACAAGGTGACCTCAAAGGAGGAAGCTATTTATTCACCCAAAACGCGGCCACCCAGAAGACGTCCTTCCCAGAGATTTTACTGATTGTTCAAGCGCGGTTTCTCCAGCAGAGCCCCTCATTGAAACTACCGTTTTCATTAGGGCAGAAAAGTGGAGGTCTGTTGGCAACGTGCCCCAGGCAGCCAGGCTGGGAGGGAAGCCACGCCCAGCAGGGGAAGCCACGCCCAGCAGGGGGAAGCCACGCCCAGCAGGGGGCGACGGTGGCAACCACAGGGAGTGATCGGCAAGCAGTGGGCATCAATTTGCTGAGAAGGAAGAAGGAAATTTGCGGGTTGGAGGATCCTTCCTGGTGCTGAATCTGAACAGAAACCTCACCCTCCATTCCCCAAACCAGCTGCACCCTCGGGAGACTGGGGAGATCTGTCAAGTTGCAATGAGTAATTTCGGGTTTCATGGTGGCCTCTGGGTCAGGTTTCCTCGTGAAGCCACCACCTCTGTTTTCCAGCCCTTCCCAGCTCCATCCCCTGGCTCAGACTCTTCCGCACCTCCCCCTCTGCTCATGACCCCACAGTGCAGCCTTACACAGTGTCCCTGAGGGGTCCCCAGCACAAGTCCAAGCCTTCATGCTCCTGGATACATTGTCACCTCTGGCCCCCGGGGCCAAGTCCCCATGGCATTCTTCACCTGGGAACTCCCCTCACCCACTGATCTTCACATGGCCAAGGGCTCTCTAAGCTTCAAAGCTGTGGAAGAAACCACAGAGGAAATGTTTGACAGAGCTGTGCCACATAAAAATAAAAAATTCCGGTGTGATTAAAACACAGAAGCAGAACTCAAGAGCAAACAACTGGGCACATGTTTGCGGCAGATAGCAAAAGCAGATGGCTGGAATCCTTACTTTATACAGAACCCAGATCTATCAATAAAAAAGCCAAAGGTGTCTAAAGTAATGTAATGTAATGGCTGGGATTGGGGATGTAACTCAGGGGGAAAAGCAAAGACTATTGGCCTTTGTGAGGTTCTGGGTTCGAATCAAGCACCACTAAAAACAAATACACATATAAATGACCAGCAAACATCTGGGAGAGGGAGAAGCTGCAATCTCTCTAAGAGTCAACAAAGTGCAATAATAATAACATTAAGTCAGAAAAGATACCCCTCTTCCGTAGCCAAAGCACAGAAAGATGGCATGTGCCCAGGTGCCAGGGGTATGTATACTGGGAAATATGTCTGCAAGCCACTGGCAATATTTATCAAAGTGCTTAAAAAAATAAATAAATGAATCCAAGTTTCTGTGCACTTAAAAAACATTGCATAGGAAACTTTTTTTGGAAAATAATTTGGTGATACTTATAAATGTATTTCAAATGCTCACTTTTTAATTTTTTTTAAGTTTTTTAGTTGTAGAGGGACACAATGTCTTTATTTTTCTGTGGTACTGAGGACTGAACCCAGTGCCTCACACAAGCGAGGCAGGCGCTCTGCCACTGAGCCCCAGCCTCTGTTCACACTTTTGATTCATGTTTCTGCTGATTTCCTCTGAAGCCCAGATGTTGAAATACGGCCAATGATAAATGCCCAAAGATGACCACTGGGGTTACATGTGTAGGGGAAGCCAGCAATAGCCCCAACGTCCTGCGTCAGGAGAGAGCGAGGATCCTGGGGATCCCTGTGACTGGAAGCCCTGGGTAAACAACCTATGGCCATCGGAAGTCCTGCATGAGAGGGACCCTGGGAGGTCACTTCCCAACCAAGGCAAAGGTGTGCAGAGGACTGCCTCCCAGCCAACACGGAAGTGACTGGTGAATTCTGAAGATGAAGCCACCCTGGAGAAGCCGGGCCTTAACTTGGAGGAAGATGAAGAGGGCGGGACCCGGAGAGAAGCAGAGATCTCCAGTCTCCCAGCAGATAGACCAGAAATGGAGACAGAGGCCGGTGCAGATGCCTCTGAAGAGTGCCCTTCAGAATGCTCTTAAATTTGTGGAAGAAATTTCACGAATTGCATACAAAACCATTCTGAACAGAAAACCTCAAGATTCAGAGGGAAAAAGAGAAAATGCTCCAGAAAAGATAAATTGAAGAATGAAAAAGGATCTCAGAGTGAATAGTCCTTCAACGAAACCCACTGGAAGAAGCTCACCCAGCACTTTGGAGTCAAAGATAGAGTTGAACTCCCTGTTAAACAGAAAAAGGGTGAGTGCACACCTGTAATCCCAGCAACTCAGGAGGCTGAGGCAGGAGGATCATAAATTTGAGGCCAGCCTCAGCAATTTAGAGAGGCCCTAAGCAACTTAGTGAAACCCTATCTCAAAATAAAAAAAAAAAAATTAAAAGGGCTGGGGATGTGGCTCAGTGCTAAAGTACCTCTGGGTTCAATTGCACAGTGCGAAACACAATAATAATAAGTGAGAAGGTTGACAAGTCAGACCTTGAAAAGAGACAAGGATGCTGAGAGGCGGGCTGTTGGGAAAGCGGAGGAACCCAGCAACCAGCTTGCTACTAGAGGGTTGGTATAAACGTCATCAGAGCCATTGCCTGCCACAAGTTGGTGAGAGCCAAAAAGGAGGCTGAAAACTTCTAGACTGCTCCAATAAAGAAGTAACTTGCCCTGGGAGGTTGAAACCAAGGAGAGGTGGGAACAGAACACAGTACGAGCTACGCGTCATTTGTCAGAGTTCTCCAAGCCACTCCTAGACTCGGGTGCTCAATTTCCCGACAAAATTTTCCTCCTTAGGTTAAACACATCAAGAAATTGATAGAAGTAGAAAAAGGAAAAAAAAAAAAAAAGATCTAAAACCTTCGAGTTGATTATCAACTTTTTCTAGTCTTTTTCTAAGGAATTCATTCTACTGAAGTGCATGAAATAAAGCATTTCATTATTTGTGGAAGAAATCTAAGCATCCATACAAGAAGAAAAGACAGGATTTCATCTATTTATTTATTTATTTGTATAGATCTATGGTATAAAATCAGTGTTGCTTAGCAGGTGTTTGCTGTGAGGTCTTTGTACTTTTTTTTTTTTTTTTTTTTTTTTTTTTTTGGTACGAAGGATGGAATCCAGGAGCAATTAACCACTGAGCCACATCCCCAGCCCATTTTTGTGTGTGTGTTTTATTTAGAGACAGGGTCTCACTGAGTTGCTTAGCACCTTGCTAAGTTGCTGAGGCTGGCTTTGAACTCCCAATCCTCTTGCCTCAGCCTCCTGAGCCGCTGGGATTACAGGCGTGTGCCACCTGACTGGCTTCTACCTTCCTATCTGTTCTTAGCATGACTGCACTTTTCTAGAATTGTGTTTTAAGATTAGCTTCTGTTTATAATGGATTAGTTGTAAGTGCTAATAAGTCTCAATGGGTACTGTCTTGACAAATGACTTTAATTACCTTGATGCTATGAAAACATTTTTTATTCTTTATTGGAGACACTAGGATTGATATTTCATAGTCACATATTAAAAGCAATTAATTAATTTTTGTGTGCCTTTAGACAAAGTGATTGCAATGCAAAGACAGAATGTAGTATTTGGAGAATGATTTAAATTCAGCTCAACCTAGATGTGTCCTCTTAAATATCTCTTGACTGTGCCTTTCTTTAAATTGTACAATTACATTAAGCAGACAATTGTAACTCAAGGTAATATAACTTTGAGTTGTCTAAGAAAGAAAACAAAATCAAGTGTCCCAGATGATTCAGGGAAATGCTTATAATCTTTTAGATTCATGATAGAAAGTAAGCTACAGTTCTCTGTTTTTTTTTTTTTTTTCTTTTTTTCTGGTACCAGAAGTAGAATCCAGAGGCACTTAACCACTGAGCCACATCCCCAGCCCTTTTTTATATTTTACTTAGAGACAGGGTCTCGCTGAGTTACTTAGGGCTTTGCTAAGTGTCTGAGGCTGGCTTCGAACTTGAGATCTTCCTACCTCAACCTCCCAAACCATTGGGATTACAGGTGTGCGTGCCACCATGCCTAGTAAGAAAATAAGCTATTAAAAAAAAAACTGTAACCAATAAGACTGGAAAATGTGCTCCATATGAATTGGTTACCTCTGAGAGGTGAATTGGGGAGAAATATGCTCCATTTCTTTTACTTTGTTCTGTACTTTCCAGAACTTCTCCAAAGAGCAGAATGACTTTGATAATCCCTTCGACATTTAAAAACCTGTAACAAAACAAAAAGGCTCCTTGGTGTTCTGATTTTCCTAACAAAAAGTTTCCTCTATGAATCCGCCAAGATCTGTCCACAAGTATTTGTGGGTGAATGAAGGAGGAGCATTTCACCTCTCCTGGGACCCTGTCTCACCCTCTGCTTTTAGTCGCCTGGTTATTTGTGTTTATGTCTCTTCCCCCAAGTGATCCTCTGAGCTCCTGGAAAGCAGATGTCACGTGCCTCCGGAGGCACAGCTTGCCTTGCCGGTGCCTGGCACCCGGGATGCATGCAACAACTGTGTTACCTTTAAACACTGGAGCATCCCATGTAGTTATTGTGTGTATTTTAACATTAGACGAAAATACTTTTTAAAAAATTTTTTAATATTTATTTTTCAGTTTTTGGTGGACACAACATCTTTTATTTGATTTTTTGTGGTGCTGAGAATCGAACCCAGCACCCCGCGCATGCCAGGCGAGCGTGCTGCCGCTTGAGCCACATCCCCAGCCCCAGACGAAAATACTTTTAAACATGAGATCAAGATCCTGGGCACCAGGATGGTTGGGTGGCTGGGGAATGTGGGCTTCCCGACTGTCAAGCCCTGGGCTTGTCTCCCGCACTGTGAGCCTATGTGCACACCTGCGTGCACCCATGCGCGCACACACAGATTATTTGTTAAACCCAATCCTTATGAAGTCTGGGAACCACCTGAAAGCCAACAAGAGAGGACAAAGATACAGATGTGGTTCCAGTGGCAACTCTGTCCTCACTGGATGGCTGTCACGTTTGTGCCAATACGTTGCCTTTCCTGAGAACATATCCTAGGAGCCCCCACTCTGCACTTAACCAACTACAGAGCCGTGAGCAGGTCGTCCATCCTTAGGTTGTTCATGGGACAAGGATGTGGCAGTACACCCAGCTTGCTGTCACCAGAATGTCTAAGCATCAGATAATGAGAGGTGATGTCCAAAATGAAATAGAAAGGTGACTCTAGAACATTGCAGAAATATTCCATTAAAAAGTAAAACCATTGACTATCAGCTCTGTAGTGTGGGTCAGGGACTTGGGCTCCACTTCGTTTAGATTTATGCACATTTCCTGATCAAAAATAAACACACAGTAGGCAACCTCAAGGTTCTTGTAAGGGCCACGGAGCTCTTGAAGAATCTGTAGAATTTAGGAATAATTTTTTTTTTTTTACAGTTAAATATTTAAGAGAATGAAATGAAACTAGTTTTTTTTTTTTTTTTAAGTGTTTTCAAAGAAAAAAGGACGTAAAAAGGGCCCCAGGCTTCTCTTCCCCTGTCCCTTCCATGATTAGGATTTTGCTGGGTTAGAGTGACCTCTGCAGATAACTGGGGATTGAAAGGCCATCTCTGAGCTTTGGGGAAAAGGGGGACAGGGAGTCTGCTCTCCCTGGCCTGGCAAAGTCCCCTCACAACCAAACGGGGCCCCTTCTTCTGCACTTGGCAGTGGTATGAAAACTGCAGTCCTTCCTGCACCCCCCACAGGCTCCTGAACCCCTGCTAGGAAAGTCCATGTGGGAGCCGCAGGCGGCTCCTCTACAGGCCAGTGGCCACAGGAGCCGCTCCCAACACAGGGGAGGTGACAGCACTGAACTCAGTGCCCAAGGCAAGCTCAAGAGCCAGATGACCTCAGCCCCATTCCTGGCTGTGAGACCTTGGCAAATTATTTAACCTCCCTATACATCAGTTTCCTAAATTAAAAAAGAAGAGGGATAATGATCGTCCATCCTCCAATAGATGGTTAAGAACGTTAAAATACTGAAATATGCTTTAAAAAAAAACTCAGCACAGTAGCTGGAACGTGGCATTTAATGAAAATAATTTATTTTTGTTATTTGACCCAGGAACGCTTGAAGAAACTGAGGTTTACTCATTTCTTACTTTATGACATGAGATGAGCGATGTGTCATCGGTTGTCCCTTCTTTCCCCTAAATGATGCTCCAAGGCCACCTCTTTCCTAGGGATGCGACTCAGCCTGGCGGGGAAGTTTTCCCAGTCGGCAGCCTAATGTCGCCATCCTCTCTCTGCGCAGTGGCCTCTTCCCGGGGCGGGGCCTGCCTGTCCCCCTTGGGCCCCTGTCTGCCTCCTTTCCGGGGGACACTGCTGGCTATCTGGAGTCACCTGCTCTGCGGGTGCACTTTCCACCTGTGTGGGAACCGGCGCTCGGGGCCCCCGGGAGCGCTAGGGGAGGCGCGCGAGGAGCCCTTCGGAACTGAGCCGCCGCGGCCTCCCTGGCCCGGCGGCGACCCAGCTGCCACCCAGACCTGGTAGTTTTGCCAGCGAAGCGCTTTCTCCAGCTGTGCGCCGCAGGCCGCGAGCGCGGGGTGTGCAGAAGCGCGAAGGATCCGGGGCTGCGGCAGCCAAAGCCCGCGGGCGACCTGACCTCCGAGCGCGGCGCAGCCCTCCCCCAGGGTGCGATCGGCGTCCCGCCCAGTCCCTGCCCGAGGCGCGGAGGTGTCGAGGAGTGGCAGCGCCGACGAGCGTCCGTTCGACACAGGAAGGAGGGAAGGAGGCCGGAGGTGCCTTCACAACACACAGCAGCCCTGACAGATCTGATAAAGAGGAAGGAAGCAGGCGACGCTGCTGATCGGAGCTGACAGCTCCGCAAACTGCCGAGGTCCTGCAGCTGGCCCAGCCCTGTTTGCAGAAGTGGCGCCTTAAGGAGGAGAGCCTGCGCCCCCTGCTGGTCGTTTTAAAACGGCACCGTCTGGTGGCGTGAAAGCGAGCCAGGGGGGTTCAGCAGAAGGTGGTGGTCTTGGGGGCTGCAGGGCTTGTCTGGGCCTGGGGCCTCTGCCTTCTGCTCGTTTGCAGGAGACTCGCCCCAGAGAGCAAACGCAAGATGTGCGCTCCTGCTAGACCTCTGCTCACCTGGCAGCCTAGTTACCTTGGCTGTCAGAGGTGGGAACCAAGATGACTAATGAGAAAAGCAGGCACCCATCTCAAGATTGCAGAGCACCACCCGGATATTGCTACCTTCCCTAAAGACCTTAAGCAAATTCCACCTCCAGGTGCCTGTTTCCTCAGCCTCAAAATGGGAATGACAGTCTCCATCTAATTGGATTGATTGTTAAGGAGACTGAGTCGATGATATATATAAAATGCTTGGAAGAGTTATTGCTACATAATAAGCACCCGTGTTTGTCAAATTAAAAAAGAATTAATTCCAGGATGGG
Source organism: Marmota flaviventris (assembly GCF_047511675.1). NCBI lineage: Eukaryota > Metazoa > Chordata > Mammalia > Rodentia > Sciuridae > Marmota > Marmota flaviventris. The sequence continues at coordinate 18,160,644 of NC_092507.1, read as the reverse complement.
GAAAGTGCTTGTCTCCTTATCCTGGGGATTTTCTTGCTATCTTTCACTTATTGGTTTCTAGTTTAATTCTACCACGATAAGTGAACATACTTCCTATGATTTCCTTTCTTTGAAATTGGCTGAAGCTGGCATTAGAGGTCACCATGTGGCCCATTTTGCTAAAAGGTCCATGTGCATTTGAAAAGAATGTGCATTCTTGAGCTGAATACAACGTCCCATGTGCCAGGGCTCTTGCATGTGGCACATACAGTACTGGGCCCTGCTTTCTTTAAGCGGTGGGGAGGCTCCCGGGGTTGGCTTGTGGCCCTGGTCGACACTTCATGGAATCACTGAGGATGTTGACTTTACAGCTGACCTTTTGCTTCTTTCCAGTTTGCTCTCCTCCTAGTTCCTTTAGTCCTCTTGCCCTGCTTTCTTTAAATTGAACTTCTTAAAATTTTCATGTCCTCCACGAATCTTGGACTTTTAAGATAACCTCATTTGTACTATACACTATTTACCCATGACTTAATCTACTTTTGTTAAATTAGTACTTTTACCACTTTCCATGTAAACATCTACAAATTGTACATAATTCCACTTCCTTCCACCAGCGAGACGTATTTCATATAACAGATGAGTGTACGTCATCAGCACATTATTACTGTTGTTTAGAGAGCATTCTTTTATATCTGTCTCCATATTTACCTGTTACTTTTTTTGGTTTTGTTTTTTGTCAATGGACCATTATTTTATTTATTTATATGTGGTGCTGAGAATCGAACCCAGGACCTCACACATGCCAGGCAAGCGCTCCACCGCCACCGAGCCACAGCCCAGCCCCTACCTGTTACTTTTGTCCTTACTTGGGTTCTACGTTTCTATCTGGGGCATTTTTCTTCTGTCTGGAAGTACTTCCTTTAATATTTTTGGTACCACAGTGTGTTGGTGCCAAATTCTCTTCAGCTTTTGTCTAAAAGGATTTATTTTGCCCTCATGGTTGAGATTCATTCCCCTGAGGCGGGAATTTTAGGTTAGTGGGAGGGGGGGATGTTTTAGCCCATTAGAGCTTTATCCCGCTGTCTTCCGTTTCCACAGTCCCCACTGGAAAATCAGGCCCTGGTTTTATTGCGGCTCCTTCAAAGTTTACACATAACTCCTTTTCCCCCGGCTGTCTTGAGGGTTTTCAACAGTTTGGTTTTTTAAGTGTCTTTTTTGTTTTGACTCCATGTGGAGTGTGCTAAGATTTGTGGGTTGGTGTCTTTCATCAGTTTTGGAAAATTCTCAGCCATTATTTCATTAAATATGGCTTCTTGCCACTCCCCTGCCTTCTGAGGCTTCCATATGTGTGTTTTTAGACTGGGTCCCACGTGTCTCTCAGGCTCTGCTCTGGCTTTCTTTGTTTTTAGTTTCTTTTCTTTTTTTGTACTGGGGATTGAATCCAGGTGCACTTAACCACTGAGCCACATCCCCATAACTTTTTATATTTTATTTAGAGATAGGGCCTTACTAAGTTGCTTAGGGCCTCAATAAGTTGCTGAGGCTGTCCTCAAACTTGTGATCCTCCTGCCTCAGCCTCCTGAGTCTCTAGGATTACAGGTGTTGCCACTGCACCCAGCATTTCACATTCTTTTTATTCTCTTGGCTTTAGTTGGAATGGTTTCTATTGACCATTCTTCAAGCACTAACCCTGACTTCTGCTGTTAAGCCATCCAGTGAGTTCCTTAGTATTGTTTTCAAGTTGTTTTTTTTTAATGTATTGAGGTTATTACAAACTACAGAATTCACAATTCACCCTAAATTTTAGATGAAAAGTTAAATGACTTTTAATAAATTTATGGAGTTGAACCTCCATCAGCACAATTCATTTATTTCTTAAAAATATATTTTAGATGATATCTGAATCAAACTTTGTAATTCAAATACAAGGAAGGAAACCACATTACTAACTGCCACTCAACCTGTCAATATACTAATTGTTCAAAATTTTAACAAGGCAAATTGTCCCCTTGCCATACTTTTGTTATAATTCAGGAATCAGAAAGTTTGTATTTTTAAATTGAACGATCCAGTCATTTTTAGTATATTCACAAAATGTGCAGCCTCCACAATCATCTAATTCCAGAACATTTTTATCTCCAAAAAATAAACCCCCGTACCCAGTAGCAGGCTTTCCCCATCTCCTCCAGCTCCTAGCCATCATTAACCCATGGCCTCGGGAGATTTGCCTGTTGAGGACACTTTAATAAGTGAACTCATGCAGCCCGTGGCATTTCCGGGCTCCTCCACGCTGCGGCCGTGTGGACGCCACACCTCTGTATGATTCGCTAGTGTTCACCATGTGCTATTCCACCTGCGTTTATCCATCCATCAGATGGACCTTGGTTGTTTCCATTACTGGGCCATCTTGCTCAGTATCCTGCTAGGAGCATCCATGTGTGTGACATGGGGACATGTTTCAATCTTCTGGGTGTGGACGTGCTGGGTAGATATGAAGCGCTCCCAAGCTGTTCTCCAAAATGGCTCCATGTCACGTTTGCCACCAGCAGTGTTGAGTTGTCATTTCTCCACACACTTGTCAACACACTGGTGTCCACCTTCTCAAGTCCAGCCATCCTAGTGGGGTGAAGGATCTCATCATGGGTTTGGTTTACATTCCCCTAATGATTAAAAATGGTAACAATTTTTCTTTGTGCGTGACATGGTTTGCATATGCTTCCAGTGTGTCCCTGGTTGGAGGCTTGGTCCCCAGTTTGGCGATACTGGTGGATGGAGGAACCATTAAGAGATGATGCCTAGTACAGGTCACTTAGGTCATTGGAGCCACTGCCCTTGGAAGGAATTGAATTAATTTCATGTTCTCTTGGCACCCTCATTAGTTCTTAAAATAAGGTTATTAGAAAAGAGCAGGACTGGCCCCTCCCTCTGCCTGGCTTCCTGTCTTGCTAGGCGATGGCTCTGCTTCAAGCACACCTGCTACTGTGACGCCATCTGCCAGAAGATCCTCACCTGAGCCAAACTGAGGACAGTGCTGTGTTCTGAACCTCCAAAACCGAGTGCTAAGCGAATCTCTTCTTTTCTTTACCAAATATCCAACCTTGAGTATTTTGTTACAGCCATGGAAAATGAACAGATGTTTTATGAGTCATTTGTGTGACTTTTTTTTTTTTTTTTTTTAAAGAGAGAGACGGGGGGGGGGGGGGGGGAGAGAGAGAGAGAGACAGAGAGAGAGAGAGGTGTGACTTCTTTGAAGAAATGTCCATTCAGATTCTTTGCCCATTTTTTAATTGGGTTATCTTTTTGAGTTGTAAGAATTCTTCATATATTCTGGATACAAGATCCTAATCAATAATCCACACTATTTAGAACAATTCCATCATCCCCAAAAGATCCTGTTTGCATCAATTCCTTTTGCCCCCAGCACTAGATCACTAAAATGTGTTGTGTGTTTTGGACATGTCCTTTTCCCTAATGAAAACTTGTCATCTAATATTATGAGATCACAGGAGATGTTCCTCTGCCTTTTAGAAGCCCTCGGCTTAGCTTCTAGTCTGTCATGTGCAGCTCTGGAGTTCAGGAAAAAAAAAAAAAAAAAAAACAGAAAACTGCACAACTGTAAGAAAATCAGCTTTACATCCGGGTGTCCTGGGTTTCCAATGTGCCCTTCTGGGTGGGCCAAAACCCAGTTCTGGGCCCAGAATCCACTGGGGAGAAACCAGCCCGGCCACAAGGAGGGCCTGCCTTTCTGCATTTGGACCCAGGGAGTCTCCCCTGCTTAGGTGGTGTTCTGGTGCATGTTATTGTGTTGTCTGAACCCAGGCCCCCTGCGCTGTGTTGCAGTACACTGTGCTGCTGTGGCCTCCCATGTCCTGCCCATCAATTTATTCTTTAATAAATCCTTGCATCTTATCGGACGGGCTTCCTTTCTCACCCACTCCCACGTGTGGGCTACCTGGGGGCAAAACATTGTTGAGGTTTTGTTGGAAAATAGTTTAGGTTTGAAATGTCTCCCCAAAGACCATGCGTTAAAGGCGTGGTTGCAAGCCTGTGGGAGGTGATGGAAACCTTAGGACATATGCCCTTAAAGGGGACACTGGGGCCCCCAGCCCCTTCCTCTCCTTGCTCACCAGGCGCCATAAGGTGAAGAGGCCTCCTTTGCCACATGCTGCCACAGGCCCAAAGCAACAGGGTCAAGCAATCACAGGCTGAAAGCACTGAAATCATGCGCCAAAATAAGCCTTTCATTTATGAGTTGTTTATGTTACATTTTGTCCCCGTGATGGAAAGCGAACTGAGATTCTTTTGCTTTTTGAGTTCTCCAACCATGGACATGGTATACCTGTCCAGGAAGCAGAGTTCTGTTAGGCCTTTCAATATTTGGTGATTTTCTCCATAAAGGAAGTGTACATCCTTTGTCAGATTTGATCCTAAATAGCTTAGGGTTTAGTGTTTTTTCAATCCTTTGAAGCACTTTGTTTTTCAGAACAAGTAATAAATTCACAAATCTCTAAAAGCTCTAAGAGGCACTCACATGCTGTTTTTTCTCCATCATCTAGGTTTCCTTCAGAAGAAATCAGTGTTACCAACTTTAACTGTTAATGTGGCTAACATTAGTATATAGTGACTCTATTACTGTATGTAATAGGACTTTTGTTCCTCAGTATTGCATATAAAAATCCAGTTGAATTCTTAGTATTCCTAACCTAACAATCTGTAGGTCATTTTGGGTTTTACACATACACACATATGCCTGCATAGAGGAGTCATTTTGTCACTTCTTTCTCATTCCTTATTCTGTTACTGTCTTATTGTGCTGGCTAAGATGTTTCTAGATGAAATAGCTATGAAATGTAGTTTAGCGTAGCTGTAATTGACATGGGGCAACTCTTATCCCTAACTTTAATGAGAAATCTTCTTTTACATGACATTTGCGGTAGGTTCTTGGTTGGAGTCGTCATCTTGTTAAAATACTGGTCCTATTTTGATAATCAAGTATCATGACAGCTTTTTTAAACATTTTTAAATATACTTATTTTATTTATTTTTATGTGGTGCTGAGGATAGAACCCAGGGCCTCTCACATGCGAGGCGAGCGCTCTACCGCTGAGCCACAACTCCAGCCCCTCATGAAAGTTTTTAACGAATTATTTTCCACACCTACTGAGTTGATCATATGGATTTTATTTTCCTTTAACTTATTAAATGTGCTGAATTGCACATTCATAGAAAAAAATAGTCTCAAAAATACTTCTACCCCAAGTTTTTAAATATTCTCATGAGGGAGAAAAAAAGAATACTGTATGATAGTGAAAATATATTTTATTTTTTGAATATAATAGCTGCCAGCAATATACTGGTGTTGATGTTCCAGAGAGAGAAAAGAAAATACAAGCACTCAATAAAAAGCTTTCATTTGCCTACTCAGGAAATTCTAAAGAAAATACTCCAAATTCTGTTTAACATTATGACTTGGGGAGTTTTGTTTTTCTCCCTTGATAAAAATATAATTTTGGATGCCCCAACCTTGATAATCTGTAAAGGATGGAATTTTTAAAGCCTATAAATATCAACAATGAATGCTTCCCTCTCTTTGAATTAAATATTGATTATAACCAGTGTAAGAAATTGGTGAATCAATTAGGTTGATGAAATGTGTATCAAAATGTTCATGAAAAAAATAATTTCTATTTCCTCTCATTTTTACTTTGTAGATACTTTCTAAATGGGTTTTTCTTTAATGCACAGAAATTTTAAAACTATCTGCATGCAACTCTGGAGAGGCTCAAAACTCAACAGAAATAAAAATGTCTAAATTCTAGAACTGATCCACTCAGTGTAAGAATAAACATCAGAAATCTCTTAATTGTACACGGATTGTTCAAAGGGTTAGAGTTGTGAAAGCCAAAGTTACCAAAAAAATAAGACCTTATCTGAATTTTACTGAAAATTTGAATCTAAATTTTAAAAAAAGGAAGTCTATAACTGGAATAGTACAGAGCTTCCCAACTGTTTAATAAATTTCTCAGTGTCCCTTGGAAAATAGTGAGACTGTCATTCAGACTGCAATCTCCTCAAAGAAGTATAACAAAATGAAGAGGAATTACTTTTTAGCTGTAGAAATAAAATCAGATGATTTCCATACATCAAGCCAAATACTACATGAATTGCCAAGAACATTGTTATGTCCCAAGTCTCTCAAGACTGAGCTAGGCTCCCTCCCCAGACACAGGATGGAGTAAAAACTTGTGCGGGCTCTTACCAGCCGTGATGTAGTTGCCACTCAATCATGTCTGACTAACTTCCTTGGTAGAAAAATAAAATCAGTCTTTCTACAGAGAAAAATAATTCTGCCTTCATCAAAGTCAGAGAAGACTGGCCTTTCTTGGACAGGCGGAGAGAGCCGAGTGGAATCACTGGGGAATAAAAACAACGGAGAGAACAGATGCCCACAGGGAGCTGTTTCTGAGGGGCTCTTGGTCACCTCTGTCTCAGGACGGCAGTGCTGTCCTCTAGGCACCCGACTCTGTCTGCCTGGCCCACCATTCTCTGAAAGAACAGACACCCTTCTCTTAAATCTCCCTCGCGCTTTAAGCTAATAGGTGTGGTTCATCACCCGGAGGCCACATTGTCATGTTTAAAACGTGAAGACTGCAGGGTGCTGAGGCCTGTTGTGCCCTGGTGCAGATGGGACACCTGCACCCACCAAAGCCACTGCAACCCAGACTCTCGATGGGAGCTGGACAGTACTTCTTTCTGGAACCAGGTAAATCATCCAAGACGGGGGCTTAGACTTTTGATCAGCAATAGGAGCACTGCGAAAGGTAAGGTAAAGGAATCTCCCTGAGCCAAATGGATATAATATGGAGCTTTTTCTTATCTTCCTATACTAAGCTAATTACTGACAGGTTAAAGAATGCAGTTGTGCTTATAAAAGTCAGGCTGCTTCCATAAAACCAGTGCTTACTAAATGTCACCGTATCAAAGGGGAGAAAACATTGCCATCTTAAAGCAATATTCTTAAAATCCTTAAAGCAAATTAAAAAATAAAAATAAAAAGAAAGAAAGAAGAGCCCATGGGAATAGCACATCTTAAACAAGTTAGGTACACAAATGTTATTACAGTCACAGCCACAGTCTTTGGAGCAGTACTAATAAAGTCCACCTTGGTTTTGTTTTGCTTTGAATAAATGAATAAAACACATAGCAAACTTTTGTTCCACTTTCACCAAGTTCATTCTTGTTAGAGCACAAATAATTTCTAATTTAGGACTTCCAATTTAAATAACAAAGTCAAAAGCCCACACCTAGAGTGCTATTCCTCAATTAATGCAACTGCATAAAAATCTAACTCAAGGAAGCACAGAGACTGAGATCAGGCCAAGTGGGTGAACACACCCTCACCCTAACACTCAACCTGTCTACACAGAGCAAACCACCTTCTGTGTAAAGCCCCACAGTAAATGGGTGGTGCGAGAGTTGGTAATGTGTGCTTTATGGGTCTCAAAACAGAATGGGTAATGCACTCTCCAGATTTAATCTACATTAAATATGCTTTAGAAACAAAATATATTTGACATTTTGACAAACCCACTCTACATTCTTTAGACTAACTTCTGTACTCGTTAACTTTTACATTTCTAATCACTGCACGGCTAGAGCTATGTCAGCTATGTGTCAGTGTATGTAGTGCTCAAAAATATCTACAGACAGCAGGGCGTATGGTTACCTAAAAAGGAGCTTTTTAAAATAAAGAAGGTGATACTCTTCCAAATGAATGGCACTGGGCAAAACACACACAACCAACAACACATTTAGAGTGTCAGGTGCCCATCAGTTTCTCTTCTAAGGACAAAAATGCTTGCGATCTTGAGAATACCATCCCTCCCTCTAAACATTCACCTTCCACATAGTGTCAGATGTTAAAATTTGTATGAAGGATAAATGATTTTAGACAAAACTAAAAATCTGTCTACAAAAGAACAGCAGGATTTGTAGTGACTTTCTGTAGCAGGCGCTCTTCTCTGGTGGTGGTGTCTTTCAGGATGTATCTAGGATAGACTCAACTGAAAGTATTTCTGATACAGTAGCAATCCTTTCATATACTCTTACTAAATATTACAAAATTCCAAAAAATACATAAATACTTAATGTACCACGTATTATGCACCAGCTTGCGGCTGACCGATGTCACGGCTACTATCTTAACAGTTACACACTGCACCTCAAAAGTTCTGCCATCTATGCACAGAATGGTGAGGACTCCAGAGAGATGGCACACTGCCTCTCATGTGGAGGGTTGTGATGGAGTGTCTCCAAGTTAGAGGACAGGAGGACACCACTGGTAGGGAAGGCAGGCAGGGTGGGAGGATTGTAAAATAATACTGCTTAGGAGTGTATACTTTAAGATAACTACTATACCTTGTCTATCCTTGACCCTAATCTTGAATAACTGCATGTTCATGCAAAACACATTTCTACTTTATAGGAAGATGAGCAGTCTGTTAGGAAAAGCGTATTCTTAGGGGAAGATCTGAAGACATCTCTCTCGTAAGTGCTATTTTATTTGGTAAGTCTTTTGGCAACATCACTGTATGCTATTTCAACCTCCTTATCACTGGGACAGGTATTGGTAAACTCATCCCGACTATAGGCATTAGTTAGGTATCTCCAGATGCCAGTCATTCCTTTTGGAATATCAAAGTTGCGATATTTTTTGGCCACCACCTGAAATACAAAGAGATCCGAAGTTAACATACATTTTCCATGTCTCATAAAGTAGACACGTCTGATTTTAGAGCACATTATTAAGTCTCTGCCACGATCATTCTAATTAGACTTTTAAATAATGACTAAGACGGCAAGCTACACCAGGGACTCAGAAATGTAATAGCGACTATAAATGAGCACTAGGGCCCCCAGAGACAGAGCTAAGTCTAACCCACTGGGTAAATGCTTTTAAAACACGTGCTACTTAGATTTGTTCTTCTATCTTAGAGCTTTATACACAACCAGCGCTCCTCACTGTTCTGTCTAGCACAGTGTCTCCCATCAGACACACTCAGTATTTTTTGACTGGAATAGAAAAAGCCAGGTGATCACAGAGCGGAATTTGACAAGGGAAGCCAGTGTAGCAAACTCCAGTCAGACTTACCTATTATGTTTTTGAATATTTACTCAGAGAAAAGAATAAGCAAAATATTCCTCTTTATCATATGCCTCAATTTTAAGACATGTTTTCCATTTCATTATCTCTGGGTATTTCAGCTATGCCTAAGCCGCAATGAGTGACACTATTTGGGGACTTCCTACTTGTATGGAAGACCACCAGAAAAGCTTTAGGCATAAAGGAAGTGCTAGCCCGGTAAACCGACGTTGGGCCTAAGGGCGGCGACACCACCCCCAATAGGCCCACCTTGACGATGTGCAGTTTGGGCAGCAGGTTGCAATCAGCTAGTGTCATTTCATTGCCATCCAGGAATTTACGCGTAGAAAACTTAATGTCCTCCATGCTGTTCTCGTCAATTTCATCAGGGAGGGGAGAATTCAGATACTCGTCCAGTTTCTGCAGTGTTTTCAAGAGTCCCCTCTCCAGTGCTGAAAGAAAGACCAGACAGTGTAAGAAAAAAAAGACCTACGCCTAAGGAGAAACGCTCGCTCTGACACCTCTTCTGCAGAGCTAGGTGGGCGAGGCTCCGCTCTCCTGGAGCTTGTTTACACGATGTTCAAGTAAAGAGACAAACAAGCTCCAGAGTGTCGGGCAGTGGTCCCTGTAAAGTCTTGTTCATCACCAAATGCCCACACATGGACACACTGCGGCCCAACACGGTGGATGCCTAAACTGCAAAACATGAGGGGGGAAGGGGAAGTGTATTAACGTAAATCTAGATAAGAAACTCTTGCAGAGACAGAGATTATAGTTCTCAAATTTAAATCCTGTTCCACCAGAAATATTTGGATTTATCACAAAGAAATGTGTTGAGAAACATCAACACCTGCACAAACAATTCAAGCAGAAAACCTAGGGATTTTGCAGTGTTATAATACACAAGAAGCCAAGAATAGCACTATCTTACATAAAAAGCACAAGGGTCAGATTAAAGAGTTGGATTTATAATACTGAATCAAGAGTGTCTTTAAGAGTCAAATAGATGAGGATGCTACAACTTGCTGGGCGTGGTGGCGCACGCCTGTAATCCCAGCAGCTCAGGAGGCTGAGGCAGAAGGATCACAAGTTCAAAGACAGACTTAGCAACTTAGTTATCGTCTCATTTCTAATTTGGGGACTGCTTGTGAAGGATTATCAATTTTGTTTCTATTTCATTACATTCTGCCCTTTATCATTTCCTTCCTCTGCCTTACTGGGTTTAATTTGCTAATCTCTTCCCACCCCCCAACTAAATTTCGAGGTGGATATTTTTAGATTACCAATATTTAGCTCTTCTTCTTTTCTAATATACGCACTTTAGAGCCACAAAATCCCTCTCTACACAGCTTTCACCACACACATCTGACAAATTTAGATATATTTTCATTCTTTTTTCATCTGTGGGATATTTTAAAATGTACTACTTAATTTTCAAGTAAAAACTTTCTAGCTATACTTTTGTTATTTTCTTTGGCCAGGGAAAACATGCTTTATAATTTCAACTTTTTACCAGGGATTGAACCCAGGGGTGCTTAACCACTGAGCCACACCTCAGCTCTTTTTATGTTTTAGAGACAGGGTCTCGCTAGGTTGCTTAGGACCTCACTAAATTGCTGAGATGCTAGCTTTAAACTCTCAGTCCTCCTGCCTCAGCCTCCTACACCGCTGGGATTATAGGCACGTGCCACCTTACCACCAATTTCAACATTTTTTGAAAGCTTTTTAGATTTGCTTTTTGACAGAGCTTTACTGTCACTCTTGATAAGTATGCCATGTACATTTGGAAAACAAAAGAATATTCCTAAGTTGTTGGATAAAACACTAACACACACTCAAAGAGTTAAATTTGTTTATGTGCTGTTCAGTTCTTTCAATTTCTCACTGACTTTTTTCTTTTGGGCAATTCTAATAGTTACAAAGGGGGTGAGTTAAAATGTCTATGATTTTGAGTTCTCTTTTAGCTTCGTCAATTTGCTTTATATGTAAATTTCAAAATGTATATGTTAGTTATTTATTAATGTACAGAGGTATTTTATCTTCCTGGTAAATTTAAGACAGTTTGAAACATGCTTCATTACTTATAATGCTTCTTTCCTTAAATTCTACTCTGTCAAAAACAAACAAACAGCAACAACAAAAAAACAATCAACTACTTTGTCCAATATTGGTGTAAATTTGCATTTTCTTTTGGTTAGCATTCTACTATTTCATATTCAATTTTCCTGGATCAATATTCTGTATGCTTCACAAATAAATATATTCATTTTTGTTTATCCCATAAATTTTGTATTTGGAATATTTAAACCATTTATACTTAAAGTAATCATTAAAAAATCTGGTTTAAATATGTCAACACATTTTTACTGTTGTTTTCTTTCTTTTCTTCTTCTTTTTTTAATGTGCTTGCTAGAGATTAAACCCTGGCCTTAAACATGCTAGGTAGATATCCTACCAACTAAGCTAAATCCCAGCCTACATTCTGTTTCCTACATGCCACCTGTTCCGGTTTTTTTTTTGTTTGTTTGTTTTGTTTTGTTTTTCTTTTGCCTTTTTTAGGATTAAGATTGTTCACATTATTGCCCCATTTCCCCCTCTATTAGGTAATTATACATTTCTTTACCAGCCACTGTTTCTTTGACTTATTAAAATTTAATAACTATTAGGACTTCCAGGCAAGAACCTTAGGACAATTAACCCCACTACCTGACTTCCTGATCTGTAGGCAACATTGTCAGTTTTTAAAACTACACATGCATTTTAATTTCTAGAAGGCATTACTATTTTGTATGGACAGTACTCATTTATATTTACACTATTTCTTGTTTTTCCTTTTTTCCTACGTGTTTGAACCTGAAATTATTTTCTCTCTATGGGAAATCTACTTTTAGTATCTTTTTAGTGTGGCTCTGCCAAGGTGAATGAATATCCAGCTTTTGCTTACTTAAAATGTCTATTTTGCCTTCACTTTTTAAAATCCATAAATAAAAAACTAATGTCTTAATCATTGCATTCTTACAGTATTTTCAGCTAAAAACCTTGAACTTTTAAATACTAAAGGAGCTGATTCTCATTGCCTAGGAAGGGTAGATACTAAACTATTTTATAGATGAAGAAATAAAGGAGTAGCGATTTCATATTATTTTTAGCATCAAAGAAAAGAGATTCAAAATTTTGGAATCTGACTTGGTAAGACTTGGAATTATCAACTGAGTGCTGAGTTCCAGAGATTCACAGACAAGGCAGTAAGAGAAAGCCGCCTGGTTCAGCAAACACGGGACTCTGAGGCTACACATTTTGAAGATAGATACAATATTTGGATGTATTTGCTTCCACTTATTTGCAGAAAGTAAGGAAAGTTATGGATCTTGAATAAAAAGGAAACTCACCATAACTCACCATTCACAGAATTTTGATTTGCCTTCTTTTAGCTGTCTTTTATATAACTTTTAAAGTTATATAAATAAGGGTTGGAGAAAAAGCTCAGGGGAACAGCACTTGCCTAACATACATGATCTAGATTTGATCTCCAGCACCACCATTAAATAAAGTCAGATAAGTGAAGATATTTGTACTTGACTGTTATATATTTCCAGGAAAATGGGAATAAGGTACATGCTGCATATTGCTATAAACACAAAACCACCCTCTTAAAATGTAAAAGAAAAATTGATAGGTAATTGATAGGTGCTTAGGTAAATACCAAATTGTAACTTATTATCTCAAGTGATGTGACAAGTTCACAGGTCTACACATTTTATTAATAAAAGGTAATAGCCATGATCAATTAGCTTATTTAATAGAGAAAATAGATAAGCAGCAGAGGGCACTGGAACCCAGAAAAAATAAAGGTGAAGAACTAGGAGAGCTCAACTGGAACTGGAGAAGTAACTGGGATTCTAGCCATTTAAAAATAAGAGATCAAAATGCAAAGCAATGGATCTAACCTATTATGAATTGCATGCAAGCTAATGATAACACACACATCTAGCTGAAATGTGAAGTTCATAAATTAACAGAAGAATGCAGGTGAGAAATAGCTAGGTTCAGTAAGGAATCCAGGGCATGATGGAGAATTTTTCACAGTTGTTGTTCTTAAAAGGAAGAAAGAAAGAGGAGACAGGGTAGGCTCCCAAGACTTTCAAGAGCCAAATGGAAACAGATGAATTAGTCTGATACAATTTTATGTATCTACATAATATATGGCCAACAAAACAAACAAAAGCAACCACCAATAGGTACCAACACCATCACTGGATGAGCAGAAAAGTTTTAGAGACTATCACAAAAGAGTATGTAGTTCAGATAAAGAAAATGTCAAGATTAACCACTAGAAGGCAGTAGCAGGCCACCAGAAAGTAGCTCCTTATCTTTTGAAATTAATAGGTTGCTACCACCTTTCTTTTCCTTTTTCTTCTTTAGCTTGCACATGAGAGAAAACATAACCTTTGACTTTCGGAGTTTGGCTTATTTCAATAAACATAATGTCCATTTTCCTGCAAATGACAGAATTTCATTCTTCTTTATGGCTGAATAGAACTGCACTGTGTGTATATACCACATTTTCTTTACCCATTCCTCTACCGATGGACACGTAGGCTGATTCCATAGTTTGGCTATTGTGAACTGGGCCGTCATAAGCATGGGTGTGCATGTGTCACTGCAGTATGATGACGTTAATTCAGGAGTGCTATAGCTGGGTCATATGGTGGTTCCATTCCTCCTCTTTTGAGGATTCTCTATGCTGACTTCCACAGCGGCTGTACTAATTTACAATCCCACATCAGTGTCAAAGTGCTCCCTTTCCTTCCTTCTCATCAGCATTTGTTACTGTTTGAGGTCTTGATGGCTGCCATTCTAACTGGAGTGAGATGAAATCTCAGTGTAGTTTTTGATAAACTACTGCTAGTTTTAATAGAGGGAACTCTTGCACAATTTTTAAAGGCTAGGTTATGCACTGACAGGAAACAGAGGAATAATGAGTATTTACTGATGATTAAATATAGAATAATGAATGGCCATCCTCACTCCCACTTCACCAGAGAGGAAGAGAGAGAGGGAGGGAGGGAAGGAGGAAGGGAGGGAGGGAGAAAGCAGCAGGCAGACAAGGGTGGGAGTGGTCTTGGGGGCAGTAGAAAGTAAGGGAAGGCGTGGATCTTGAAATAAAAAGGAAACTCATAAGAATCTCCAGATTCCTTGTCTCCATTTAAAAACAGGAATTTGGACACCATGAAATACACCTCAGAACACATAATGGCAGATTTCAACAATGATAAATTCATTTCTCTCTTAAGAATAGTATAACTACCCACAAACTAGTTCTATTTGGGAGCTTAGTAAATTACCTAAATTAATGCAATCACAGGACTGAAAAGAACTTGGGAGATTTGAGACAGGTCATACCTAATCCATTCCTATAAAAGAAATTACCATTCATTTCTCTTTTAATGCTTAAAAGGTCACACAAACTTTTACTACTAATCAACTTGGGTCTGTCACCAAAAGAATTACATACTTTGTCTATCATCTAGCTAGCTAGCTAGCTAACAGCTTCCCTTTATCCTATTCTTTAAATCTTATTTGTTTACTCTGTACCCCAATCTCAGCACTGGCCCCTGCTCTGCAAAGCTGGGGCACCCAGGAATCTAATCCCTTACTTAGAAGTAGGTTCTCAAAGGTCTTAAAATTGTCCAAACATATTGGATTTTATAAAATATTTAATAAGATGATAAAACTAATCAAAAACTTGTCTACTCGTGATTTTTCATGTAAAAATGACAAACCCATCTTTGCATGGATTACCGGTATTTGGGGGAATAGAGAGATGTATGGGGTATATGTATGGGGGAACAGAGAGATGGATCACGAATTTCCTAGGCTTATTAAAGGCATTTGATTGCACTAAACAGAAAAGAGGCATTCAACAACATACATAAGGACACCCACTGAGCTCCAGAGTGACTTAGAATACTGTTTTTTAAAGTCTTATGGTAGTGACAAGTCCCTGTAGGGAGGAGTTGCTTGGCAACAGGAGTTCTCATTTACCAATAGGTGATTTAATACAAAGCCTTGGCAGTTCTGAATGGTGTGATCCACTGCTGTTTATCCTTACTGATTACAGCACTCTGAAGGCAGCTGAGTGTAGGTGGCTACTTGAGGCAGTACAAATTGATAGGAAAAAATAGAATACAGAGTTATACTTAAGTGAGTCACTTTTTCTTCCCTAACCTTATCCCTCAAAGAAAAAGCAAACTCATTTTAATCCCCTTTCTCCCAAGTGTCAGAAGAAATTCAGCCACCCTCCAGCCCTCAAAAGCCACACCCAGAAATAAAAACATCATAAACTTTAAGAGCTCAAAGAACTGTTCAGCAAGAGGATCTGGGTATAAAAGGACAGTCTGATGAAAAAACCCTGGACAGCAGGAAGACACCGCAGGCAGGAGGAGGGGTTCCCACACACATGTGCTTAGTCAGTTAAAAACAAAGAGCCAATTACTAAAGAAAATTGCTCCCAAGCCAAGGCAGCCACTGGAACACGTTATAAATAGACACAATCCAGGCCTAGGCACTAAAATCCCCCCTTTTTCCCTTTACTGGAGAAAAACATTTCATACAGGGAGTATTATTCCAGAAACCAAGAGAAGAAAACAATTGAAATTCAATACTAAATTATAAAAATGCTATAATATTAAAACTTAATTTTAAAATATAGCCCAAAAAGTTTGGAACTGCCTATTAAAATAACATAAGGAAATTAGCAGTGTTTCAATCTTTAAAAAGATGTTTTGTTCTGTCACCAGCACGGATGTGTCCCCCACTTGGTACTCCGCCATATACACCCAGAACCCCACCTTCGCTACCAAACTAAACTATGATGAAGTAAAGCATCTTTAGAAGCTAGTTTTTCCGGTTATCACTACAACTTTTAAGTAAACACTAGCATTCCCTCTATATGGTTTTCTACAGAGAGAACGATGCTTCACATTGCAAAGACAGGAAAATGAGAAATTACCAAATGGTATATGTCAGACAATGCTCGTTAGAAGGGGCCTCTTTCAAAGATACTTCCTTTCACTATATGTAAGTTTGGTAAATGAAACAACAGAAGTATCTTTTAAATAAAAATTTAAAAACTGCCTCTGTACTACCTAAATAATTCTCACTATGAAAATATCACTTGAAACAAAACTTCTAGTTTTATGTTGCAGAGAAATTTGGAAGGCTGTTGAATCTAATTATGCTCTAAAAGCAACTCTTTTATTTATTTATTTGTTTGTTTGTTTATTTTTAAAGCAATTCTTGAAAACTATTTTTTAGGGGTAATAAGCATTAAAAAAAAAAATCATCCAGGCTGATTTTAGGCTACTGGTACCCCAAAATAAAAGATTTAGCAATAGTTTAAGTAAAGCTAAATCAATTCATTTCAGGGATGGGTATACAGCTTAATTGGTAGAGTGCTTGCCTTGCATGCACAAGGCCCTGGGTTTAATCCACAGCACCACAAATACAAGTATAAATAAATATATATCATAAATATACAATAAATATATATTATAAATATATATATATATATATATATATATATATATATATATATATCAATCCATTTCAAACCATCACAACCACATAATCCATTATTTTCTATTCATCTTTATTCTTTACATATTTCCCTTCACAAAAACTTCTCAAAAGAATATAAGAACAATTTCATTCAATATGTATCTTGTCATATATCTATTCTGCCCAGGGTGCTGGGGCATTAGGTAAAAAACACAGAAAAACAGCAACTTAAGGACTATTCCAGTTTATCATCAAATCTCTGGTCAACTCTAAAAGATACTCTTAATGCTTATGGGAATTCCAAGTGTTCATTTATAATCACTGTCACAACACTAGCTTTTGTTTATTTATTTATTTGCTGTGATGATTCAATTTTGTTTTGTTTTTTACCTTCATTAGCCTCTGGCCTTGAATTCTTGATATACGCAGAGAATTTGGCAAAGATGTCCATTCCAGCAGTATTTGATTCTGGGTGTTTTGGTGAAAGCTTTAAGTACCTAAATAGAAAAGGTGACAGTATGTTACAGAGCCTTCAAAGATGCATTAGCATAAGTTCTGTCTATCAACAAAGAACTGTGCCAGCTCTCCTATAACAGTTATTACTATAAGAAAATCCATCATTTGCTATGATATTTTTAAAATGTTTTTTCCTTAGGAAACAAAGCTCTGCACTGTGTTTTTGTTCACATATTAATATTCCTGGCAAACAAAGGCCAACCACATGCCACCTCTATTTGATAAATTAGAACACTATGGAGACAGTAGACTTGTTACGTGATTCCTGCCAAGCCAAGAGGCATCAGAGAATGAGACCTCTGGAGAGCACTGTCCAAGAGAACTTTCTGTGATGATGAAGATATTCCACATTTTCACGGTCCAGTGTGGATGTCATCAGTGCCAGTGACTGAATACAAATTTAAATGAATCACAATAAAATGAAATTAAAAATTCACTTCCTCAGTTGCACTAGTCACATTTCAAGCACTCAGTAGTTACGAGATAGCACAGCTCAGGCGCCTTCTCATACATCTTTAGTAGTCCACGCACTGAACCAGGCCTGCACAGGTACCAGAGATGCTGACAGCAGGAAGAGAACCTAGGCTGATCTGGCGCTCTGATCACCTACGGCAGGTAGGCCGTCCACTGCACACCCTCACCCATACTTACTCAAACCTCCATGTTACATATTCCTACTACATTTATAAGGGCATCAGTGAGCAGCAAAAAAAATAAATGTTGGAAATGAATCTGAGCGCTCTGGGGCACTGTTATAAAGTTTTCAACTCTGAGAACAGACATGACAGCAGCCTTTTGAAACGTGTGTATTTTACATATTTAGATCGCAAACCCACATACTCAGTGCACATTTCTCAAATTGGAAAACACATATGAAAAGGCCCAACCGGACATGTTCCCTTCAGGGCCAGCACACTCCAGAGTCAGGGCTGGAGGAATGCAACCTCCACCCCATTTCAGGGACGATGAATCAGCCAGAAGCCCTGTAAAACGCCACTGGAAAATGGACCAAAAAGCAGAAAAACTCTGGGGAAAAAATATTTTATACTGAACTAGCTATTTCAATCATTCGTACACTGGAAGATGCTGTCCCGCCATCAAAGACACAGGCGAGGCAGTCTTTAAGAAACTGAGCTCAGTTGCAAGCTGTGTTTCAGTGCAGGTTTTAAATCACATTTCTTCTGTTCACAATTTTTAATTTAGGAAGAGCTGTATCTTCTAAAAATTGTGCACAATACTATACACTGGTAAGGGAGATAAACAATACCTGTTGAACACCTCTATGCTCCAGTTAACCTCCTTCTCAATAGATTTACACAGTCTCTAAGTAGCTCTCAATTTTTAATCTTAAATATTTCCCTTATAGACACAATGACGTAGTTTCTCAATGAACAGAGTAAAGGATTTTCACCTGAATTTATGCATGTGTATGAATTTTTTCCCCTAACTATAAGATCTCCTCCTACTGTGATAAAGTACTAAATGTGTACTATTAGTTTAATGAATAAAATAGTATAGCTACACGAGATCATTCACCTCAAATCATAGTTAGCCTAAAAGAAAATTACATTCCTCAAGTTTACATATTTGGTCCCAAAAAACACTGAACAAGTTAAAAGTAACCACAAACAAAAACTCAAATTTCCTATCTTCAGGATCAGTGGGGATTTTTTTGTTTGCTTCTATTAGATTAGATTCTAACAGATAAATGAAATTCTAAACTAGTGGGTCCAAAATCATTTGCCAATTTTTCTTGTACCTTCACAAAACACTAGATTTTAATTCCTCCATTATTAGTTTTAGCAAAAAGCTTAGTCAAGCAATGATTTTCAATTATTTCAAGCATTCATTTTAAAATTGTACAAAAAGGAAGCAAATAATTCATGAACTATGTTTCAACAACAGAACAGATATGAGCACCCAGGGCATCAGACTGAGTCTCAAACCAGCCAGCCCTTCAACTCATGGTGGACTAGCTAAGAATATTATAACCTTTTAGGGGAAAGAAAAAAAAATCAATATTTTCTCCATTCTTGTAGTAATATAAGAAAAAAACTGGTTATATACTGCCTATTGAATTATCCTTGTAAATTCTTTCCTTGTGTTTCTCATTTTTTAAAATTGGCTTAATGACGTAGTTTCTCACTGAACAAAAAGAGTAAGAGCTTAATCTTGGGCTGGGATATAGCTCAGCTGGTAGAGTGCTTGCCTTGCATGTAGAAGGCCCTGGGTTCGATAGCCAGCACCAAAAAAAAAAAAAAAAAAAAAAAATTAGCTTGACTTTTATAGAATTCTCCTCCAAATTTATCCTATTATCCTTCTCTTATCCTTCTATCTTTTTATAAGTACTTTGGTCAAGTATAGTTGAGTTAAAAAACCCAAGTTTCAAAGGCAGAGTAGTTCAAGCAAGAGGGACTTAAAAATTACAGAACCACTTTCGCAAGAGCAGGAAGGGAGCGCACTGTGGAACCTGTAGTCTCACACACCAGACGAAAGCTCTTTGAGTCAAGCTTTCCATCAGTCCCTAAATTTCAAACACTCCAGAGGAGACACTGCCCGGTGCCGGTATTTCGCTGTGACTAAACCAGGAAGCGTTCACATGGAAACGCTGTGCTCGGCATCACCAGCGCCAAAGCCGTGTCATTAGAAATGCTGGGCCCCAGCCCCTCCGCGCCCCCACCCCGCACCCCGGCCTGCACCGCTCTCCTGCCTCTTCTCATCCTATCCAGAAAAGGCCGCTCACAGCAAAGCACCTGGAGAGAAAGGGCGCTCCTGGTGCAAGCCACAGAGGAGCGCAGGCGGCGCCCAGCAGCGCGTCTTCCACCGCTCCTGCACCCACAGCTGGGTCCCGTGGACAGCGCTCCGCACTGTAGGCGACAGAGTCCACTCAGAGAAGGCATTCGCCACCCCAGCATGCTGCCGTAGGGACAGCCAAAGTCACATCTCACCGTAGCTCACCGGCAGCTCACCGGCAGCAGAGCGTTCATGACTTGCTGCCAACCACGGTGGGTCTCACTAGAGCAGCCTGGTAATGACCCGCCTGGGTTTCTAGCCTACCTTTCCTCTAAACTTCAAGTTGGACTTCAATTTTGTACTCGTGAAGCACGATTCTGATCAAAGACTCACATTTTGCCTCTTTTATAAAAGCTAAACCCAATGAAATGAGAGGACAAAGCAGAGAACAGAGGAGACACGTTTTTAATACCGTTATCAACCTGGCTTTAAAGGTGGCCCAGCTCTGACACCACTAACTGGGAGAGGCTGGACAAAGTATTTGAATTATTCATTTTTCAGTTTCTTTTTCAAGTCTATGTGGGAATTGAGATCACCCATAAAATAATCTTCAAAGCACAATACATGGTACACATTAGCACATGCATATTAGTAACACCAGAAGCATTAGCAGCATTAAAAGTAATTTCTTCTATATAAAGTAAAACTTTATAACTTTACTCAGAAACTCTCTTCAGAATATAAACTACAACACATAAACAAGAAAAATATCCTAGAGAGAGTATGGCACCTTAAGAATACTCGAAACAGAAAGATTTCCATGCATTTAAACTGAAAGAAAAGACCATTTCTGTTTATAATATCTCTTCAAATCTGCCCCCACCCCCGACATGGGACTGAAATTTCCATACAAAACAAAGCAAAATGAAAATGTTTGTTTCCATGGTCCAATTCAAAGCTCTGATGTCTTACAGAACAATGGATACCAAGAAACCATAATATGTTGATACCAGTGCTACCATTTCTCTTAATGTCAATGTCCTCTGGGAGAAGTAAGAAGTAAGAATGATAAACATTCTTGATTTTTGGTGGGTGAAGAAGACTAGAAAGGAATATGGGAAAATGTCCATTTGACTAAGTGATGTATATATTATCAACACAATGATTTTAAAAACTTAAACTTGGAGGAATTTAAACAATAAGTATTTCATACAGTGCTTTAAAACAAAATATAGTTTTCTTCATAGAGAATGAGTATGTCATTCAAACAGCTTCTCTACTTATATTTAATGTCCACACAATGATCCACAGGTATGAGAGGAAGATCACTTTCAATCAAAGTCTGAGGACAAGTTGGCAAACATGGTACTTTTCAAGAATAAAAAGGGATCTAATCTACTATGTTCCATGTTGCAACAGGCTTTCAAAAGTTCCTAATGTGGGGCTGGGGATGTGGCTCAAGTGGTAGCGTGCTCGCCTGGCATGCATGAGGCACTGGATTCGATTCTCAGCACCACATTAAAAAAAAAAGATATTGTGTCCACCTAAAACTAAAAAGAAAATATTAAAAAAAAAAAAAAAGTTCCTAATGTTTCCCAATTGATGTGTATAAAGCTTTCCTTCACATTTTACAAAGATCTCAGTTTTGATGTACCGGTATTCTAATCACAGCACGGCCTGGAGGAGAAATTAAGACAGTTTTATTAACATTGGTCTGGAGACACTTTATTGGAGGATCAAGGCAGTTAGAAAGTCTGGGGAAAAGAGATAAAAGAAGCCTGAAGCTCTTAGAAAGAAGGCAGGCAGGCGGGGGACAGGCTTTTGGAATTATATAAAAAGGATTAAGAGAACACAATCTGAGGGTTGGCACGGGATTGCCAAGCAGGGCCACTCTGCTCCCAGGGGACAGAGAGCTGGCTGCCGAGGAGGCTCATTACTCCACTAGGGCAGCCTTCCTTCTCCACCAAGCCTCACCGCCAGCTCCCGCCAGCCTCTAGTTCCCCAAAAGAAACACTGTTTCCTCAAAATGAGTCTTGTACCTTAAAATGCCTGCCACTCTTCATTCATCTGCTAGCTGTCATTTTTTTCCATATAAATCAGGCTTAGTGCGGGCACTGCCCCTTTTCCAAAGCCTTTCTTGCTGCCACTCACCACCCTCACCCAACCCCTCCCACTCCTACTGAGGGCACCAGATGAAGGCAGGGACCGTGTCACACTTGCTAGTGTATCTAGACTGTTTTGTTGCCTGGTAACTGCAGAATGAATGAAGGAAGGAACAAATGAATGGATAGATAATGAGCAATTCATTTTAAAACCCTCTGACCTAATAATTCCCTTCCTGGGGAATTTATCTGGACATGGAGGGTAAAAGTCAAGTTACTAACAAGAAAAGCTTGGGTTAAAGGGAAAAAAACCCATCAACTTTTGGGATAATGAAACTGGAAAAATCTCAAAGAAACTAATAATGTTTTGAACCTATGCCAAAATTACAGAAGGATCCAAAACTGCACATCTGCAATTGAGTTAACCTAGTACATGTACAACCTGGAAATCTGGAGTACCTCAAAGAAATAAGTAAAAATGAATCCCAACAGTGTGAAAAATCACTTTCCCTAGCTATAGGTTCCGAAAGTGACCTTTAAAAGTGAGTGAGAGCAAATTCAACAGCACCCTGCACCAAGCACCTGCTCAGACCTTCTGCCTAGGGTCAGTGGAACCCAAAGCCCACAAGAGTCTTTTCTGATATGTTCCAAACCCGCTTTCTCCATGTTCCCGAGAGCTTAGACCCAATCCCTTCTTTCTCAGTATGGCTTACTAGCCTAGCAAGAAGTCATTTCTGACATCTATGTAGCATTAATTATAAGTAACTTAGAAAAGACACCAGCCATTTCCAAATCAATGCTATGAGAATTTAAGTAAGCAGGTAAAGGATCTCTGAGGACAAATCACACAAAGCTACAAAGAGGTAGAAATGTCTCCATGTACATTTTATTTGATACTCACTTGGGAGGACACAAGACTTCTTCAAGAAATTCCTCAATCTTATTTACATCCGTTTTGACTTCACTGTTGAAAGTTATAAATGGTGGGTGTGTCCCAGGAGCCAAGTTCTGCAGGTCTGCAGGCTTCCTGTTAGGCAAAATAGTAGTCAAAATGAGATTTTTTTTTTTTTCACTCTAGTAAAGCAAAAATACTTTAGCCCATTCAGGAAGCTGAGGCAGGAGGATTACAAACTGGAAGCCAGCCTCAGCAAGTTAGCAAGGCCCCAAGCAAGTTGGCAAGACCCCAAGCAATTTAGCAAGACCTTCCCTCAAAATAAAAAATTTAAAAGGATAGGGATGTGGCTCAGTGGGAAGGTGCCCCTGGTTTCAATCCCCAGTACAAAAAAAAAAAAAAAAAAGCAACAATACTTTAAATTCTTAAAGAGTAGTTCTAAATTTTCAAAGTATATTAGAATGAATAAGAGACAGCATTTATAGTCTAAGAGCTGCAAAAGTACACCAATAGAAAGCAGATCTCCACAAAGCACATATTCTATGGTAAGACCATTAAGTGTCTTCCATTATTCCAAATTTAACTAAGGTGCTTATGAGAGATGGTGGTAGAATGAGGGGCAGAAAGACTTGGGAAAGTCAGTCTCCGATTTTTGACTCTGGTAGCAACTGTGCCTAAGACAGAAACTACGTAGGCCTTTTTTGAGGGGAGCAGGAAAAAAATACAGGGGAGCAGCTGATCCTGCAGCCATTTTCAACTCTTGGCGCTACCTCTCCTCGTTTTTTATAGAAGTTCAGATTTAACAAGGAAAAAGATCACCAGATTATATAATAAATTATCAAAATTACTTCAGTAACCAGACATGGTGGCGCACGTCTGTAATACTAGCAGTTCCAGAGGCTGAGGCAGGAGGACCATGAGTTCAAAGCCAGCTTCAGAAACTTAGCAAGGCCCTAAGCAACTCAGCAAGACCCTGTCTCTAATTAAAATATAAAAAGGGCTGGGGATGTGGCACTGTAGTTGAGCACCCCTGGGTTCAATCCTGGTACCAAAAAGTAAAAATAAAATTACTTCAATACACAAGAGATAGCAAAATCAATGGTAAAAGGCAGTAGATAAACACTATAGTGAAAAAGAAAATCTATAAGGAGTTTTGTCCACATTTATTTTTATTTTTATTTATTTTTTAGTTGTAGTTGGACACAACTATTATTTGTTTTTATATGGTGCTGAGGATCAAACCCAGGGCCTCGCGCTTGCTAGGCGAGCGCGCTACCACTGAGCCACAACGCCAGCCCATACATTTATTTTTTTAGAGTCATTAAAAGATCAAATTAGAATGGGTTGAAAGAAATTAATAGGAGAAAAGTGAACACATGGAAATATGTCAAATATCACAATTATCCAAGGAATTAAAAACTAAACAATGAAGCTATTTTCCTCTTATTAAATAGGAAAAACTGAAAATATAATAAAACACTAATAAAGATGACAAAACTTTATACTCAACGCTACCACTAATAGCAAAGAATATCGTTACTAAATAGCTAAAAAGTAGAATGTCTCACTCAGGCCCCTCCCATGAATAGTAGAGTAAATGAGATGACCAGATATGGTGTGTTTCTTGATAAAACATGAAGTATAAAGCACTATGAAATATTCTTACCAAAAAAAAAAAAAAAAAAAATCTGAATCTAATCAAGCCTTGGAGGCATGTGTTTCTCAAAGTATGAACCAGGCAACCCCTTGCCCAGGGTAGTCCATGAGGTCAAAACCATCCTCTTGATACCAGGGCATCCATCATCTGCCTGATCACTCTCATTTTTTTGTGTATGCAAAGTTTCCAAATTTATTTTGGTTACTTGGTGTGTAAAATGACGAGGTAATTAATCCTGAAACAGATACAAGAAGTCTACTCTTCAATTAAAGCAGACTATTTAAAACAAATAATGAGGGACATAACCAAATACAATGAGTGACATGTGTTTAGACAGTGATTTGAACAGAACTGCCATAGATAAAAAAGATACTTTGGCAATAACCAGGAAAATCGGATTATAAACTAGGAACCAGGCATAACAATGGCATTGTGGTTAGGTAAGAAAACGTCCCTGTTGTTTGGAGACCTCATTCAGGTTAGCACGGATGAAATGACATAATGTCCAGGATTTGCTTTAAAACATTGTAGCCAAGAAAATGTAGTAAAATCTAAGCATTTTAGAAAATGTAGTAAGATTTGGTAACTATATTGGGGTTATGGAGAAGTTTATTCTATTCTTGTATATGTTTGAAAACTTCCAAAATTAAAAAAAAGTAAACTTTAAACTTAAAAAAATACATAACAATATATCACTTCAAAGAACTTCCCCTTCTCAGCCCATACAGCGGAGGAGCTGGCTTTCCTGCCTTCTTCCTTCCTTCCTGAACACAAATGCACAGAATCTGAATAAAATAAAAGATATCTTTAAGTGGATCATGAAAATGGAATACTTGGTTGTTAAAAAAGAATTTTCAAAACAGAGGGCCTAGATCCATACTTAGCCCAGCTGTCCACGTCCCCTGGTCTCATTCGTTCCCATTCTCTTAAGCTCCATCTTTCAATCCAGGTTGGAGAGTGCCTCTTGGGTCTGTGACCACATTCCAAGCAAAGACACGATGACTTATTGAACTATTCGATTATAAGTATTTAACTTCAAATTATAACTGTTATGGTTTAGGACTAGAATGTTCCTCCAAGTCTCATGTGCTCAAAGGTGGGGCTTCTGGGAAGTGACTGGGTCCTGAGGGCTCTGAGCTCATCAATCCATGATGGCTGAATGGACTCCTGGAGGTGAGACCTATAGGTCACCAAGAGCATGCCCTGGAAGGACTTATCTTCTCTCTGGCACTGTCTCTGTCTCGCTCTGCTTCTTGAATGTCACAAGCTGAGCACCTTCCTCTGCCACACCCTTCCACCAAGACGCTCTGCCTCACTGAGGCCCAGAGTGATGGAGTCAGCCAACCATGTACTGAATACTCTGAAATCATGAACCAAGATAAATCTTTCCTCCTTTAAGTTGTTCATCAGGTATTTTGGTCAGACTACCAGAAGAACTAATTCTTTTATAACCTGCCCCTCATTGGCTTCTTTTGGTTGTTTCTTTTTACTCCCCATCCAGACATCTGCTCTTCATTGATCATGAAAGAATCCCATATGTTCAAGACCACAGTCATCTTTAGTCTAGACGTCACTCACTGACAGACTCATTTGTTCCCACTGATAATTTACTTCCTCTTCAATTCAAGAAGATCTTGTACATAATCAAAAGTCCTGAAACCCTAAAAGTTCAGGGTTCATATACTTCTTTTTCAAATCTTAATATTTTTCAAGTTAAAAAAGTTAAACAGGCTGGGTCTGGTGACGCATGCCTATAATCCCAGTGACTCAGGAGGCTGAGGCTAAAGGATTGCAAGTTTAAGGCCAGCCTGGGCAACTTAGCAACACCCTATCTCAAAATAGAAAGTAAAAGACACTAGAGATGTAGCTCAGTGGTGAAGTACCCTAGGTTCTATTCCCAGTATTATTTTTTAATACTGGGAAAATGTTTTAGAAAGTTAAACAAAAAAAAAAAAAAAATAGCACAAAGGTAAGAAAAATCATCTCACCAAAGCAAGAAGGCTAAAAAAATAAAACTTGTATACAGTACACAAAAGAGGGGCTTGGGGTTAGCTCAGTGTAGTGGAAGAGCTTGCCTTTTATGCACAAGGCCTGGGTTCCATTCCCAGCACTGCAGAACACACACACACACACACACACACCCCAACACACATCTCCCAGGGAATGATGCTGGGTGAGTAAGAACATTCTTTCCTCTCTTCATGTACAAATTGTGATCACCTGAAAACAATTTTCTTATTCTAAAGTCATAAAACATAATCATCAACATTTTTACAATACATAGTAAATTATGTGCCTAAGTATAAAGTAATAATACAAGTTTGTCTTTTTTAAAAATTTTTTTGTAGTTAGAGATGGACAGCATACCTTTATTTAATTTGTTTATTTTTATGTGGTGCTGAAGATCGAACCCAGTGCCTCACACATGCTAGGCAAGAGCTCTGCCACTGAGCCACAACCCCAGCCCCACAAGTTTTTTTACTAATAATTTTTTCATGAATGGTGTACAGTTGGATAAAGGAGAAGAACACCATGCTTTAAAATAGCCCATGAAGGAACCAAAATAAATAACAACTATTACTTCTATAATTAATCGTGACAGCTTTTGAACTCTCCAAGCAAAACTATTTATTAGAGGAGGGACTGAGGTGGCATGGCAGAGAAGAAAGAACCAAAGTTGGAATAAGATGGGCTGGATTAAAGTCCTAAACTCTGTCATTCACTCACTGCTTCCCTAAGGAAGCCCCGGCCTCTCTGGGTGTATAGACATTTGATTTATCATCAAATAACGCATGTGAACGTGAACTCAAAAAAAGTACACAAACAGAAGTCATTGCTTCCTTCCACATCACATTAACAGGGCGTCACACAGATGATGGGATCAGCAGATTTAACTTGAATACAGCTAGTATTTCATGGCTAGTTGTCCAGCATTAGCCAGTTTATAATAATAAAACCTGATTTAGAGGACATATTCAACCAAGGAAATGAAACCAGGCACAGGACAACCAGTTTCCCAGTTGTGTTACTGATTAGTCCATCATATTTCTGAAAAGCTATAAAAACAAAGGTAATGAAACTCTTTCCAGGATTAAGTGTTGAGACAGATGCATGACAACCATGTCAGGTCCTTATTCCAAGCAAGATCTGAGAAGAAACTGGTCCCACTTAATGGATTAGTAGACCAAAACTGAAGGGCCAAGTCCTAGGCAGTGGGGTGACTCTCTCACAAGCTGCACCATCAACCAAACAGAATGAAGATCCTGACTTCTAGCCCTCAGCTGGTGCTCAGGGCCTCAGGCATTCCAGTTGACTCACAAGGGCTCATTTCACAGATGCTTCACAGAAACTTAACATTGCAGGAATTGCAGTTTGAGATATGTGGAAGTGAACTGATAAGTAACAGCTAAAAACAGGACATCTTCGGTTTATTTCATAAAAGGCCTTCCAACAAATACTCAGCAATTCATTCAAACTCATTCAAGTGCTTCCCTTGGGTGATAATCTAGAAAAAGCAAAGGGCCCGAAGCTCATGCCTTGAAATAAAGGCGTGGTTATTCTTTGGTGTTGTGTGTTGTGGGGTTTTCCCTACTACCCCATTTCTTTTTGCATAAAACAAATTATTTTGTTCTCTCTCATTTTATTTCTAGATGAAGAAAGGAATGAAGAGAAACGAAAACAGGAAACCAAGAGAGGGAAATGAGGGAACAAAAAGGAGGACTCTACAGAAGCTAATACTCTCAGCAACTTAAGTGCCTCCAATTAGGATTTAATGCAGTGCACATGGACCAACTGGAGGCCTGGGCTGGTGGCTCAGTCCCAGCTGCTTGGTGGGAAGTGAGGTCGGCGTAGCTATATGACACTGGAGCTGGCTCGTGAGGATTAACCTGTCTGTAGCCAGCTGACTGGCCAAATGAAGAAATAAGTCTCAGGATGTAGAACTTATCTTTTAAGTTGCATTCCCTTTTCTTTTTGGTGGTGCTGGGGATTGAACCCAGGGCCTTGTGCATTCGAGGCAGGCATTCTACCAACTGAGCTATCTCCCCAGTCCCCCAAGCTGCACTCCCTTTTACAGGTGCCAATTTTCAAGGCACAAAATAAATTCACACACATCAAGAAAATATTGGGGGCTGGGGATGTGGCTCAAGCAGTAGCGCACTCGCCTGGCATGCGTGCGGCCCGGGTTCGATCCTCAACACCACATACAAAGATGTTGTGTCCGCCGAAAACTAAAAAATAAATATTAAAAAATCTCTCTCTCTCTCTCTCTCAAAAAAAAGAAAATATTGGGCACTACATTTAAATAAATAATTGATCCCTCCCCATAAAAGTGAAGACCACCGAATCCTTTGCTTCTGTACACATTATTCCTACTAATTATTCCTTACTAGATTTGATATGTTTTGGATTGACAATATTAAGGTCACTGAAGGAACTTAATGGAGTCACCAAAACACACACAGCAAGACACCTAGACTCCTAGTAATGAAACTTCTTTCTATGTGTCCCAGTTCAAGCAGTAAAAGGATTTTACAGATTTCTCTGAATGTAGTACACTACTAATGGTGATCTACTTCAGTATCTCTTTGTGGAATAATATTTAAAAAACAAAATAGCATACATTAAAAGATTCCAAATACAACTTTTATAATTCTTAAAGTGTTTTAATAATGCAATTTATAAACAGAATTTAGAAGAACTTCTGCTAATAATTTTTCTAATTCAGCTCTTAGCATCTCAACAGGATTTATGATCATTGAAATCATCTTGAAAAGAACATAAAAACTTGTGGCAGCAAAGCTCTCCCTGTCCCAATGTGTGTGGGAGAAACAGAAACACAAAGACAGACAGACAGACACACACACACACACACACACAGCACACAGAGCATATACGGGATTAAGAATGCATCCAGAAAACTCAAGCTTCTCGAACTGTTCTGGGGAAGAGTGGAGTCTGCTTTCCCCAATGGCCAGCAGCAGGAGATGGATGACTCCTCTAACAGCCGGCCTGTTCTGTGCCACTTTGTCTCTTTGCATGTGGCACTAATGCTGCTTTTACTGAAGATCTACTGAACTCTTTTATCAACTTACTGCAGACTTTTTTTTCAGGAGAGTGGAACTACGGAACATGATAATGAAAGTAAAACTATTTGTGGAATTTGGAAATCAGATTTTGTTCTGAGTTTATAACCGCTTTTAAGATATACAGTTTCATAGTTCCATTGTAACATTTTTTTTATTATTATGAAATTGTTAAAATTTAAAGTATCACAATATTGAAAAACTTTATGTTGCTACTATGGTGACTAGAACCCTAGTCAGAGTCACACAACCTGTTACAAATGGTGTACTTGCACTTGAAACAGAAGGAAATCGTTACTGATGATGTTTCGGTGTTTAAAGTGAAACTGGACAAAGAGAAACACCCATTTCCCAGACTTCTAAAAAGTGGCCTTTATTCTGTCAGAGAGTATATCAAGGTTGAAAAATGGTTTGAAAGTTGCCAGGCACAGTGGCGCATGCCCATAATCCCAGCAGCTTGGGAGGCTGAAGCAGGAGGATCACAAGTTCAAAGCCAGCCTCAGCAACTCAACAAGGTCCTCAGCAACTCAGAGAGACCCTATCTCTAAGTAAAATATATTTTTTAGGTTTGAAAATAGAAAAAGCACCCTCAATAGTCCCAAGCACACACACAAGACTGAAGACATGTTAGTTTGTGTTCCCCTCCTTCTTCCTAAGCTTAAATATGAAGTAGCGGACCTCACGGGGCCGAGGCAGCTTGCCTGGGATCCCACAGATGTCAGTGGCAGGGCACTTTCTACAGAGCCAACTTTAATGCCTGGGACTTTCCCCTGTACCATGGTTGGTCCCCACTGAATGACATGTGATGACACCTGTAATTGTGCCCCCAATTTTAATATTTTTGCATGTTTGTCCGCAGCTTCTGTTCAAATCAAACTTTATGTAAAAGTAAATTCTGAAGCCTGGGTACTTTTTTATCTAAAATTTCTTTAATACTATGCAGCATGAACAGAAAATTAGGTTTGGAAATAACTCCCACTAAAGCAGAAAGGCTGCACTAAAAGCAAGTAATGGGAGACTGTTCAAAGCCTCACAACGGACTCGCAAATCCCCCAGCACCGTCATCAGCACCAACAGAGGCTGAAAGAGATGGGCATCAGTGCCAGAACTGGCAATGGGTTGTTCTTAGGGATGAAATGTCATGGACAATTGTTTTTTTCAGAGCAGAGAGTGGGCTTCTAAATAGCGCTCAGCGGAGTTCCATTGCTCACCACTGGTTTGTTCTGGGATCAGTACTTTTCACAGAAGAATTGGGCAATTACCAAGAAAGGCAGTAAAATAAGCACTTACAGGTAGTTTCTCCCCCACAGAGCTCTAGAGTCACATTTAATGCTTGGAATTAATAACTTATTATGAAAGCTCCCTTTTAC
This sequence comes from Marmota flaviventris, assembly GCF_047511675.1. Classification (NCBI taxonomy): domain Eukaryota; kingdom Metazoa; phylum Chordata; class Mammalia; order Rodentia; family Sciuridae; genus Marmota; species Marmota flaviventris. Next base: position 18,129,609 of record NC_092507.1, on the reverse strand, counting down.
TGTTTCATTTCTCTGTGACTTTATTTTACATTTATTTATTTACTCTCTTGGGGTACTTTCTCTTTGAAATTCTGTTCAAGATTCTTTGATTTTTTTTTTTTTTTTTTTTTAAACCAGGAATTGAACCTGGGGCACTTAACTCACATCCCCAGCCCTTTTTATGTTTCGAGACAGGGTTTCACGGAGTTGCTTAGGGGCTCACTAAGTTACTGTCATTTGAACTCATGATCCTCCTGCCTCAGCCTCCTCAGTCACTGGGTTACAGGCTTGGGGCCTGGCTTGGTTCAAGATTCTATGTAAGTAAACTCATGGAAAAGTTCTGGAAAGACAAAGACCAAACTGAAAAGCTAATAATCTCTGTGAAGGGGAAGCTAGTATCCACCCCCAGGGATGGGGTGGAAAGGACTCAGTATCATGTACAACTTGTACACCAAAGTTGTCCTTAAGGAACAGCTTTTACTGGAGACCTCAAATTTATGAAGAAAACAAAAAAAATACAGGTTTCAACTTCAGGCCTCTGGGTTCTGATCTCACACAAGCCCTAGGAGACACATGTCCTCCTGGGTATTTCTGGTCCTGAGGCCCTGGATGCCTTCGCCTTTCATATGTTACTGACACATAAACAAACCCTCAAGCATCAATCAACTAACAATAATAATGCCATAAAAAACCTGTAAAAGAGAAAAAACAGATGACTTTGAAACAGCCCTGGAATTCCCCTCACTTTCTGAACCAGGCCCACTGTGGCTGGACTCTGGCACAACCAAGGGCTGTGTGGAGCAAGGGCTTTTCAAAGCGTGGCAGGCAACTTACTCGCTCAAAGCCAAAAATGGAAAAGGAAAAATCCATGTATTTTAGGACAGAGTGAGGGTGTGTGCCTAGTGGCATGGTCTATTTTTAGGAGTTATATTGGGAAACTTCCTCTCTGAGTGTGTGGAGGGGGGGGGGAATAATGGAAGGGTAACTACATGACTTACTTCATTCTTAAAATAACTCTCCAACCTGAAGTGGGGAATGTCTTCAAGAACCTGGAGTTTTAGCTCTCAAAGGCTTACTTCCACATTCATACCCCTAACTAAAAAGTTTCCTAGAAGATTTTATGGCTTATTTTTGATTCATAAATATTAAGTCTGCACCATTTCAAGAAACTGCACTGGGAGCAAATAAAGAATAAATTTAAGGCATGGACAGACCCCAAGTCTGCTACCCTACCCTGGGAAGGGGATTCCAGCTTTCAGATAACTCCCAGGATGTGCTGTTCAGAGGGATAACATACATCAATTCTGCCACCTACCACAAGTGACAGTTTATCCACATTTCCCCCGGACATTGTTCATGACTTTGATATGCTTAAAAAATAAACAGCAAACGATGCTGTGGCATTTATGTCAGAGGAATAAATGTCTAGTGCCAAATTCTAAATTCACCACAGATGCAAGTATTCTTAACCCTTGATTTAAATCTCTTGGGGAGGAGAGGGGTATGAATTTGCTAGTAAGAAGAGAGTTCCTGAATAAAAAATAGCTTTCTATTTGTCAGGGATCTTCTTCAATCTGGCCTATGAAGAGAAAGCTAGAAACAATTCTTCATCTGGCAAGAACAAGCTGGGCACGGTGGCACATGTGTGTATCACAGGTACTGGGGAGGCTGAGGCAGGAGGATCACAAGCTTGAGGCCAGCCTCGATAACTTAGTGAGACCCCGGCTCAAAATAAAAATAAATAAAAAGGGGCTGGAGGGCTGCAGCTGTGACTCAGTGGCAAAGTGCTTGCCTAGCATGTGTGAGGCACTGAGTTTGATCCTCAACACCACTTAAAAATAAACAAGTAAAATAAAGGCATGCTGTCCATCTACAACTACAAAAAGGGAATGGGGGGCTGGAGATGTAGCTCAGTGGTAAAACACCCAAGGATTCAGTCCCCAATGAGTCCCCTTTCCTCCCCACCAAAAAAAAAACTCAGCAAGAACAATCATAGGGTCATGGGTAATTGCTCTTGTTTTATAATTCCATTTAACAAAATATGATTAAAATTGTTATTATAGAAAACTTCTTTTTATTCTCTGAAAAGTAGAAAATGAAATAGAAAAAATTAAATGAACAGTATTCAGCATTCTAAAGTGCCATTCTGATCTTCATGTTTAGCACATTTTAGACGAAGAATATGTGTGCGGAGACCCTTCTCCATTGCTCCAGGCTTCCAGCGAAGTGCAAGGATTCCTCTGTAATCGCGCTAAAATGCAGCTCCTGAGAAACTTAAGGTGTACAAGAGGCTGCAAACAGACTGAGCGGCCACGGCAATTCCCTGACCGTAGGTTGTCCATGATACGACACACGGTAAAGCTGTCCACAAACCAGCAGGACTTTAATAAAGTACACTTCCTTGAAATGCAATCAAAGTGAAGGATGGGAAAGGATGAAACTGAAAGACAGTAACATACTCTCAATTTAAATTGATCCCAGACTACGACCATGTCTTACCTTTTCAGGTCAACAGTTGTGACGCTAAATACAACTCCTTTGAGCCAAAGAATCATGAAGAGCCTCTGGGAAAAGGGGCAGTTTCCTATGCTTTCCCCATCACTGCCGGCCTGAAAGCAGAAAGAAACATTAAAAAGGAGGTCAGCATGAGGATTCGCAGAATGACAGGGCTGTCTGTGGATTTCCATCAAAGCTACCAGAAGACAGGGCAAGGTGCGTTCTAGAAAGAAAGATTACTCGGGGCATTCATTTGCCTCCTTCTCTTATGAGAAAGAGCAGCCCAGCAGGGCACATGGCACACACCTGAATCCCAGTGACTCAGGAGGCTGAGGTGGGAGCACTGCAGTTTCGAGGCCAGCCTCAGCAACTTAGAGATCCAGTCTCAAATAAAAAAATAAAAAAGACTGAGAATGTAAAGTGCCCTTGGGTTTAATCCCCGGTACAAAAAAAATTTTTTTTTTCATTATAAAAATCCTATATACTCTCTTACACATTCCTTCAGGAAGCAAGAAAATAACAAAAGATGCCTTTGTAATAAGCTATTTATAAACTTTTTAATGGATGGAGCAGCTGACTTTTCTAAGCTCAAGAATGAGGTAGAATTTTCCCAAAAATCTGAGTGGGACATATTTCCCTCATTTCATCAGGTTTGCCCCAACTTGAAAAGGAGACAAGAAAACATTCTGACATTTGCTAGGAATCAACACAGCCTCTTTATTATGAAGTCTATAAAGAGTTCCAAAAATAACTCTTCAACAAGTCATTCAAAGACGCTGGTAAGTCAGGAGGTGATGCCAGCCTGTAATCCCAGGGGCCTGAGCCTGAGGCAGCCTCAGCAACTGCAAGGCCCCAAGCAACTCAGGGAGACCCTGTGTCTAGATAAAATATTACGGGGGGCGGGATGGGGGCACGGCTGGGGATGCGGCTCAGTGGTAGTACGCTCACCTAGCATGCATGAGGCACTGGGTTCGATCCTCAGCACCACATAAAAATGAAGTAAAGATATAATGACCAGCTATAACTAGAAAATAAATATTTTTAAAAAAGTACTTCTTACTATCCTACTTAAATCGAGCTCAAAAAATTCAGAAGCATTTCAGTAAAATGCTCCATCCACAATAAGCCATTAATTCTTTAATGGGAATGGAGTACTTTGTTTCCAACTTAGTGTATCAACCTTCTGGAGGCTTATGCCCGGGGCCATGATCATCTCAGATGGGAAGGACACAGGACCTTTAGAAGCAGAAATCCTGCTGACCAGTAACAGGGGCCCCTCCCGCTTCCTCCCTCCCTGCTGGGTGGGGTCACAGGAGACTTTGATCACCAAGCAGCAGTAGTGAGGCCACCTCTGCTGCAGTATCAGGGAGGCCTCGTGGGGAAGTGGACTCTCACCCGTGCCCAGCAGTAATGAGGTGCCTCCACTTTGGGCATCAGTGGAGACCCACGGGGACACCTGGATTTCCACCTTCATCTGTCTGTAACAAGGCAATGGTGTCCCCACCCCCCTCACCCTATACCTCTCTCCATCAGAAAAGATGAAACACGAGGGTTAAACAAAACCCAGGGTCTTGTACTATGAAACTGCCAGGGTTTCCACTGAAAGTCACCTAAAAAGCCAAACACCAAACACCATCTCTGAGTGAGAAAAGGCAATCAGCAGCTGCCAGCACCAAGATGACAGAGATGTCAGATCATCCGACAAAGCGTCTCTCTGAAGTGGTGTGATAAAAAATATTTCAATGAGCAATTATCAGCAGCTTGAGCTTGAAAAAAACCACAAGCGGAGAAACAGAAGATGGAAAAAATGCAGTAGCTGAAATAAAAGGGTGACCAGGGGACTCCTGACCTCCCACTTTCTCCGCTGCTCCCTGGCCCTGAGCAGTATGTTTGGTCACTTCCAGCAAGTGCCACCCAGCAGGCCCACCAGATTCCCAAAGCAACGGGTCTGCCTGATCCTGGACTAGAACCTCCAAACTCTGATCCAAAATAAAAATTCTCTTTTTATAAGTCAATCACTCCAGGTATTTTGTTGCAGTGATGAAAAGTTCATAACATAGACTCAGAGCCCAGTGGAGGGAGAGAGGGAGAATCAAGGAGCTGGAGAATCACCCAGTGAGCAGCACTCATCCATAAACAAGAAGGAAGTGACGTCATCTCAGGAAAAGGGACAGAACCGGAGAACATCATGCTGAGTGAAAGAAGTCAGGCTCAAAAGTCAAGGGTGGAATGTTTTCCCTCATGTGCAGAAGCTAGAGAGAGAGAAAAGAAATAGAAGGGAAAGTAGAGAGGACAGGAAGGACATCAAGGGGAGGGAGAGAAAGGGAAAGAACTGAGGAATAAAATCAACCAAACTATACATGCATGTACGACAGCCATTATGCATCCTCTTTCATGTGTAAACGCAACGTACCAAGGTGGGGAAGTGCGTGTGAGTAAACAGAGGGAGGACCAGAGGAATAGAGGAAGGAGAACCAGAGGAGGGAAGGGGGAGGGAATGGAGAAACACTAGGGAATGGACTGGAATAATTATGTTATGTACATATATGTCACAATGAACCCCACTATTATCTATAATTAAAACACACTAATAAATACATTTTTAAAAATTACCCAGCGTAGCCAGGTGCAGTGGCACACAACAGTAATCCCAACAACTCAGGAGGCTGAGGGAAGAGGATTTCAAGTTTGAGACCAGCTTCTTAGTGAGAATATGTCTCAAAATATCAGCAACTTAGTGAGAATCTGTCTCAAAATAAAGAGGACTGGGGATGTAACTAAATGGAAAAGCATTCTTGAGTTCAATCCCCAGTACAAAAAAATTCTTTACTCAGTGTAAACAACAGAAAAAAAGTAGGCTGAAAATTGAATACTTCTTATATATTCCCATGTTTTGTTTGTTTGTTTTTTGAGGAGGTGTACTGGGGGGATTGGACTCAGGAACTCTTGACCACTGAGCCACATCCCCAGCCCTATTTTGTATTTCATTTAGAGACAGGGTCTCACTGCTTAGCACCTCACTAAGTTGCTGAGGCTGGCTTTGACCTTGCGATCCTCCTACTTCAGGTTCCCGAGCCCCGCTGGGATTACAGGCGTGTGCCACCATGCCCCATTATTCCCATGTTTTGATGTCATCCATCTAACTGTCACTTGTGAACCTTTCCTTGTATGCCGCTGGCCCAACAATTAGACATCTAGAAATTTAACCTAGTGGAAACACTTACACTGATATCCAAAGATACTTGTCTCTTGTGACTGAAGCATGTTTCTAACAGAAAGCCTTAGAGACCCCCCAAGATCATCAGGAAAGGCTCTGCTCAAACAGACCAGCACCCAAGGCGGCACCTAGGCCACTGGTTCAGCCTTCGGCATATGGGTGAGGATTGAGCCACCACATCCCACTGTGGAGTCTGGAGCACCGTGATCATGGTCTAAAACTTCGGCCTCACTTAGGTTTTCCCTTTCTTTAGTGGTAGATGGACATAACACCTTTATTTTTATGCGGTGCTGAGGATCAAACCCAGTGCCTCACACGTGCTAGGCAAGCACTCCAGCACTGAGCCACAACCCCAGCAGCTAGGTTTTCCCTTTCTTGAATCTTTGTCTAGCAGGACCAGGAGTTTTTGGAACTCTTTCTTTCTTTTTTTTTTTTTTTTTGTCTGAGCCTATTTTTTCCCCCCAAACTGCCTGCTTCCAAGCTTGGAATATATAAGGCAAAAAAAAAAAAAAAAAAAAAAACTGCCAAGAAACTCACTACCATCTCCTCTATTATCCCAGAAGCAAAATCTCTAAGAAGTATTAAAATTAAGAAGCAAAACAAAAATATATAAAATGTACATCTATATAGTGAACTTGACTCAACAACAAAAAGCAATGAAGCCGGGGCTGGGTGGGGGCTCGGCGGAGAGCGCTCACCCAGTACATGTGAGGCCTTGGGTGGGATCCTCAGTACCACATTAGAATAAAGGTATTATGTCCAACTACAGCTAAAAAATAAATATTAAAAAAGAAATGCAATGAAGCATTGATACATGCTCTATAACTTCGATGAACTTTACAAACATGTTAAATAAAAGGAGCCCATCACAAAAGACGATATATTGTATAATTACATTTATATGAAATGTCCAGTGTCCAAAATGGGCAAATTCATAGAGACAAAAAGTAGATTAGGAGCTGGGACTGTAGCTCCGTGACACAGCACCTGTCCAGCATGTGTGAGGCACTGGACCAGCACCACATAAAAATAAATAAATAAAATAAAGGCATCATATCCACTTGCAACTACAAAAAAAAAAAAAGTAGATTACTTGTTGCCTAGGGTTTGAGGGTAAGGGGTTGGGAAGTAACTACTAAAGGGTACACAGTTTCTTTAGAGAGGGTGGGAGAAATGTTTTAAAATTGTCTGATGATGGATGCTAACTTCTTGCATGTATTAAAAACCACTGATTTTTACCTTTTTTAAATAGGTGAATTGTATGATATATAAATAATATCTTTAATAAAACTGTTTTTGAAATGTGTAGCCAGATGTGGTAGCCCACACCTGCAATCCCAGCAACTCAGGAAAATGAGGCCAGCCTCAGCAACCTAGCAAGGCACTGTGTCAAAATAAAAATAAAAAGGTTTGTGGCTTTAGTTCAGTGGCTAAGCACCCCTGGGTTCAATTCCCAATACCAAAAACAAACAAGCAAAAAAAGTACAGGCATATTATAAGTATAAATACACGCTGGAGAAGATTTTAATTTGAAGAATATAAATAGTTCTAAAATTGTAATTTAGAAAAATATACATTTCTATATATTCTCCAAAAATAGAAAATCCAAATAATCAGAGAAAACATGAATACTCTCACTGTTATAGATATAACCACAGATTTCCAGATCAAGAATGAATCTTGGGCTGGGGATACAGCTCAGTTGGTAGAGTGTTTGCCTTGCATGCACAAGGCCCTGGGTTTAATCCCCAGCACCAAAAAATAAAAATAAAAAAAAGACTGAATCTTAGCATTCATGTGGGTTTGTTCTGATGAAAGCAACGTTTTGTCAGCTTTGTCTGAGGCTCCTCTCACACACTCACTACTCCTCACCACCAGCTTCATCCTCCTTGCTCCAGACCTCTGTTGTTACCCATGGAATTGCATAATTCTGGTATTCAATGAGAAGCTGCTAGATTAACTCCTACATTACAGAATCAAGGTCAATGGCAAATGCCATAAATATTTTAATGTTTTACTAAGTCAAGATTAAAGAACTGCTCACTTAGAAAACCTAGTTTAATCAGTCTTCAGACAAGTGAGACTTTAACATACCTAAGAGGGAGAGTTTTAACTTTGCTCATCTCTTTCTTTGCACCCATGGGACTGGGGTGAGGGGTGATGATGGCTGGGGAAAGAGAGAGAAAAGCTGGGACCTAAAGGTAAGAGTGGGCTCCTGACCACTAAATTATTTAACTGCACACATTTGCTAGGGAATATGCAGAGCAAAGTGTTGCTAAAGAATAACCTAAAAACTGCAATACCCCATTTACGCTTAATGTGGATTCTGTTGATTTAAGTGAGAAGAATCATCAAAATGGCTTAATTAACTTACAAGTCACAAACCAACAGGGTAAATGGAAAATTCATCTGGCCTCTATTACTGATTTCTTTAGGATCTGTGTTAAACACATGCTGAAGCCAACATGTAGAGCCTAAAGATTTAATAAGCTGTTGTCTTTCTATAATGTCTGCAGAGTGTGCAGGAAGTAACAAGGTTTCGAATCAAATTTCTGAGTTTGAATCCTGACCTCACAACTTAGTTATGTCACCTTTAAGAAGTTACTTAACGTCTATGAAACCACTATACAATCATTATGGGGATCACATGGGTTAGGGTACACACAGCTCCTGGCACATGGTAAGAGTTTAAAAAATGTTGCTTGGGGAAAAAAAAAAAAAAGTTGCTTGGCTTTAAAGATGCTTCAGGTATGGAACCCAGGGCCTATCAACAGTTTTGTTAGTTCAAACCCCTGGTCATTAGAATCCCTACATTACTTTAGCTTTCAGAAAACAACAAGGGGAAAGATCTAAGTATATTCCACACTTAACTCCCTTAGCTGATGAAGTATGTTGTGACCCTGTGCTTTAAGAAACAGTGTCCATAAAGTTTCATCCACTGAATGGAGTGAGCAAAGATATTATTTATGTAGGATGTCAAAAATCTCTGATCCTGCACAGACTGTACCAATATTTCCTGACCATAACCATATCAAAGAATTAAAATTCAATAAAGTCAAATGATAGGAAATAGAAGAATTATGACCCTCCCAAGCTCTTACCATGTAAATAAAACCCAGTCCAGGACAAGACAACGGAAAGACTTGGGTTGCTACCATTTCGTTGTTCAGCATTACCAACTCATAAAATCTACTCTCCAAATAAGAGCCTGTGCAATTGAGAGAGGAACAGATGAGTGTGAAGTGACCCAAGGATCCCACCTACCAGGGGGAGCGGCAGCTCTGGAGGGTCTCTTGGAGTCCACGTAGAATATTCACCTTAACGAACTCTCCACTCTACCACAACAAGCTCCCCACATGCACTAATCTGGTTAATCCTTATTTCCACTCACTCAGCGGGGAATGGTAGTTAAGAGCACTGATCTAGAGCCAGCCACTCAGACAACTCCACCATTTCCTAGCTAAGTCCTCTAAGAAGTAATTTGGCCTCTCTGGGCTGTTTTCTTCTTATAAAACAGGGACTATATCAGTACCTTCCTCAGTGGATTGTATGGGAATAAAGGAGCTAATACACACCAAGGGCTTAGAAGAACGCAAGGCTCCAAAGATGAGGGTGTAGCTCACTGTACACATACTCTTTCATTCTTTCCGATATTTATAATATGGACATGCATCTTTCATTTTAAAAAAGCAAGCAAACAAAAACCTTTCTACCCCAAACATATTAAAATGAAGGAAAACACAAGTCACAGAATGACTATGGGAAAGCTCTAAAGATAAAGGGCATCTATGTAACAGAATTATATAGGACATGGAAGAATCCTCAAGCAGCAGGTTTAAATGGAGACTACCAGATCTCCCTTCAGATGCCTGCTTTCAGTAGGCTGAGGGGGGGCCTAGGAACCTGCAATCTAACAAGCCCTTCACACAATTCTAATTCTGATGCATTTGGTGGGAACACCATATTTCATAAACACTGACAGGGAAACATGCAAAAAAAAAAAAAAACTGGAAAGGGTTTGCTCCATGGTTAAACTTTGAATCCCTCTCGATGTCTTTTGGACTCTGCTCTTCATAGACCAGTAACCTGATCGCTGTTTGACATTGTCATGCTTGGTAAATAACAGTTCCCTCCCTGCTGCTAAAGGAATGTCAACCTACCTTTGCCTTAAACTTGGACAAACCCAAACCTAAACCAAGCCAGCTTAGTACCCTGTAAGATTCAGACAGTCAAATTCAAAAACATTTTTATTTCACATGAACTAAAAAGCAAAAGTGAGAACTTTTTAATGCAAACCAGTATGACATTAATGTTTCTAAGAATTTTGGCTTAAAAACTAAATATAGTGTCAAGGACAATTTTGGGGACCCAGAATTCTTTATAGATCAAGTGCTGTGGGATAGTTCTATCCAGTTTAAAAGAACAATCACAAATTTTATACTATAATGTACACTGCTAAATGTTGTAGCTGGTCAGGAAGAGAAAGGATTCTGTTGTAATAGGGGTGGAACCAATACCTGACTTGTTGCAAAACAGGCTAAACTTTCCATCTAGAAGCTACTAACCATGGGTAAGTTACTTAATCTTTTTGGGTCTTGGTTTCTTATTCCAGGAGGGGGGTGGGAGACTGATTTATTGAAGTTGATAACTGTAATGTAAAAACATTGTATATACAGGACACATCCTACTTACTGGAGTACTTGGGGGAAAAAAGCCATGGGGTATGCAACTGACAGGGAAACAATAATAAGGGCAAATGTGGTAAAATGTTAACAATATGTAAACAAAGGTAAAGGGTGTTCTTTGAATTGTTATTCTTGCAACTTGTCTGTAAATTTGAATTTATCTCAAAATAAAGTGTTTTTTAAATTATTAATCTAGTTTCTACATTAGCCCTAATAGCTTCTAACTATATTAGAGCTCACTTTAATTGTACCACTGAAATATTATCTCCTGATTTTCCTGATTAATAATTTTTCTCAAAAATAAATTGAGGGCTGGGGTTGTGGCTCAGTGGTACAGCGCTTGCCTATCATGTGTGAGGCACTGGGTTTGATTCTCAGCACCGCATACAAATAAATAAAGATTCATTGACAACTAAAAACATAATTTAAAAAAATTAAGCCATCATCTTTCTCAAATACATAAGTCCCCAAATCATCTGGGAACTAACAGAGCACAGAAGGCACTACAGCAAATTGATAGTTGCCTGCCCAACACCCATGCATTCTTATCATTTTTTGATGATAGGACACCTATTTTTGATCAGCATCCATTCCTCCCTCTTCCCAGGACTGCAGGCGATTATGATCCAAACCCCAACCCTAGGGCAGTTCCTGACTGATTCTAAGTCGGTTTTGATAATTCCATTCGCCTTGCCATTGACTGATTTAGACATAATCATGGGACCCAGTTCTAGCTATTAAGACACAGAGTCTCCCAGGAAAAAATTCTAACTCTTAAGGATTCTAGCAGAGGAAAACCTTGGATGTGAAACCTGTGCAGACTTGACAGTGGCTTGAGGACAAAACCAACACCAGAAGACAGAGCCAAGAGAATCACAAGCAAGTGGACCCTGGCAGGCAACATGCACATGGAGCTCTTCCTAGACTTCTTTCGTCATTAGAGCTGATCTGAATTGGGGTTTTCTGTTATTAACAATCCTAAGTATCCAAACCAATGTTGTCATTTATCTCTAATTAAGATTAGCAGGAAGGGCTGGGCAGTAGCTCCGTGGTAGAGTGCTGGCTTAGATAGCATGCACCAGGCCCTGCATTCCATCCCTAGTACCATTTAAAAAAACAAACAAAAGAAAATCAAGCAGTAAGAATGAAAATATTTAAATGTGGTAAAGAATGAAAAAAGAGGGGCTGGGGATATCACTCAGTTGGTAAAGTGCTTGCCTTACATGCACAAGGCCTTGGGTTCAATTCCCCAGCACCACCAAAAAAAAAAAAAAACTAAAACTGGGCTGGGGATGTGGCTCAAGCGGTAGCACGCTCGCCTGGCATGCGTGCGGCCCAGGTTCGATCCTCAGCACCACATACAAACAAAGATGTTGTGTCCGCCGAAAACTAAAAAAATAAATTAAAAAAATTTTCTCTCTCTCTTTTTAAAAAAAAAAAAACAAACTTTTTTTTTTTTTTTAAGTGGGAGCAGGTACTGGGGATTAAAATGCCTTACCACTGAGCCATATCCCCAGCCCCACCCACTTTTTTGGAGAAAGGATCTGCCTCCCTAAGTTACTTAGGGCCTCACTAAGTTATAAAACTTGCCATCCTCCTGCCTCAGCCTCCTGAGTTGCTGGGATTATAGGTATGTGCTACTGTGCTTGGCTAAAAAAGAAAACTCTTTATATGAGTAAAGGGGAAATAACGGCATTCCAGGACTCTTGATTTGTCTATAACTAATTCTATTCTCCATAGATTTCAATTTTAAGACAGTATTTTCCTCTGAAGTTCACAGTATGGGCTTTCTTTCCTCAGTCACATAGCACCTTACAGAAACCTCCTTACCTAGGCCCCAGATAGGGATACTCCACATCCAACATATATTTACTGAAGGTCCACTATCTTCGAAGCACTGTAGTTGGCCCACAAGAAACTACTGGGAGTGAGAAAGATAAGATCTGGACTCATGAAACTTAAGATTTTTGTGGGAAAAAAAATAGCATATCAAGTTAAAAACTGTAAACTGTGGTTAAGTGTCTAAAGGAAACAAAGTACTCACAGGAAGGACAGGAGCACCTACTTTAGATAAAATGTCACAGCTGGGTGTGTTGGCGCACTGTAATCCCAGTTACTAGGAGGCTGAGGGAGGAGGATCACAAATTCAATGCCACTCTCAGCAATTTAGGGAGGCCCAAGCAACTCAGCAAGACTGCCTCAAAATAAAATATAAAAAGAGTTGGGGATTCAGCTCAGTGGTAAAGCACCCCTGGGCTGAGTACCCAGTAACCACACACACACACACACACCCCGCCAAGAAAAAAGATGGTCATAGACAATCCTTTTCACCATGCCAATCTAGTCTGAGACTAGACTGTTGTGAGTACAACAGGAAATGGTACTGGCAGGGGCCAGATCCTGAAAGACTGTCTAGATCAAATTAAAGAGCAAATTTTACACTCACAGATACAACGATTTATTCATTCATTTGAAAATGTTTACCAAAGCCTACTTTTAAATAAGCATTTAATATGTGTTTAACAGCAAGGACTGAAAGCAGAGTGCCTGGTTTGACATGGAAGTTCTTCTACTTACCCATCTGTGGTACTGGGTACTGGGCAAGTTATTTCACCTCTCTGGGCCTGTTTCCTTATAACAGAGGAAGAATACCTACTTCCTAGAGTTATTATGAATATTAAATAAGAATGTGGAAAGTTCTTAAAATACTTCCAGTATGTGATGAGCTCTCAGTAAAATGAGCCACAGGAAAACACTTCCAACTTCAAGAACTCCCGGTAGAGAGAAGGGTGAAGAAGGCCAGTGAACAGGACGAGAGCTTTCCACTGAAGGACAAGGACGTGAGGACAGGAAACACTGTTCTGCGTTCAGACGACAGGCAGGCCAGGCACGTGGAGCTGCTTCGAGTAGAGGCTGGAAGCCCTACTGCCAGCTGTCACCGAAACGTGGGCTGGATTAGGAGACGCAAGAGAGAGAGAGAAACATGGCTTCAAATGAAGAGGGTACAATCCTAGAGACTGTGGATTGTTTGGATAAGAAAGTAGAGAGAAAGAAACCAAGCTGGGCCAAGCAGTTCACACCTGTAACCCCAGCTACTCAGGAAGCTGTGGCCTGGGGCAAGGTCAAGACCACCCCCCCCCCAACTCAGCAAGACCTTGCCTCAAAATAAAAGGTAAAAAGTGCTGGGGAGGCTGGGGGTGTGGCTCAGTGGTAGAGCACTAGCCTAGGACAGGTGGCCCTGGGTTCATCCTCAGTACCACATAAAAACAAATAAATAAAGGTTAAAGTCTTAAAAAAAAGGGGGGGGGGGGTGGCGAGTGACGTACCCCAGTGGTAGAGCGCCTGCCTAGCATGCACAAGCCCCTGGGTTCAGTCCCCAGAACAGGAGGGGTGGCGGGGGAGAAATTCAATGTCTCCTAAACGTCTGCTTTGAGCAACTGAGTCCAGGAAAGCCTCAAAATGGGAGCAAGGTGCCTGTGAGATGCTGAAGGGTGGAAAGGGAAATTCCGTCACTTGTGGGGTTTTTTTATTTGTTTCCTTTTTAAAATGAACATATTTTGTTTTTATTTAAGATTTAAGAAAATACTGCAGATGTTTGATCTCAATTCTGTCCCTAATAGCTGCCAAAATATTAAAATTCTTAAATAAAATATAATTTCTTGAATAAAAAATGAATGTAGTTGATGAAAAACTACTAACTGAAAATAATGGAAGAAATTAATGTCAGTTGAGAAAAGAAAATTTTAAGTATTTTTATTTCTTATTTAAAGCAAATGCTAAAGATGAAAATGAAGGCTTTAATCTGTACTAAACCGAATCTGAAATGTCTCGGATGGAATCATTTTTAAAACCAAAGTGTAGGTGTGCAAGGAGCGCACTTCCCATCTACGCACAACAGAACCGGGATGAAAACTCTCAGTTCTGCTTTTGGCATGCTCGTATCAAAAGCCTGAGCCAGGAGGAGCAAAGTCTACTATTTCTTCAGAACAAATTATAAAACATATAATTAAAAGACTTGATCTTTAAAGGTAACATCTCCTCCTTTCACAGAGGATGCACATTTTTTTTCTTCCAAATTCTTCAGTACAGATACTGTTAGTCTGGGGATACAGCTCAGTGGTAGAGCACTTGCCTAGCAATGCACAAGGCCCTAGATTTAATCCCTAATACCACCAAAAAGTGGGGGGATCAGTGGGGGGTACAAAACAAAACCTGACTGACATGAAGAAAGTGGGAGGGGGTTGAACAAGAATACAGTCATTGTCCCTGTCTGGATCGACCTTGATTGTACTCCCTACAAAATACCAATCAGAATGAATCAAAATGTTGCCAAAACTTTGTGAAAATAAGACAGGTAGCAGTTTATTTCTCACTTGCTATGCCCCATATTCACTGTCCACATATATTTCACCCCACAATAGCCATATGAAGTTGGGTATTGTTTTCCTCATGCTCAGATGAAGGAACTGCAGTTAGTGAGGCCAATTAATCTGCCATAAGTCACACAACTGAGGAGGGCAGAACTGAGTGTCTGAACTCCAAGTTCCACAGTATTAGCTGCCAAGATGTGGGTTCTTATCCTGAGGCTCAGGAGATGCAAGAATCACACCTGGTTGGTCTCACAGTTCTTATGGCATAACTCACATCATTATCAGCAAGATAAATTTCCTAAACTATATTCAATATAATGGGGGTCACAAATGTTATTTTAATTTTTCTAGTAGTCACATTGAAAATGTAAAAAGAGTGCTCCCTTCAGCAGCACATACGCTAAAATCGAAATGATACAGAGAAGATTATCATGGCCCCTGTACAAAAATGACACAAATTCATGAAACAGCCCACATTAAAAAAAAAAAAAAAGTTTAGGCATGGTAGTTCACACCTGTAAATCCCAGCTACTAAGGCGGCCAAGGCAGGAGGATTCCAAATTTGGGGCCAGTCTGGACAATTTAGTGAGACCCTGTCTCAAAACAGAAAATAAAAAGGATTGAGGATGTGGCTCAGTGATAGAATGCCACTGTATTCAATTTAAAGAAAGAGAGAAAAAGAAAGAGAGAGAGAGAAACAGAGAGGGAGGAAGGAGGGAGGGAGGGAGGGAGGGAGGGGGAGGGAGGAAGAAAATGAAAGAAAGGTAGGTAGTGTAATTAAAGTAGTATTTTTTAACACAATACATCTACAATATCATTTCAACATGTAATCAACATAAAAGTTATTACATTCTTTTCTTTGTACTAAGTCTTCAAAACTGATGTATATGGTATGATTACACAATTCAGACTAGACACTTTGAAGCACTCAGTGGCCACATACAGGTGGTGCTCACTGTGGTGGCCGGCACAGTCTAGAGAACCAGCCTCAGGGCAACTCACACCCCTCACGCACAACCGTCACACAACCACACACAAAGGATCAGGTGCCTGACTCACTAAACCAACACTCAAGCTCTCGGAAATACTTACTCTTACTTCAAACAAATTTTAACAAGTTTATTTAGCTGTTTTATTGAACACAACAAGTTGCAATAGAAAATTAAAGGAAAGAGAGTACATCAACAGAGCTAATTTAGCAAAGAAAAACATACACACAGAGATGCTCTTACAAAAAGAGGTTTAAAGTGTTATGGCTGAGGCCTTTGAGGAGGAAGGAAAATAATCTCACATACTAAGACTATTAGTGCATTACTGAATTTATATTCAGAATGCTGACATTAATTAACAGTTAAACTCAGCATTTTAAGAAGCCAGTGAAGCACTGACATATTTTAGAAATATTTTTACTTAAAACCAATTTAAGAACCATACTATTTTGCAATTTTTTATAAATCTAAAATTTAAAAATTTATTTAAAAATTATTTTGAGACTTCTGGTATGGCCAACCAGTTACTAAAGGACTAACCCTCTACCTCTCAAAACAGCTTAATGTCTATATAAAAATGACCACTTGAAGGTCCTGGAGATTGAACAAGAGCAGGCAGATGTTGGAAGGGAGTTGACACTTTGAAGAAGGAGCTGTACTGATCAGGTTTCCTATTTTCATCTTTTACCCTTATGCCACACAGGGCAGCTAATGGGAAACTCATAGTCTCGCTGGCATGCAAAACCAAAGAATAGTCCAGAACTGCCAACGGCACTGAAAAATAAGAGCGCCATAAATAAAAAGAAAGCCAAAGAAGGGGAACCCTAAAGTCTGCATAAAACTCTAGTCTGCATAAAACTCTGTCCAAATCTCTGGCTGATCTCTGAAAAACCACACACACACACACACACACACACACACACACACACACACACACAGCAGACTCCATGTAGCTCAGCTAAAAGAAAATGAAATCTAAGTTACCATCTATCAAAGGAATAGCATTTTGCATTTTCAATTCAGTTAACTGCCTACTTTAAAAAAAAAAAAAAAAGAGCTGGCATGGTACACATCTATAATCCTAGCAGCTTGGGGGGCTGAGGCAGGAGAAGCACAAGTTCAAAGCCAGCCTCAGCAATGGCAAAGTGCTAAGCAACTCAGTGAGACCCTGACTCTAAATAAAATACAAAATAGGGCTGAGTTCAATCCCCAGTATTCCCAAAAAAGAAGGAAAAAAATCAGTACTCTTCAGAGGAACATAACAAAATCCAAAGTTTCTACAACTTGTTACTTATTGTTATCAGAAACAATAAAAATTATTCCTCATAGAAGCAAGAAAACATTACCCATTCTCAAACAAACAAAAAAATCAGAGACATACCCTAAGATGACCAAGAGTCTACAGAATATAAAGCAGTTATCACAACTATGCTCAGAAACAAAAACAAAAATACGCTTATACTAAAGATAGAAAATATCTATGGAAGCCAGGCAAGGTGGCACATGCCCGTTATCCCAGTGACGCAGGAGGTTTAACATTAGCCTCACAATTTAGTGAGATTACATCTCAAAATAAAAACAAAAGGTTGGAGATGGAGCTCAGTGATAAAGTGCCCTTGGATTCAATATTCAGTTCTGCAAAATAAAAAATAATAATAATAAAGATTTTTAAAAGAAGATGGTGAAGACGATGAGGAAGGAAGAGACAGGCAGGCAGGCAGCCCAGTTTTTCCAAATAAGGACAAAGTTACAGACTCAAGAAGTCTCCTGAAGGGCTGGGGTTGTGGCTCAGCTGCAGAGCGCTCGCCTAGCACGTGCAAGGAGCTGGGTTCAATCCTCAGCACCACATAAAAACAAAAAAACAAATTAAACGTATTGTGCCCAACTATAACTAAAAAAAATTTTTAAAAACTCTCCTGAACATTAAAAAAGGTTAAAATAATCACCCAGGTTTAATGTAATAAAATGCTAAAAGCAGCCAGACATAGCAGCAAATACCTTTAATCTCAGCGACATAGAAGGTTGGGCAGGAGAATCTCAAGTTCCAGGCCAGCCTCAGCAATTTAGGGAGAACTGTACCAAAAAATAGAAAGTACTAGGGATGTAGTTCAGTAGTAGAGCCCAATGGGTTCAACTGCTAGAACCAAAAAGGGGGAACAAGGTAAAAAGCAAAGGAAAAAGAAATCTTTAAAATATCTAGGAAAAAAATTACACACTACACACAAGAGGATAATGGTTTGAATGACAGCTGAATTCTCATCAGAAATAATGAAGGCCAAGACGGGCATGGTGGGGAGGCTGAGGCAGGAGGATCGACTTCAAAGCCAACCTCAGGAAAAGCGAGGCACTGAGCAACTCAGTGAGCCCCTGTCTCTAAATAAAATACAAAATAGGGCTGGGGATGTGGCTCAGTGGTTAAGAGCCCCTGAGTTCAATCCCTGGTACCCTCCCACACCAAAAAAAAAAAAAAAAGAAAAGAATGAAAGCCAGAAAACATAAAAAGTCAAAACCCCACATCCTATATAAACTTCTTTAAAGAACAGAAGTGAAGTCAAGATATTTTCAGGTAATGATTCAGAATGTCAATGTTCAGGATTTAGATAAGTAACTTTCAGGAATACAGAACATTAATTTGTATTTATTATTATTGTTTTGTTTTTAATAAAGAAACATACTCCGTTTATAACTAGTTATTCTTCACTTTGGTCACATTCAAAAAAAAGTGCATCCCAAACTTTTCCATGGTCTAAACTTCTTTGTTTGGTTTTGTTTTGGGGATTTTAACCCAAGGGGCTTTATCATAGAGCCACACGCCTAGCTCTTTTTATTTTTTTTATTCTGAGACAGGGTCTTGCTAAGTGCTCAGGGCCTTGCTAAATTGCTGAGGCTGGCTTTGAACTTGCAATACTCCTATCTCAGACTCCCTAGCCCCTGGGAGTACGGGCATTTGCCACCACACCCAGCTTCTAAGCCACATTTTTAACATATCTTCTGGCCTAAGATCAATTCACTAACTGCTGGTGTTTTCCTTTGTTTATCAACTAAAAACAAATGCATTAGAAGGATAGATGAAATTCTTCTGTCAAGTCAAAAATCCAGCAACCCGTTTTCCCTGAGGGCAGTTTAAAAATACACCCGCCTAGTATAAACTAGATTCAGAAAAAATCGTAAGAATGAAAGAAAATAATGAATTGTTCCAGAAAGACCCCGCTTCCCCTGTATGTGCTACCAGCAGCTACCCAAACACAGTGAGCAACAGCTAGGTCCCTCACCGAGCTCCAGACCAGTTTAACTAGACATGCCATCAAGAGTTCAGCAGTGGAGTCAAAATTCCAGTTTCTCCTTTTGTAGAACAATCTAAATTCTCCAGGCAAAAATAAAGGATTCGGAGATAAATGAAAGTGCAAGGATACACTTTAGAAAAAGAACTACATGACATGGATATGCACAGAGAATTGACTTTAATTATGTACAAGAGTTTAATAGCTAAATTTTGGACCTCTAAATAACTAAGAACAGTAGATTAATGATGACAATAAAAGATTACAATCATGCAAATACTACAGAATATTTTAACGTAAAATATTAGCACTTGACAAGCATATGACCAAAAGAATATTTCTCAGGTATTGTATTTTTTAAAATTTTTTCATTAGAAGTATTACAAAATAAGTTTCTTTTAAACTTACATATTTCAGCTGTGAAAAAAAATATTATTCAGAATAATAGTATATCTTTGGCCTGGCCTAAAACTTCTCATAACTGAAGAGCACAAGACAGCATGTCTGCTACTGAGATTTTTTTTTTTAACTTATCATTTCAGTGCATAAGTGCTCTAAATATTATAAAGGCAAATTCAAACAGTATAGTTCTGTGTCAATTTTAGTTTAGATAAGACAAACAAAATCATCCCTTTATCGTCCAAGTAGTTTATTTGAAAAAATATATTTTTGGGGCGGGGTGGGGGGTACCAGGGATTAAACTTAGGGGCACTGACCACTGAGCCACATCCCCAACCCTATTTTATATTTTATTTAGAGACAGGGCCTCACTGAGTTACTTAGCACCTCACTGTTGCTGAAGCTGGCTGTGAACTTGCTGTTCTATTCTCCTGCCTCAGCTTCCCAAGCCACTGGGATTGCAAACATGGGCCACTGAGCCTGGTTAATGAAAAATATAATCTTTTTATTCAAAGAATTCACTCTTGAAATCAAGTTTCATTTCCCTGGCAACACGCCTCCATTATCACTAAACATTTATTGGCTCTATCTCTATATGTGTCTGCTAATAGACTACGTCTAACTATGAGGATTTAATTCTCTGGCTCTGACTTCAAATTTTCAAGTCTCAAGCTTTCAAGCTTTCTGTCTGGGCCTCACACTCAGGCCTAAGGCTAGCAACCTTGGCATCCACGTGGGCCAGACCAGACGCCACCACTAAGAAACATGCAGGCTTTACTGAGGAAAACAGCAGCAAACTGGTCCAGGTACATGCCAGGGTTGAACCTGGCCTTCCAGTTATGTAATTTGAAGATTCTAATCCTCTCTACCTATCTGTTATTAAGTTTAGACCAATGGCTATAAAATGAGCAGCTAGCCAAACCCAAATAACATGTCTTGAGTTTGAAAATTGAACACTACCTCTACCTCTGGTATTTTACCATGAGGTAATATAGAACACCACACTAGAAACAGACGTACTATTTTATTAACATGCTTCTATTCCTGTACTGTGCATACCAATTTGCCCCAAAATGCTAACAGATGTTTACTGAATTAATGAACTATCTCATCTATCAAGGTTTGTGGTAGGTGGGGGATATAAAGGATAAAGAAAACAGTCTGATTCCAAAACTCCTGGAATTCACATTCTAGCCAGAGAAAAAGATAAAAGAGGATTCAGATGAGTAGCAGAAAACAAAAACGCACAACTGCTTCAGAAAGACAGCAGGAAGGTCCAGCTCTGCTGAGGGCTCGGAAGTTATTTAAACTGAAGATATCTGGGTTCATGAACTGCCTCCCTAAAAAACTCTTGAAATCCGTTAAGCTAAACTTTGTACTGTTCGTTGCATTTCAAACTACTTTTAATAAAATCTGCCATAAACATATAGAATTCTTCCCTTCAGAAACAGCACATTCATAAGTAGCTGAGAACCCTGGCAAGCTCGCAAAGAGCTCTAAGGAGGACCACAAGAGCTGAAAACCGTTATTGTGAGTAAGAATGCTTTGGGGAGCTTTCAAAAGTCCTTATTGAGAACAACATGTGCTCTGGCCAGAAACAGGAGATTTAATCCATCATTCTGTTTCTACTACAATCTTTAAAACCAGCCAATCAGAAGAAATCCTGTTTACCACTTAGCCACAATGGGATCTAACTTAAATGGTCAAAAGCTGAATAACTCAAGAAAGCATTAAGTGAAGCATGTTTCTTACATGAGTCCAGCCTCCTGGTAAAAATTCCTGTAACAAAAGCTGAAGGATAAGACTACTTTAAAAAAAATTAGTGAGGGCAAAATAACAGGGTCAAGAAACTAAAAGAAATTTTAATTATTTGCCTTACAGAATGATTCCTTGTAAATGGTTTGGCTTTTATTTTTTTTAAAGGGGCAAAGGCAGGCTGACCACAGGACAATCAGTTTGGTAACTTTTTAAGTAAGCCAAAAGTAGGAGGGATAAAAGACCAATTCAAAAGTACTGGCTGATCTCATTAGCTCGGCCTAAAAAACTTTATAGATGTGACTTCACTCTTGGATTAAAACTCTAAATTTAGTTTATACCTAATATGGATGAAGTCCTGAACTAACAGCCATTTCCTCTCTCCACAAAAAGAAACTTCCTTACTATTTTTTTTTTCTATCAACAATGGAAAGTGTAGGCTCCTCTGAAGGGGAAGGAGCTTAGGAAGAAAGAACTCAGAGGAAAATATTAACAAATTAATATGTGATTTTTGCTGAACTTGGACTACTCTGACATTTCTAAATTGGAAAACAACTTTAAAATCAAAATATGTGGTATTCAAGTCAGGTTTCTTCAACAAGTATATAAATAAATGCTTTAAAATATTAATTAACTAGGCCTCCAAAATGCAAAGAAGTGAGATGATAAAATTTTAGTTTCCTTTAAAATTTTACCAAGTGAGGCTAAGCGGGGCAGCTCCGTGGTAGAGCAATTGCCTGGCACACTCAAAGGCCCTGGATTCAACCCCAGCACCACAAAAAAGAAGATTCAGGCCTGGAATCACAATTTGTTACTTACTGGCCCTGACCATACACAAGCAATGGCCTCTCTAAACCTCTTGTATATAGTAGAATCGACAGCACCTATTTCAGAGTTTATGTGAGGATCGAATTAGCTAACATGTAAAAAGTTGGCATATTGTACCGGACCCATAATAGTACCCAATGCTATGGATAATCTTTTGATTATTATCCTAGCTTTAACAGGGAAATTAACAACTACTGTTCGTTTTTTAGGTATCAGTTCACTATATCCTATTTAGGGACAAAATTATGTAGTTTTAAGAAGTTTATAACTTAATATATATAATAAATAAAGATTTTTAAAGTCACTTTATGACCCTTACTTATCTCATCTATCAATTACAGCCATGCTAACATTTTAAAGCTCTATCACCATTGTAACCATGGTATAAGGTTAAAAAAAAAAATTAAGCCACATGCAGTGGCACACACCTGTAATCCCCACTCTGGAGGTGAGGAAGGAGGATCACAAGTGTGAAGCCAACTTGGGCAAACTCTGTGAAAACTTGTCTGAAATCAGAAAATAAAAAGGGGCTGGGATGTAGCTCAGCAGTAGAGCATTTGTCTACCATGTGCAAGGCCCTAGGTTCAAATTCCAGCACCATACAAAACAATAAATTTAGGGTCAAGAAATACATGAATTAGGAGACTTCGACTCTACTTTTACCCCTTAAAACCATCAAATATAAAACCTTGTAAATCTGTACTATATCAATTGGCTCTGGAACCTATAAATCTACACTGTTTCAATTACCACAGTTACAAAGTAAAGTCTTCCTCCCTTTCTGGGATAATGAAGATTTTAAATATCTATTCATGTTACATTTGCCCTAAAGAAATAATCAGATAAGCCAGAGTAGTGGGGCTGGGAAAACTAAGGCAGGAGGATCCTAAATTGGAAGTCAGTCTGGGCAACGTAGACCCTGTCTTAAAACAAAAACATTTAAGCTTGAACATAGCTTAGCAATAGTTCAAGTCTTTCAGATATGCAGTAATTTCTATAAGCATATGCTTCTGCTGAGAAATAAAGATTTATTTTTAATAGTCAAAAAAAAAATAGTTCAAGTCTGGGTTCAATCCCCAATACTGCCCCCCGCCCAAAAAAAAAAATCAGATAAATGTGACCCGTTTAATTTTATAAATGAATACCACAAAAATCAAGGAAGAATGAAATTCAGCAGCACAAGAAGCCAAAATCCATAACTCAAAGATACTTCTTCAGAACCACTAGATCATATGTTGCTATTGCTATATCATACATTACTCCTGCTTACTTCTTTTGTGCTTTCAGAAAGAAAGAAAAGAAAAGAAAAAAGAAAGGAAAGAAAATAATGGCCTCTACTTTGGTTACAAGTCCACAAAGAGCTGCTGAAGCAAATGGAGTGAAACAGTGATTCAGTTGGACTGTCCTTTAGCAACCCGGTAAGCATAAACAGGATCACGGCCACTGAAATTAACTCAGGAATAAGTTCAAGTCTAATCTTGGACTTTTTTTGTACTAACCCTGTATCTGAGAAAGCGTAGCAAGTTCCCCACATCGTGTGGCGGCAGCCTGGCAGATACTGCACTTCATAACATCCTGGAGGTTGAAAGTACATATATTGAAGACATAAACTAACCAGGGCCAGCACAGCCTTGGCGCCACATTCCCAAAGGCGGAATAACATACACAAACAAGGCTGTGTCAGACTCTAAGTGCTTCTCTTTTATTAACTCTTTTGAACTCCACAAAAACCCAAGAGATAAGACACTATTACCCCAATGGAGACACTAAGGCACTAAATGAAGGGTATAAAGAACCAGGATCAAACAAGCTGTCTGGCTGGAAAATTCACCACTACACTCCAACAGCAAAACACTGGATCCAGTGTTCTATATGTCAGCTCATCTGCAAACCTGAAATAGTAATTCTAATGATTTGAACTCTAAAATGAACCATTTCAGTGTCTACATGGAGAATATAAGTAATCTTTCAGGTCAACAACTATCCTCTGGCTTTGACTTTGAGATCTTAGATCTCAAACATCACAAAGATGGAAAGAACCTTTTTACAAGCTACACCTAGGCAACACTATAAACCCAAGTCAGGGTCCCTGTTGAGTTATCAAGACAGTAAATGCCACCACTGATCTAAATCCCAATGGTGGGCAGGTCGCAGGCGCACAGTCATGGACTCTCCTGTCAATCTTTTTTACTTTACAAGGAAGAAAAATCTGTTCATTTCAATCTAAAATAAGAGTCCTTTTGAGGCACTGCACCATAACAGCAAATATGAACTGAGTCCAGGGAGTTGCATGACCCTCATGGCCTATTTCTCTGGCTTCTTGTATTAGTATTTCTGTGAATTTAATAGGCATTTGCTTTTCCAATCGCATGATCTTTTATTTCTTCTTTTCCCAGTAACCTCTTCTGGAATTAAGCTTGTGCACGGGGGAAAGAAAGCTTCTGTACATTCCTTCAGCAAACATTTTACTGACAACTGAATGGGATAATACACATAATGCAGTTACCACAGCATCTGAGACATGGAAAGTACTCCACAAATGTTTATGTTAGTTCTATATATTTCTTGCAACATGCACTTGGGAAATGCAACATAAAAATAAGTCAGAGGGAATAAGCAGTCATCTATACACACACATCAGATCTTGGTAGAAGTAAAAAAGCTTCCCAGGCAGAGAGTTGCGATGAGTCCCTGGAAAATATTTTCCCAGCTGCAGTGATGGTACAGTGTTCCTTCCTACATTATGGCTCCTATCTGGGCTGCTGGAGCTTGAGAGCATATTTTCTCTGTTTCCCCAGGGCCTAGAGCAGTTTCTGGTACTTAGTAGACACTGAAGTACAGGCTTGTTTAATGGATGACTGCTTAAACTGGTACTAATTTGTACTCTCCGAATTTACGGAACAAAAGAAGGAGGAGGAGACAGTGAGAGGGGACCCAAATACAAAATAAATACAAAGGAATTTAGGGCTTTATTGGTGAGTCCTAAATTTGCTTAAGGTATCATTTTTAACAAGACAAAGGAATAGGTTTTGGCAGAATCCAGATGCCCCAGCATCATCGTCTTCTTCCGACACCACGGTTAAAGGAATATCTGCCAGAAATAAAGGGAGGAAGCCATGTTACCAATTCTGTGACGTGACAGAGGATACAAGAAGCATAGGGGAAATTTTAAGAGGTCAAAATAAATGTTGAAAGCCAGATTTTATTCAAGCTTGAACTTCACTTTATTTAAGGGGAAGATGCTGTTAATTACAGCAATAGAGAAAAGATGTATCTTTTTATTTTTTTTTTTTACCTTACAAAGCCTAACTGGGAACCTGCTTTAGGAGAAAACTCTTAATACTCTGCTTTTGGCTTTGAATCTTCAAAGCCAAAAACAACAAACTTGTAAGAAGTGCTCTGCCATATTAAAAAGCTAGAGTCAAATAAGGTTATGTCCCCATGAATTGGAATCTTTTTCAAACTAGGCACTATGATACCAGAAAAAGTGAGTGAAGGCTTCTGAGAAATACTGGGCTGATAATTGATCATGTAAAATTCCCCCTCCAAATCTACTTTAAATCATCAGTGTTTCAGTGGCGTAGCCAAATTTGGTAGAATTTCTGCCAGAAATTTCAGCTAGTATTTGCTTTATTTTCTGTCAACTATCCATCAAATACTGCTGTTAAGTAGATGTTCCTTTTCCAAAGGCAGCATATTTTAAAGAATATTTTTAGCTTTTGGCCAACTATAATCAGTAGCAGAAGGAAGTTCTATTAATCATACTTAAGTGCACTTACTCTATTAAAAAAAAGACTTATTGAGTATCTATTGTGAGACAAGCAATGTACTAAATATTGGGTGGGTACAGAGATGACTAGGACAGGGATCCTACTGCACGGGGCTTCCTTTATTATAGCAAAGACTCACGCAAAACTATCCACAAAGTAGATAATAGAAGAGCCATAAAAGAGTTAAAAAAACAAACCCCAAAAGATCAACAAATGAAGAAACATTAAAATTGAGACTTAAAATACAATATAGGTTTGAAACAAATGGTAATGGAATAATAAAGGTTGCTTCAGAAAAATTACAGCCCATATGGAAGAGGAAACAAAGAGTTCAATTTGGCTGGAATATAAGACACAGGAAGTAGGAGATAGATTTGTTCAATTAACTGGAGCTAGACTATGAAGGCCAGAGACTTGAGTGCCAGAGTAAGGATTTGAACTTGATTATTTAGTTGAGAGCAACAAAATAATTTTTGCATTTAGAGGTAAGAAGTAGAGGAACCCACCTTAGGTTGGTCCTTCAAGAAAATACGGTGTTGGATCCTCTGGAGTATACAAAGATGAGGAACAAAATCTCTCCCTCATCAAATCTCAACAAAATCTCTCCTTCTTTGAGGTCAAAGAAAAAAGGGGGAAAGGGATTGCACGGAGGTTCACGAAAAAGGAAGGTTCATGTGAGGGACTTCATGGAATAGATGGCACTTGAGAGGTTCCTTGATAGTATCTATTAAACCATGTCTCCATTTAATCTTTCATCTCTTCCTCTAATAGATCAGCATTCAATCCAACTCTTTAGGCTCACACATTTTAAAAGCTTTCCTTTGACATCTACCCGTCTGTCCCCTTCCAGCTATCAACCTGTCTCTCCTGTACCAAGTTTACTGACAGAGTTGACTGTCCAGGACCCCCTCCCTTACCGCCTTTCCTGCGCACTCTTCCACCATCATCTCAGCCCCTCACCACTCCTCCCCCTCCCAGGCTGACAATGCTAAGGTTATCCACGACTTCCACGCTGACGAATCCAAAAGACATTCCACTTGATACAAGTGGTCACTCCTTCCTTCTTAAAAACCTCTTCTAATTCCCCTCACTTGGCAGTTTCACAACTCCTCTTTGTTCTCCTTTTCTAGCTTCTCCATAACCCAGGCCTCAGTGTTGAGAGTTCCTAAGAACTTGGCATTTCCCAACTCTTCCCTCATCCACAGAATGAACAGATCCATTTTAAATACCACATAAATAGCATATATGCATATGTGTCCCCAAGACCCAGATTTCTCCACCCTTCCCAGACTTCTTTCTGAACAAATCTGTATATCTGTAGACATCTCAAGTTGACATTTCAGCCACCTCAAATTCAACAAATCAAAAATTCAACTGTCTGCTCCTCTTCCGTCTCCATAAAAGGCACCTCTGGGCCAGTGAGTCCAACCAGAGACCCATCATTTCTCACAGTTTCTCACACACACCTCCTTCTTCAATGTCTTCCTATTTACTCCACTTCCAAAATCTACACTGGTAAGGTTTGGATGTCAGGTGTCCCCCAAAAACTCACATATGAGACAATGCAAGAAGGTTCAAAGGAGAAATGATTGGGTTGTGAAAGTCTTGACCCAACCAGTGATTTAATCCCCTGATAGGGATTAATGGAGTGGTAACTGAAGTGATGGCGTATGGCTAGAGGTGGGAGTTGGGCCGTGGCTTTGGGGTGCCTACCTGTGTCTGGAGAGTGGATCTCTCTCTGCTTCCTGATCAATATGTGAGCTATTTCCCTCAGCACACTCTTCCTCCATAACATCCTGCCTCACCTCGAGCCCTGAGGCATGCCTGCCTCTGGTGGATTGAGAGCCCTCAAATAAACCTTTCCTTCTTTAAAATTGTTCTGGTCAGAGCTAGGGTTACGGCTCAGTGGCAGAGCACTTGCCTCGATATGTGAGGTGCTGGGTTCGAGCCTCAGCACCACATAAAAATAAATAAACAAAATAAAGATGTTGAGTCCATGTAGAACTAAAAAATATTTTTAAATAATTGTTCTGTTCAGATCCTTTAATCACAGCAGCAAGAAAGCTGACTAAAAGATACGCCAAACCCATTCTCTTCTCTTCTGCCACCTCCTGCCTAACCCAGGCACCCTGATCACTGACTGCAGTGACCCCCCAAGAGTCTCCCTCTGTTCCGCTCTTGCCTCCACTCAGTGCATTTCCCACAGACAGCCAGGATTCTCAACTTGAACTGCAACCCCAACCCTGACGCCCCCTCACCTGAACCCTTCTGGGAACTGTCACTGTTACGAGGACCTCAACGACCTGACCCCATCCTATTCCTCCCTCCACTCCTCAGTTATACCCTCCGTGTTCTAATCACGTTCTCAATTTCTCGACTATTTCCAGGCTTGACATATGCTGATTCCTCCAGCCTGGAAGGCTCTCTCCCCCTTATTCCTCTAATTACTACTCATCCTATAAATCAGGTTCTCAAATAAATTTTCATTGAACCTCCACCTACAATGAGCTTCCTGTCATCTTTTCTTAAGATGCTCTGTTCTCTTCCTCAATTACATAGTTATCTATTTATGTATTTCTTTAATATAAGCCTCTCCACTAGACAATAGATCCTATAAGGTGTTGACATATTCGAATTCAACATGTCAAAAATTAAACTCCTACCCGGCACTGTGGCACACGCCTGTAATTCCAGCTATTCAGGAGGCTGAGGCAGGGGGATCATGAATTCAAGGCCAGCCTGGAAACTGTAGTAAGATCCTCCCATCTTAAACAAACCCCAGCCAGATGTGGTGGCACAAACCTGTAATCCCAGTCACTTGGGAGACTGAGGCAGAGAAATAGCAAGTTCAAGGCCAAGTTCAGCAACTTCATGAGACCCTAAGCAACTTAGCAATACCCTGTCTCACAGTCAAAAATAAAAAAGAGCTGGGAATGTAGCTCAATGGTAAAGCATCCCTGAGTTCAATCACCAGTTCAAAAAAATCTCGATAATCTCCTCATCAGACCTAGACCTTCCCCGCCCCCCTCACACCAAATAATGGCAATCCCATCACTTAGTTGTTCAGAACAAAATCCTCAAAATCATCTTTGACCCTCTTTCTCTCATATCCCACATCCAATCCATCCAAACTCCTGCTATCTCCATGTTGGAACTATATCTAGAATTAGGTTACTTCCCACCATTGTCCAACCATTACATCTCATGCCCAAATTACTGAAAAAGGCTCCTCTAGGTAGTCTCTGCCTTTGCCGCCCTATTTGCTGTCCTCCACAGTGTTGCCCAATGTCCCCTCAAGTCAGAAAGCAGTAACCCCCCATCGTTCACTCTACTTTCTACCCTACTTTACTTTTCTTCATAGCACTAAATCATTAGTAGATTTGTGTTTAATTTCCTCCCCCAACTGAAATGATGTATCCATTGGTGTATATCCAAGCACCTGGAATGTGCCTTGATATTTATTTTTATTTTTTTAATTTTTTATACCTTTATTTTATTTGTTTATTTTTATTTATAAAATATTGGGCTGGGGTTGTGGCTCAGTGGTAGAGTGCTCACTGGGATTGAACCCAGTGTCTCACCCATGCTAGGCAAGTGTCTACCACTGAGCCACAACCCCAGCACTGCCTTGATATCTATTAAAAAAATAAAGAGAGAAGATATCATTTGGGCAGGCAGAAATTTGGGATAGGGGAAAGGTTGCAGAAGCCAAACCTATCTCAAGAGATTTGAATATCAACAAAAATGTTCCAAGGTGCTGGGCACAGTGGCACACACCTATAGTAATCACATATCTATAGTAATCTGGAGGTTGAGGCAGAAGGATCACAAGTTTGAGGCCAGCCTTGGCAACTTGATGAGATCGGTCTCAAAATTTTTTTAAAAATGGGCTGGGATTGTAGCTCAGCGGTAGAGAGCTCACTTAGCACGGGTGGGACCGGGTTCAATTCTCAGCACCACATAAAAATAAAGGCATTATGTTGTGTCCATCTACAAAAAAGATTCATTCTCTCTCTCTCTCTCTTTTTAAAAAAAAATTTTTTTTTAAATATTGGGTGGGGGCTGGGGTTGTGGTTCAGCGGTAAAGCACTAGCTTAGCATGTGCAAGGCCCTGGGTTTGATCCTCAACACCACATAAAAATAAATGAACAGAATAAAGGTATTGTGTCCAATTACAACTAAAAAATAAATGTTTAAAAAAAATATTGGGCTGGGGTTGTGGCTCAGTGGTAGAGTGCTCACCTAGCACGTGTGAGGCACTGGGTCTAATTCTAGCACCACATATAAGTAAACAAAATAAAGGTATTGTGTGTCCATCTACAACTAAAAATATTTTTTTTAAAAAATTTAAAATATTTCTTGTAAAAGGGCTGGGGATGTAACTCAATGATACAGTGCTTCTGGGTTTAATCCCGAGTACTGGAGAAAAAAAATTATTTTTTTTCCCCCGGAAGGCAAAGAAATACAAGACATATTCAAGACCAATATAATTAGGATATAAAATATACATGCAGCCAGAGTGGGAGCTAAGAGCGGAAATACAAGTTGGATCATAAATGCCTGATCAAGTAATTTATATCTGATAAACAAATAGCAAAAGTAAGATTTATTCAAGATTTGAGAGGGAAGAGGGAGGAAGGAGAGAAGTAAAAGGGAAGGTACTTTGGAATGAGACTGATCAAACTGTGTTATGTGCTTGTGTGAATACAGCATAACGAATTCCTGTACTGTATATAATTACAATACCTGAATTAGAAAAGGAAAAAAAGATTTAAGGCAAGAAGTTATCAGTTTTATTTTAAATAAATCAAAAAATTACAAAGCATAACACAATTATTGAGGGAAAAGATAAAAGCTTCTTTAAACCACTTAATTGACTAATACTAACTACCTTCCAACTGTCAGAATACAACATAAATATTTTACTCATTTCTAAGTCAATTTCTCAACCCACATATAAATAATCCCTTAAACTCTAAAACTTATTAAACTTATTAAAAACTGGATTTTTAATAAGTGAATGAAACAAAAAGTCACTGTATTACATAGGAAAAAGGTGGTGCTAAGTGCCTGACTACTATCATCAACCTTGGGGGACTCACTCCTCATCTGACTGTCCCCTTCAGCTCCACTGTGAGCTCCTTGCAGACAAGGGGCCTGTTCTTATTTCTTTATCTCTTCAGCAGTAATTGCATGGAAATTATTCGATTTATATTTGCTACTATTATGATCCCTATACTGTGCTCAATTATTCCTAGGCAAGAATTTCTTGTATCTTATATCCTCCAACTATAAAATAGTCATATCTTACTTATGCAGATATGGAAGGGAGAAATTAATTCTGAAAAATAACTTGGATTCTTAGAAAAGATTAAAGAGCGCACAGAAGAGCCTACCTTCAAACCATTTAATCAATATCTACTCTTTGAGCAATTCTAGGTGTTGGCAAATTTTACAACATCAAACCTTACTTTCCTCCAGCAAAGAGCAAACAGGACAAATGTTCTTTTAGTGCTGTTAGGAAGATACATACTGGCACAGTCTAAGTTTCTTTTACAAAGCATAAATAAATTGTCTTTAAGTCAACTTAGTCAACTCAATACATGTTACATTTAAATGAACCTCGTTATTCACGGATCTCATAAAAGAACACAAAAATACCACACATAAATTTTCATCAATGATTCATGCAAATTTAGGAAAAAGACTAAGATATATTTGCAAAGAAGGGCCTTATTGACAATTACAAAGTATAAATAACATCTGTGCTACTGATGGCTACCAACAGTTTTTACACAACTTAATGAAGAATCAACAAGTCTTAAACTTTCAACCTAGAATTTTGGATTCCTGTGTTAACTAAAACATGCTGTAACCTAGACCATCAAGAAATATGAAACTATACACTCCTCATCTTTACAAAAATGTCAACTCAGTCTTGGATATGTGTTGTATTCAAGGCCAAAGCTTAGTTTCTTAAGTTGAATCACCTTTGTTTTCCCCAGTGAGTCTGTATCGTCTGGTCTCACAGCCACCACTCAGCCAGCTTTCCTAAGTGACACAATAACCTAATTTGATTCCTCTTTAGTTTTTAATGAATGTTCACTCTAGTAATCTACCACCTGGTCTCCATCTCCAAAGTCAAGTAACCAGTAGTCAGCAGAGGGAAAAAAGACATTCAGAGAATTCACAAATGCTTAGAACTTCTTAATTACTACAACTTTCTTCTAATTATTTGGCTTTGTACTCAAAGTTTGTTCAAATTTTCTTTTATTCTTCTCCCACACATACAAGTAAACAGCTATGCTGCTTGCACAGTGGTAAGAGTCAATACTTGCATTATAAAAGGTAACTGACATTTTTACAACTCTATTATAATGAAATCCTTTTCATAAGAATGAATTACTTCACATATGAAGTGGAAGTAATAATTTTATTGCCAAAAACAAGAAGAAAACCTATTACCAGCTTACAGTTAGACACCATATTTCAGCTTTAAGAAAAGAAAGATAAAAAAAATCCTATGAAAGGAAGCTTAGAAGTACAAACTGTAAGCATAATGAACTCTAAGGTCAATACCTAGCCCTAGTTCTATTATTGCTACTTATCTAAAACAATGGTCAAATTTAAGATACTCCTAGTCTATCTTTTAACACCATTCTCAAATACGATCTTATTTATCCACATTGTCACTTTTGCAAACTTATAATTAGATTAATAGAGTCTCCTAGTTTTATGTTTTAAATAAGGAAAAAACAGAAACCAAATTAAGACTAATTGATATTCCTTATTTCTTAGGGAGGGGGCAGTGGGTACTGTGGATTAAATTCAGAGGTGCTTAACCACTGAGCCACATCCCCATCCCCATCCCTTTTTATTCTTTGAGACAGGGTCTCACTAAGTTGCTTAGGGCCTTGCTAAATTGCTGAGGCTGGCCTCAACTTGTAATCCTCCTGCCTCAGCCTCCATAGTTGCTGGGACTACAGGCATGCCAAACATTGCCTGGCTTCCAATACTTGACAACTGAGGAAGAGAAACCAAGTCTCAAAAAAAGATAACAGGATTAAAAGTTCCAAGAAAATTCACAAACTAATGCCCTGAATTAAAATTAGATATCTGTTAAACTATATGAATTAAAATTAGATATCTGTTAAACTATAAACAACCAAATACTTGGATGGTTTGTAATCATGACCAAAATGTTATTTTTCCTTCAGAAACTCCCTTTCCATTCCCTATATCACCCTCTAAAATGAGCAAATCCATCCTCAATTAAGCTCCTACCTGATCAAAACTTAACTAAAAGTTTAATCACATTTCTCATCTGCCTAACATGTTTCCTTCTTATAGACTAAATTCCCTATTCAGGAGATATCGGAAAACTGAGGCTCCACTGTTCTAGTGAAACAGGAAGTGGGAAAGTCTTGCTCACCATCCTTTAACTGATTGTTTCAAGGCACCTCTGTAAGCACCTTTCCAAACCAACTTGACTTTTAGTGGCGGCAGGTCTTCCACGGGCCTCTTTCCTATCGCTATTCACGTGGCCGAGGGTCTCCCCTGCGTTCCTCAGTCCTGCTGGCTCAACAGCTGCCTCTCTCTTCCCCACTCTGGACCACTTTCTCTCAGAATTTTATACTGAAACAAAACCATTGCCTTGGTCTTTGCCAAAATAGCATTATTAGTTCTTCAGGAACAGCTGCAGCAAAAAGTAACAAGAACAGTTTCTATTAACTTCACATTTTACGCTCATTTCTATTTCCTGAATTTCCCCCTCTAGAGTCCACAAAAGAAGGCAAACCCACGAGATACAAGGTAACATTCTCTAGATGTTGAGTTAGTTTTTGTTCAATTATTAGAACAAAGTTCTCGGCATCACTTCCTATAGAAAATTTCTTTTGTTCTGTTTGAGAGAAAAAGGGGGGGGGGGGCCACAGGAGTGGGGCTGAATGAAGTTGGCCCTGAAGGAAAACACAAAGAGCTCCCAGTTCACACTAGCATACAGCTGAGAGTTTGCCATCTGCAGGATCCATTTACACCTTCCCAAATGCCAATGGGAAGTTGAATAGACAGCAATCCAGGAAATGAGGAAATACAAGGAGAACAAACAAGGCTGGAAAAACGTATGTCTTTACAAAAACCTAGGTTCATTTTAATGATCTCATCCAACTTTTTAAAAACTGATCTAATTGGCACTATAGATTTGAATCATTCCTGGTTCCTTCTTTCAAAAATATCAACCTGTCAACTGTTTCCTGTATAAGGAGTTTACAAATGATGTCAAAACTAACATTTTCATTCTTGATTATTCCCAATCCGCCTATTCACCTATTTTTTCAAGGCCAAGTTCAAGTCTACTTTCATATTTCCTCATTTCTCTTAGCCCAACTTAATGTGAATCACACTTGACTCTTTAAGTATGTAACCTCTTGTATAATTTTCCTGCCAAAAAAATTTATAAACCTAAATATAATTTCTTAAATCTCCCAAAGTATATGCACTTGGTTCATACCAGTTGATTTGTGAAGTCACAGCTAATCAGAACTAACAGAATCTAGCCCATCCCCTCTTTTCATACCTTGTTTATGTGAATTGTTTTTAATACTCAATAACTGTACCCTTGGGTTAGGAATCACATCAAATTTTTTTATGTAATTTCAAGCATAGCATCCCCTGAATCCTATTAATGAGATCTACATTTAATAAGAGTAAACTATTATTGTAGCCGGGCACAGTGGCGCATGCCTGTAATCCCAGCAGCTCAGGAGGCTGAGGCAGGAAGATCATTTGTTCAAAGCCAGCCTCAGCAAAAGCAAGGTGCTAAGCAACTCAGCAAGACCCTGTCTCTAAATAAAATACAAAATAGGGCTGAGGATGTGGCTCAGGGGTCAAGTGCCCCCTGAGTTCAATCCCCAGTGCCCAAAATAACAATATAGTATAATCAGTGACAAAAACTTTACTATGTGCGGAGCACTCTTCTTAATTCTTTCCCTAGTGTGTGGTAGGTACATGGCCACCACACTTCCCAGCCTCCTTTGCAATTAGATAAAGCCATGTGATTTAAGTTTCCTCCAGCGTATGACAGGAAATTACAAATAAAGACTTCTGGCTGGGGCACTTAAGATGTGCTTCCTCCATATTCTCCATCTCTCACTGATGGTAACCAGAACTTTGGTCACCAGCTTTGTCAAGTCAGAAGAGGATGGTGCTGGGAGAGCAGGGGCTTGGTCCCTAAATGACTCAGAGGAGTAAAGCCACTCCAACATCTACAATACCCTCCCAGACTGCTACTTGAGTAAAAAAGAAACTTCCATCTGGTTTGAACCATTGTTTGGGGACAGGAAGGAGTATTACTTATTACAGCAGTTTAGAATACCTTAATTAATCCACACAAACTACCATTTAATCCTTCAGCAACCCGATAAAATTGATATTATAATTACTATTATCCTAATATTAAAAGTAAGGTAGGTGGCATGATGGTGCATTCTGTAATCCCAGAGATTCAGGAGGCTGAGGCAAGAGGATTGCAAATCCAAGGCCAGCCTCAGCAACTTAGCAAGACCCTGTTTCAAAATTTAAAATTTTTAAAAACAGCTGGGGATGTGGCTCAGAGGTTAAGTTCCCCAGACTTCAATCTCCAGTACTCCCTTGTGCCATTACCACCACCACCACCACCACCACCCCAGGCGGGGGCGGGGAGGGGCGGGGGACAGTAACGAAACTTAAGCATTGAGAGGTTAAGAAACTTGTCAGACATATTATAAAAAGCCAGATACAAGCAAAGCAGTCTTGGCTCCTGGGTCCCTGCATATTAGAAATCCCTTCCAAATGTATCAAAAGGAAGTTATTCTCACATGTTATGCCACCCTAAAACCAGATTAATTTCTTACAACCAACCCCCAAAACCCAGCAGCTTACTGAATGCTGTAGACAGTGACTGTCCAAATTCATAAAAGTACATGAAGTGTAAATTCCAGTCCTTAAAACTAAACTAGTCAAAGACTGGAGATCACATCATACCAAAGCTACCAGTAAGGGTAGAAGGGGTAGCAATGTCAACAGGAGCTGGGCTTATACAAGCAAAAGAAAAATTTAAAAAGCCAGTCTCCTCAACTTCTCTCATTTTTGTGATTTAATAGTTAATATGTATCTTTACCCAAACAGAAATTCGATTCTCAAATTCTGGATACAGCCGGGCAGCATGGCATACCCCTGTAAATCCAGTGACTGGGGAGGCCGAGACAGGAGGATCACAAGTTCAAAGCCAGACTCAGTAAAAAGCGAGATGTTAAGAAACTTACTGAGACCCTGTCTCTAAATAAAATATAAAAAATAGGGCTGGGGATGTGGCTCCAGTGGTTGAGTGCTCCCGAGTTAAATCCCTGGTACCTCCCCATCAAAAAAAAAAAAAAAAAAAAAAAAAAAATCCCAAATTCTGGATATAACCAAGAAGAAATATTGGTGGAAAATATGGTAGAAAACACTAAAAGTACTAAATAAAAAGAACAGAAGAGGTGAAGAGATAAAAGTCACACGAGGTGTGGCAGACCAGAGACTAGAGAAATCAGGACAAAGGACTATGGTTTGTGACTCAGAACATCAGGATCTAAGTAATGGTTTCCAATTCCAAGGACTGATAAACACACACATTGACATAAAATACTCTAAAAGGAGGAAGCAATCTCCTTTCACACATTTGGTACCCTCTTCAGTTCCAGCCACTCTCAACAATACACAGACCCTACGCTCTAGGCGCATTCATGTAGGAAAGATCTGCTGCAATATACCAAAATGACACAGCTAGCCTCTGCTTACTGTGTACCAGACACTGTTCTAAGATCACTACAATCTACATGTATTAATTTGTTCCCCTGAGGTTGGTCTATTAATAGGCCAACTCTCGGGGATAGGGCACAGAGAGGTTGAAGTAATGTATCTTGGGACACAAGATTAGTTAAGTGGACAAACTGGATTAGAAACCCGGAGTAGTCAGATTATAAAGGGCTTTATGCCCTTGCTAAAGGGTCTGCTTTTTACCTTACTGGACAGTAGTTCCCAACTAAAATGGCAGAGAGTACATCTCCACTGTTGAGGATGACTGCCACTATAAGCCCCTTTTACTGCTGGGAGGGCTGAGCTGCATGCCTGTAGTCCCAGATACTCAGAAGGCTAAGAATCATGTAAGCCCTAAATCCCACAGTTTCAGGTCAGCCTGGGCAATAAAGAGATACCCCGCTTCAAAAATAAACAGGTAAAAAAAAAAAAAAATTAAGGTAAACTATTAGGAGGGTTCCTACCCTTTAGGTGTTAGGGTTAAAAAAAAAAAGGTGGGCTGGGGATGTGGCTCAAGCGGTAGCGCGCTCACCTGGAATGCATGGGGCCCGGGTTCAATCCTCAGCACCACATACAAACAAAGATGTTGTGTCTGCCGAAAACTAAAAAATAAATATTAAAAAAAAATTCTCTCTCTCTCTCTCTCTTAAAAAAAAAAAAAAAAAGGAATGTTGTTATATAGGTGATGGAGAATTACTGGGCTCACAGGCAGACAACTCCAAAAATAATATTCATGAAGAAAAGGTAGACGAGTCCACTCATACCCTTTAAGGACCTAGGCCATTCCTCTTACACAAGCTGAGTCCTAGACAGGTAGAGTCAATTCTCCATTAATACCACTCACCATCAGATTTCTCATTATTTCACATACTATATGCTTCAGATACAAATACAGAATCCATAGTCTCATGCCTTAGACATGTGAACAAATTTTGTGTGTTTTTCCTGTTTAAAAAAATGATAGTTTTCTGTTACTAACTGGATACCTCTTGGCAGAATAATCAACACTGTTTAACACACTACTCTGGACAATCACAGCCTCTGACTGCCTTGTTGCTTTGAAAAACAACTATATTTATTAGGGTATTTTCCCTCATTTGCATTTCCCACACATAGTTCTTAAGAAATTGAGAATAACTTTACCACATTACTTGTCTTTTTTTGTTGTTCTCCTTCCTTTCAAACAACAAACCAGGTCTGTATCAGTGCAAAGTTGGCCTATGGTGAATCACAGGCCAGCAAAAAGCATTTCACTTCTCATTTCACATTAATAAAAGTTTGGTGCCTTGTACAGTGGCTCATACCTGTAATCCCACTGGCTAGGGGGGCTGAGACAAGACCATCTGGAGTTCAAAGCCAGCCTCAGCAACAAGTAGGTGCTAAGCAACCCAGTGAGACCCTGTCTCTAAATAAAATACAAAATAGGGCTGGGGTTGTGGCTCAGTGGTTGAGTGCCTCTGAGTTCAATCCCCAGTACCAAAAATAAAATAAGTTTGATGAGGGAAAACAAATTGCCCAGCGTAATCCAGCCAATAAGCACTCAACTATGCCTTGAATCCTGTTTCTCTACCTGCAAACCCAGTGAGAAAGACTTAAGATAAATAAGCAGGTGGCTCACAGCATACATATGGAAAACTGGGAATGGGTAGGCAAGTGACCAAAGTTTGGGAAACAGTTTGCCACACCCATCTCCTTCTGACTGAAGGATTAAATCAGCAGTGAGCAGAGTATTAAGCACTGGTCTCTTCCCAATTTTTTGTTTGTTTTGTTTTCCCTAGTACTCTAGAATGCTGGGCAAGTGCTCTACCACTGAGTTACACCTCCAACCCCTTTCTAATTCCTATACTTTCCTGGCTTATTTTATTGGCTAGGATCTCTAGTACAATACTGAATACAAGCCACAACTGATATTATCCTTATACAATTCTAAATTTAATAATGCTTCTAAAGCTTCACCATTAAGTATTATGTTTTTCACCATTATAAGTAGATACACTTTTTTTGAGTTTATAGAAATTCCTTTCTATTCCTAGCTCAGTTAAAAAAAAAAAATTACTAATCTGACCTTCCCTTCTCTGGGCTGCTTTCCACACCCCTCTCTTCTCTTCCCTTGCTCCAGGCTTCTTCCTACATTGTCTGCACCTCAAAGTACTGTCTGCCACTCAAAGTAACTGAGACTGTGATATTCTGGGAGTTCTATGCCCAGATGTTCTTTCAGTTCTCTGGCCCAAAACATTCCTAAAGCCGATAATTGAAAGAAAATCCTAAAACAAACATTGCTTCTGCTCACTAACAGATCATGTATTCTCCCCATCTCTTAAACACACCCTTCATTGTCTTTTCTTTAAAAAATATGAAGAAAAAAGGGACAGAATAGTTCTAGATTCCTGCTAACTTTCCAGCATGTTGCCTAGCTCCAAATGACACCGGCTTCTAAAGTGATTGAGAGAATCTCAAAAGATTTTAAAGGACTGTTAGGAAAAGCAGCTGGATACCCCTTGGCTAAACTGAAAAACACAACAAAGGAAGAAAGGGCACGGATATTATTCATAAGCAAAAAATGGTAGTTCCAGGATACACAAGCGGAAGAGACAAGCCGGGAGGGAGGGGAATCGAGCCTTTGAAGCCCCCAAAGAAGTTATGGACTCAATTTTTCTTTCAAGACAAAAGGGCACACACACTCTTTCCCAAGGCAGCAACACCAAGGGGAGCAGCCAAAATGTTGCATCATTCGGAACACTCTACGCTTAAGAAACAAGAAAAGCAGATGGTGGTAAAATACCTACGGCAGGAAAACAAAGTTGGGAATCTTGGTCTCTTCCCGAGGCCCTGGAGCGTCTGTCCCCTTTATCATTTTTGTTTTTTTAAAGACTGCACCGAACACTGGGAAGTTTCAGTTTCCCACCAGCTGCGCGCAAAGGTTCCTTGCAAACGCGCCCAGGGAAGTTTACCACCCGACGGGGGCTGGAGCGGGGGCTCCGGGCGGGGCGGGGCGGGGCGGGTGACAGGTCGCTCGCCCGCCCGGGAGGCCGGGACCACCGCGGGTCCTCCACCGCCGGGATGCTGGGCGCTGGCTGCGCCCGCTCGCCCCGCGCGGCCCCGCGCGCGCCCCGGGCCCGGCCCCCTCGACGGCCCCCGGAGGCGGGAAGGCTCGGTGCCGAGACAATGGGCGAGGGCGCGGGACCCGCAGAGCTGCCTCGGCCGGGGGCGGGGGCCTCGGGGGCCTCGGGCGCCGCTGCTGCGGGGCGGGACGGCGGGCGAGCGCTCACCTTAACGAAGAGCTCGATGAGGGGCTCTTTGTCCTCCTCCTTCAGCCCATTCAGCGGCATCGACAACGCCATGGCCGGCTCGGCTGGGCTCCGCGAACGGCGGCGCGGCTGCGGTCCTGCTCCGAGGCTACTCTGACTGCCGGCTCCCGCCGCGCTGCACTCGCTGGACAGTCCCGGCGTCGAGCTGGCCGCGGCCTCAGCTCCTCAGCACCGCCCCACGCCCCGCGCGCGACTCGGAGGCGGCGGCTGCCCCGGCAGCTTCAAACCACGGGGCGGGGCTCCGGGGGCGGGGCCTAGGTCGGGGGCGGGGCCAAGGCCCGGCGCCGCGGGACTCTCCGAGGGAAATGGGGGCGGCCGGAGCTCGCGGGGCGTGGCCTCATCCGAGCTGAGGCGAAGGGACCACTCGGAGGCTGGGAGGCGGCTAGGGGGCGTGGCCTAGACTCGGGGTGTGGCCTTGGTGAAGCCGTCCTCAGCGCTGGCTGAGTCCGGCGGTGGGCGGGCCTTCAAGCCACGCCTCCTGAGGGGCGGGAGGGAAATTCCACCCGGGGTCGGAGCCTGACACCGCCTCCCTCCGGAGCGCCAGCGCGTCCTGAGCAGCTGCTGCTGGGACGGTTCCAGGTGACCTCATGCCTCGGCCGGCCTGGGGCAGCGAGGAGGCGCCTGCCAGCCTCTCCCCCGCTGCACTCCACTACTCATCGCCCTTTCCCGGAGCGGCCACCCCCCTGTTCCCAGTGTTAGGTGGAGCTGCCTTTTCTACGAAAACTTTTCGGAGTTTTCATCTCCTTAGAAATACTTTTTTCTTCCTTCGACTTCTTTTTTTCCTTTTTGACTTTCGGGTCGCTTCTGTATTGGAAATCAGCATATTCACAGGCATTGTGAGGTCGCAGGGTGTTCAGGCTCTGAGGGGGGATAGACAGTGGAACAGGATCCCTCTCCTGCCAGAGCTTCCAGTCGAACTGCACCCTTGGTGCGGGAGCCAGGACTCCTATTTACCCCCGACCAGACCCCATTGCTTTCCCACTTTCACCTGGCAAACTTGAGTGTACATCAGAAACACCTGCGAACGACACTCAGCCCTGCTTTATCTGATTCTCAGATTCTCAGGAGAGGAGAGAAATTAACATTTTTATAAGCACCTGAACAATTCTGAAGTAAGTGGTCTTCAAACTGAAAAACTGCACTGGGTCTTAAGGCCTTGAGGGCAAGGGCCAGAATTCTTTGAAACAGGCACGTGATAGGCACTTGGCCTTGGTTTGCTGCTATTGAACCCCTGGGGCAAATGTCACCTCCTCTGGAAACTTGGGCTCTCTTCTGACTTTCCATAAGGCTTGACTCACAGCTCTTGTACCCGACATCCCAGGTTAGGTTGATCAGTGAGTTCCAGAAGGGCCAAACACGGGGTGCAGGTGGGGGCTCTCCACATTCCTAGCTCACAGCACATATTAGAATCTTTGAACAAATTGAATATGTGCACGAAAATACAGTGAAACCTTCCAACTTTCCCCTCTGCCAGCCCAAAGCAAGTTGCCCAGATGTCCTTGAAGGACTCTCTTAAAGAGATGATATATCCAGGTAATTGGGAAAAAAAAAACCACCTCTAAAATCGGACTATTTACATTCACATCTTGACACAGAAATGTCATTAAAATCCCTAAGTTTGTTTTCATTATCCAGTAGATGGTAGGTGAGTTACTTCGCCTTCCCATGTGTCCCGTGCTGTCCGGAATAGTTGTTACCTGCGCTGGTCCTTGTGCTGCTGTCCCTATCCACCCCTGTGGACTAGTGTGGCATCATATCGACTCTCTCTATGATCAGCTTGTTTGTCAAAAAGTAATAAATGCCAGGAGGCCACCCCTTAGGTCTGGGCTTGAAAAACAAACTGAAGTGACTGCTGGACTCTGAACTGAACTTGGTGTTAATTTGTCATGGAGTCGTGAACTGCCTTAAAGTTCTGTCCTGTCTTCCCCTTCAGCTCTGCCTGAAAAGTGAGAACCAGTTCAAAGTTGGTCCAAGCCTAAAAGGAAGGATCCCTCTGGAACCTCAAAGAAGACCCCAGCTGGCCTGGCTTCAGGTGTGCTGAGTGTTTGTCAAATGCAGCTTGGACCAGTGACTCTCCACCTGTCTGTGTCTGCAGCCCCAGGCTGGCCTCACGGCATCTGGTGGGCAGATGACCTAGCAGGAGGAGCAAAGACTCAGGCTCAGAGCCTGTTAGAAAACTGATCACAGT
This sequence comes from Marmota flaviventris, assembly GCF_047511675.1. Taxonomy (NCBI): domain Eukaryota; kingdom Metazoa; phylum Chordata; class Mammalia; order Rodentia; family Sciuridae; genus Marmota; species Marmota flaviventris. The sequence continues at coordinate 18,087,511 of NC_092507.1, read as the reverse complement.
CACAACTTGGCTTCCAATTTCCACCCCCATGTGTCTCAGATAGATGGGGAAAGCTGGTCTGGGGAAGAGTTGAAGGGATGTTGATGCAGGGAGGCTCCCAGAACACTGCATTCACATCTCCCTCTGGCTTTGAAATGCAAGCCTAGTTTGCATCTTATGCTCCTGTTTGTTTTTATAACACAGAAATTTCAAAGATGGGTGGAGGTGCTTTCTCTTCCCCACACACCCCTCTTACCTCATCTCTACTCTGTCCCCTTTGCTCTCCACACCAGCCACACCTGCCTCTTTGCTATTCCTTGAACCTACCAAGCAAGGGCCTTTGCGTTTGCTCTTCGTAGCCTCCTTCAGGTTTTTGCCCAAATATTGCCTTTTTCAGAGTGATCTTCCCAAATCCCACCCTATGCAACATTGCAAACTGCTCTCTCTTACTCCTCTCTCCCTTTTCTTTCTCTCCTTAACATTTACATCCTCTAATATATATTCTGCTTATTTGCCTGCTTCTTATCTGCCTTCCCCCACACACAGGAATATAAACTCCTTTAGGGCAGAGAATTTTGTTGGGTTATGTTCTATGTTCCTGGCTCATAGAACAGCTCGAATTTAGAAATGAATGATTGTGCCGTGTTGAGCTTTGGTTTCATTTGCCCCTGGCTTACGGGAGGACAGTCCTGCTCCCCCAGCAGCGTGGGAAACCAGGGCGGTTTGTGTGTTGTTTTTATCTGTGGTGCTGAGGATTGAACCCAGGACCTCACGCATGCCAGGCAAGTGCTCTACTGCTGAGCTACATCCCCAGCCCTTTTCAGTTATTTTTGAGTCAAGGTCTCACTCAGTTGCCCAGACTGGCCTCCAACTTGAAATCCTCCAGCCTCAGCCTCTCAAGAAGCTGTATTACAGGTTGTATTTCTTCATGATTAGCACTTCACGAGGGACCAGGTTCTCCAAAGACAGAGGACCCCTCCCATAAGCCTCCCATTGTGACACACCCCCCAGCTCCCTCCTCTGACTAGGTGGTCCCTCGCACTGACGGTACCAACCCCAGTGTCAGTGATTTCAGCAGAGGAGGGAGGCGCTATGCTCGTGGACTCTAGGGTCAAACTGCTCGGATTCCAGTCCTGCGTCTGCCATGGGCCTGTTATTTTATCCTCTGAGCTTCAGTTTCTCATCTGTAAAATGGGTTTAAGATTAGTACCTATTTAATAGGATCATTGATAAATCAATGTCAAGTGTGTGAGGACCCTGGCTGAAGGGAGAGCTTCATCAGCACTCGCTGTGGGTATTATACCCTCCTGTCCACCAGTCTCTGCGCTGCCCCACTGCCTGGCGGACACCTTGCCGGGTGCTTTCATATCCAATCATGTCTGTTCGTCATGGTGTTTCACAAGCATAGTGTTCACTGTTCTCATTTTACAAATAAGGAAACTTCAGGTAAACTTACCCCAGTCATTCAGCTGGGCAGAGGTGGAGTCAGATTCAAACCCAGGACCCTCTGGGAGCCCTGCCGCTCTCCACCGTACTGCATGCTAAGTGGGTATAGAGAAGGGAATCTCGCACATATCCTTCAAGGCCCAACCCGGACAGTCCCCTGCTCCAAGAAGCTTCCTGCTCCATCTAATCAGACTGATTGAAGGAATAAACGAATAGATCCCAAGCGCTGCCTCTTAGCCTCCCACTCCTAGGTTCCAGATGGGGTTTCCCTCACTCACTACACCTATCACGAAATCAGGGCTTGGTTCATCTTTAGTGATGGCCATCAACTTGGCTGTGGAAAATTCAATGTGGCTTTGAATTCCAACCGTGTGCTTGTGACATGAATTTGGTCCTATAAAATTCTGTTAATTGACACACCTGTAAGTTTGGCTAAAGCTTAACCTGAACGTGCTGTGCTATTTACAGAAGCATCAGCCTGTCCAGCTTCCCTATAGATCTGGGCTCCCCTGGAAGACACGAGTCACTGAACAAACACAAGAACTGGAGACACGTTTCAGTTCTGCTTTCCTCGGCCCTAGACATAGAGTGCCCATGGACAGAGATGCTCTTCTGGCCACCAGCCCCTGTAGATGAAATTTCATGGAGGGAAAGACCATCTGGGTACCATTTATAACAAGGGTAGAATAGAGAAAACTGAGGTTCAGAGAAGTTAAGTGGTTTGCTGAGGGTCACACAGCTGGTAAGTGGCAGAACCTATAATTAAAACCGAATCTCTTTGTCCTTATTGCCCTTCTCTTGGCTAGCCATTTGCTCGTAATTCAAGCTTCACAGAGTTCTTACAAGCATTTAAAAAGACGGTACAGGCAGGCCTGGTGGTGCACGCACCTGTAATCCCAGTGGCTCAGGAGGCTGAGTCAGGAGGATCTCATGTCCAAGGCCAATCTCAGCTTGGGCTGTGTTTCTCCTTTGCTAGCCAAGCAATAAACCTTCTTTTTCCTTTTTCTCAAAACCATGTCCTCATTATCGGATTGGCATTGGGGACAAGGACTGAGCTTTTGGCAACAGTGGCACCCACCTATGATCCCAGCAATTCGGGAGGCCAAGGCAAGAGGAACTCAATTTGGAGGCCAGCCTCAGTAACTTAGCATGATCCTACCTCAAAATAAAAAATGAAAAGTTCTGGGGGGTATAGCTCCGTGGTAAACCACCCATGGGGTCAATCCCCACCAGTGCTTGCTTTGGCAGCCCTTATACTAAAATTGGAATGACACAGAGAAGGTGAAAAACCAGCCTCTACCTCAGAGCAAAGCCTGTCCAAGGAAGGGACATGACCTTTGTCCTTGGAAAAACCCACAGAGCACTCCTAGGCACATTCCCACCCTGCTAAGTTGTTGATCTACAAATAACAGGAGAGATCTGCTGCGCCAGGTGTCCCTGACTCAGTCAGGCTAGGTGGGGATCCATAGTAGCCCCCTAGCAGCCACCAATCAGCATGAGACAGGGAAATACCTGGGATGCCAGATGACCCCCCAGTAGTTTATGGTGGTTGATAACATGTTGGGAAACCATGTAGTTCAGCACATATACCCCTCTTGGCTCAAACCAATCAGTTCAAACGAATACCCCTTTTGTACTGACCAATCACCCCTATCCAACTTGTTCCCGCCAGTGAATGTGCTAATCATGTTTTAGAGTTGTTATTTGATTTTCCCGCAGTGTGTGATGATTTGCTATGATGTATGTGAAGTCCCTGCCCTCTCCAAAGAATGTATAAAAATGCTGCAAACCCTGGGCTCGGGGCCTCTCAGCGTCACCAGTTGCTGTGTGTGCGTGCGGAGGACCGAGCTAGCTCGCAATAAACACCTCTTTGCTGCTTACATCGATCTTGGGTCTCTGGTAGTCTTCGGGGGTCCCGAATTGGAGCATAACAAAGGTTACCATGGCCCCTGTGCAAGGAAGACATGCAAATTCATGAAGAGTCCCATATGTTCTCTCTCTCTCTCTCTTTTTTTTTTTAATTTGTGTTAGTTGTTGATGGACCTTTATTTTATTTATTTGTATGTGGTGCTGAGAATCGAATCCAGTGCCTCACACATGCTAGGCAAGCGCTCTACCACTGAGCCACAACCCCCGTATTTTCTCTTCACTAGTTACTTGTATATAAAGTGACCCCCAAGTTCTTTTAAATGTCTGAATCTTTCCACTAATTTGTACTTTGGGGAGCATTTCATTCTTGCATATTTTCACCATTAAATGAAAAAAGTCTTTGCTTCTCTTACTTAATGTGAACCATTTGTTTTGTTTAATTCTACTTGAGGGGATATTTTAATATAATTTCTGCTTAAATCAAACATCCCCTCTGAATGTTAACTTTTTTAAAAAATATATTTTTAGCTATAGATGGGTGCAATATCTTTATTTTTACTTATTTACCTTAATGTGTGCCTCACGCATGCGAGGCAAGCACCTTACCACTTAGCTACAGCCCCAGCCCCTGAATGTTAACTTTTAAATGTCGAAATGTGATGAACCATAGATCTAGGAAGTGAGATTGCAATATGCTTAAATTTGAGGTAGATAAGGAGAAAATTCTGAGGGTTGTTATTGAAAGTCCGTTAAGAGAGATTGATAGGACTTTATAATTTTGATGAGCTGAATAGATTCCAATGTCAACATGTGGAAAATTTTTCTGAAAAACTTGTTCATGTATTAGTTGGATCAGTTTTTCTGTGGCATTTGGTGCCATAAACCTTTTGAATTTATCTTGGGGAAAAAAAAAACCAACTACCGGTCAAAACAAAACAAAACAATTATAATGGAAGATCTCATTTATTAAGAACAATCAAGAATATATAAAATCTAAGAAATATGAAAATATATTAATATGTGTATGTTTCACTTGGAGAAAAAAACAACTTTATAACAATATAACAATTTGGAGATTTTTTTTTTCTTTTGTACCAGGGATTGAACTCAGGGTTACTTAACCACTGAGCCACATCCCCAGACCTTTTTATATTTTATTTAGAGACAAGGTCTCACTGAGTTGTGTAGGGCCTCACTAAATTGCTGAGGCTGGCTTTGAACTCGATCCTGCCTAAGCCTCCTAAGCAGCTGGATTACAGGCGTGGGCCACTGCACCCTGCACGTGCGCACACACACACACACACACACACAAATACATAAAGCCATTTTCTATTCTTGGACAGGGAAATTCAAAAATATAACGATGTTAGGTCTTTTATTGTTCATCTAAATTTTTTTTTAATTTAGGCATAGATGGATACATCACATATTTATTTTTATGTGATGCTGAGGATCGAATGCCAGGTGAGTACTCTACCCCTGAGCCACAACCCCAGCCATTGACATATGTATATATCACCTTGGAATAACTGCATATCAAATCCGCATTTCTCTGGAGGAGAGAGAAATTGGTAACAGTGCTTACACCCAGAAAGGGGAACTAGGTCACTGGTAACTTTTGGCACGTGTATGTAATATCTACCTAAAAATTGGTTTAAAAAAGAAAAGAGGTCAAGGGTGTAGCTCAGTGACAGAGCACCAGAGCCCGTGCCTAGCACACACCATCATCCTCCCCACCCACTTGGTGTCCTTCCCTGTAGGACAGAAGCAGAGCTCCTGACTCTGCCTGGGACACCTTCACGCTACCCGGCAGCTTCCTGCCCTGCTGTCCTCACGGGCAGCGCCAAGATCCAGCTTCTGCACCCAGTGTGCCTGCCCTTGTCCCCCAGGTCTGTCTCCCCACCACCCCCAGCCCCGCAGCATTAAAAGCATTTGGAAGCCAGGCAGGTCTGATCCCCTGGAAGCAGAAACCCTACCCTGGGCCCCTGTTGACCCTGCTCCCTGTGAGACCGTCTCATCTTGGGGAAGTTACATTTGGTCACTGGGAAGCTGCTCCAGCCAGGAAGGGAACCCGAGTTGACTTGAAGCCAGGCTCTTAATTGGATTGGATTCCCGGGGAGGCCATTAGCCTCTTGCTGCAGCTTGGCAGAGAGGAAATACTTCCTCCCCCGCCCCAGCCCCCACCGGCAGGCAGCCCAGCCAAGGTCCTGGATGGCCTACCTCCCAAATAAGGTGCGGTATAAAGTTTCCAAATGTTATTACTCTCCTTAATTAGACGAGCTTGTGGCTGTCTCTAGACACCAGCAAATATGGTAAGTATGTGAATGGTCTTGTCCTGTCTCTATCACTGATGCTGCGAATTTTTTTGAGAGCCTACTATGTGCTAGGCACTGTCCCAGGCCCCAAGCAGACATCACCTTGGCTCTCACATACTGAGGGCTCTTTGGGAAGAAGAATAATAAACAAACACTGAGCCTGGAGGTCACGCGAGGCAGCTCTTCCCAGGTGTGTCTGCCCAACAGCACAGACCCCCAGGAGGGACCCAGGTCTGCAGAGTTTGGGTGGCTTGTTTGTTCAGACCTCTGGCCACCAATTCAGAGGCTCTTTCCACCACCCTGACCGGTGGACACCGAAGAATAGCAGAAGATTTAGGAAAATTTATTTAGCTGCAGCATATAACTCACCCCACGAGGAATAAATCATTCCATCTCCCAAAAGAAGAAAAAGATGACATTTAGGGAGATATTCAGGGTTATAATATCCATAAAGGCAAAGGAGAATATAAAAAATGATTTGAAACTGCTATTGTTTGAAGGTCCCCACCCAAACTTCCGATGAAATTTAATCCCCATTGTCAGGAATTAAGAGGTAGGATGAGGCGGAACTCTTAAGAAGTGATTAGTCATAAGAACTCTGCCCTGGGGAGTGACTTAATCCATCCATGGATTAATGGATTAATGAGTTATCTTGAGAGTGGATCTTCATCAAAGCCAGTTTGGTTCTGTCTCTTGCAAACCTCTCTCTCCACGTGAGGCCCTTTGCCACCTTGGGACTCTGCAGAGTCCCCATCGGCAAGAAGGCCTTTAGCAGATGTAGTCCCTCAACCTAGGACTTCCCGGTCTCCAGAACCATGAGCTACATAAACCTTCATTCTTTATAAAATTCCAGGCCTCAGGCATTCAGTTAGAACAATAGAACACGGATTAAGCAAACTAGCAGTGCTTGGAAGAGAAAACTAATGTGTGTTGGCTATAGACTGTACTTACAATACTCCACAAGGACCTTCCATATTTGAAGAAAGTATGGCTCAAGAGAGCTAGGTGATTTGTTTTAAATCATACAATTAGGGACTTCAACTCAGGTCTAGTTCTTGACTACCTCCCCTCCAGGTACAGCTCTATAAGGTCAGGCCTGCTTTTATCTTCTCCATCTGTGTGGCCAGCACAGAGCTCCCCACCTGGTCCAAAGTTGGTGCTCAGAAAATGTTGCCTAAGCCAGGGGTGCAGCTCAGTGGTGGTGTAGCACACACCAGGCCCAACTAAGTGATTGAACATGTCTGTCGTCAAAGCCTGTTCTGATTCGAATACACCACTTTGTGTCCCTATCAAAGTATGGATCACACTGTCATTGGAATATTCTATAGCTGTTAAAAATTATAATCCCTGCTGGGCACAGTGGTGCACACCTGTAATCCCAGCAACTCGGGTGGCTGAGGCGGGAGGATTGCAAGTTCGGGGCCAGCCTCAGCAACTTAGTGAGGCCCAAACTTGGAGAGACCGTGACTCAAAATAACAAGGTCTGGGAATGTGGTTTGGTGGTAAATGGTCCCTGGGTTGGTTCAATCCCTAGTACCAAAATAAAAATGATGATGTTGAGCTGGGCGTGGTGATACATACCTGTCATCCCAGCTATTTGGGAGTCTCAGGGAGGAGGATCACAAATTGGAGATTAGCCTGAGATATTTAGTGAGACCCTGTCTCAAAATAAAAAGGTCTGGGAATGCAGCTCATTGGTAGAGCGCATAACTCGCATGAGTCCAATCCCTATGCCACCAAAAAATAATAGTAATAATGTTGAAATCTGCTGAAGACGGAGCTACTGATAGGGACAGGCACTGATAGAGTCAGCCTCGGGACAAACATTCTGTGTTCAGGGACCTCAGCAGAGTTCTCATGGCTCCATGGGCCCCCATCCCCACGCCAACTACTATCAGAACATACGCTATTATTAGAGGCATATCGGACACTTAATATGTGCCTGTTGCTCCAGGCAAGGTGTCTGTAATTCCAGCAACTCTGGAGGGCAAAGCAGGAGGATCTCAAGTTAGAGGCCAGCCTGAGCGACTTAGCAAGATCCTGTCTCAAAATAAAAAGGGTGGAGGATATGGCTGCATGGTAGAGCATCTCTGGGTTCAATGCCTAGTACAAAATAAATAAATAAATAAGTGCCTGTTGTATGCTCTATATTGTATGCATTGGCTGTGCCATCTCATTCAACATCTGTCCTCAAGTTGAGCATCATAATTGTTTTCACACTACAGAGGCAGAAATTGGGCTAAGTTGATTGCCCAAGCGAAACAGCTGGTAAGCAAGAGGCAGGGGTGGGATTTGAACCCAAGTCTGCTCTCAGTCCCAATGGTGCACTCCACAGCCCCGTCCTTCTCCCATCACCCTTAGCCACCACGTGGGCAGTGAACTGTGTCCAGCATTCCCTCCAGATTCCCGCCTGTCTGCTTGTCCTTTGAGCTCAGACTGTGAATATGACCTTAACATAGAGAAATGGTTCTCACCACAGAGTTGGTGGCCCTGGCTCAGATGAGGTGCCCACTTCCTACTGCCTGAGGGTGCAGGAACAGCCAGCTCCAGTCCCGGGAGAATGCCAAGGGGTGGCCCAGGCCACGATTGCTTCCCCACAAAGTCAGAGCAAATAGGACTGTGCTCTCCCAGGCATAAAATGTGGTTTGAATAAGAACAGTTCTTCTCCATCCTTGAACACTCCCAGTTCATTTATTGGGTACTTTGAGTCCTGAACAATTAGAGCTTTAAATCACAGCTAGGTAGCAGAGGGGGTGTGAAGCTATTTGGAATTCAACAGGCAACGTGTTTCTCAGGGCTGACAAGTGCCCTTCACGCTTCAAAAGAACCCGCTGCGCTCCTAGGCAGCCAGCGGGGCCCAGCAAGCTCGGCCCGGGAATGGCAGCCCATCTCATGTTTTTCCAGCTGCATCCCACGCCCGCCTGGCGGCCCACCCCACTCTCCCGCTGGTGGCTTGTGTGACACTTGGAGGGCTCGGGCTTGGTGTGTTTGTTTGCTTCCTGCGTGAAGCCGTGAAGCCGTCACTAATCTCCTCCCAGAGTCACGCTTCCCACTGCAACCCCTGTATGGGGACCAGCACTGGCGCTCTCTGTGCAGAACACTGTGTTCCGCGGAGCCGTGCCCTGCTGTGTCTGACAGCCCACCGGGAGCAGCCCGAGACAGAACAACAGCCTTGTCTGAGCTGATGGCAGATGTGGCCAGGGGCTTGAGGGTCGAGCGAGCCCAGCATTTATTGGCTTTCCCCATCTGGCTAGCCTCTTAGTTTTTTGTTTGGTTTGTGGGTTTATTTGTTTATTTTATTTTTCACAGGGCTGGGTGTGGAACCCAGGGCCCCGTGCATGCTAGGTGAGTGCTCTGTCACTGAGCTGCACCCCCTGATTGGCTTTAGTTTTTAGGTGAGGTTCTAGAAGAAGTTTTTGTTCCCCTGAACCTGCCCACCCTGGTCAGCTGCTAGGTCCACCCTACCAGTGCAGGGACCAGAGACCCTGGGTTTACTCAGGAAGGCTCCTGAGGAGTGGAGAAGGTCCACACCCCCACAACCAACCCCTATCCTCTGCTAGCATCAATGGCCTCTCCTAGCAGGAGGCTGATAGATCATGCTAAGAGAGGCCGGTCCCAGTCCCCCCAGGAGGTGAGGATAAGGACAAAGAAGGTGAACAGGGACAGAACATCCATTCCTGCTGGTCAGAAATAAACACTGCAAGAATCTGCAGGAACAGGGTATTTACACGGCCCAGGGGAGTCCCTGCAGATTGCTCCTATACTTGTGAGGGGGAAATGGTAATTTGGTGGTAAAAACAGACCACTCTAACCAGGTGACCAAAATTGACATCACCCTGCCCAGGCCGACACATGTCAGGCGCTCCTGGAAACAAAGCCCTGAGAGGCACACAATGTCACTTTTGTCATATTCCAGCTTGAGGGTGCGTGGCCGCATCTGATGGTGAGGAGATGCCAGACACACCCCACTCAAGGAAGAGTGTGTAAAAGAACTGGTCTGTATTCTAAAGTTCAATGTCATAAAAGACAGAGTTCCTGTTCCAGATCAGAGTAAAAAGGCTTACGCCTCTTTAATTAGATGCCGTATATCAGCAGACGGGATCCTGCACCAGTGGGAAAAGAATCTCATAAAAGCACATTGCGAAACCAGGCACAGTGATCATGCCTGACATCGCAGCTACTTGGGAGGCCTGAGGCAGAAAGATGGCAAGTTCAAGGCCAACCTAGGTAAGTTAGCAAGAGCCTGGGTCAAAATAAAATAAAAAGAGCTGGGGATGGAAGCTCAGTGGTAGAATGCCCCTGGGTTCAGTCCCTGGTACCACAAAAAAACCAAAACAACAGCAAAATGAATGAATGAATAAATAAATAAATACTCATTGGCAGAATTAGAATGTGAAGAGTAAAGTATCAGATCAATATTAAGTTTCCTAAATCTAATACCTGTACTTGGATTATGTAAGGGGGGTATCCTTGTTATTAGAAAATATGTGCTGAAGTGTTAAGGGGTAGAAGCATAATCTGACCGGTGTGGGGTGCAGCTCAGTGGTAGGACATTACTCAGCAGGAGTGAAGCCTTGGGTTCAATCCCCAGCACAGAAAAAAAGCAGAGCATGATGTTTGCAATCTCTTCTCAGAAAAAAATAATTTTACGTGTCTATCTATCTATATTCCTCTGCATCGCTTTTCCTATATCTTCTAAATAGGAAAACAATGTAGCAAAGTGCACTAAAATAAAATGGTGAACTTGGTAAGGGCTGTTTAAGAGTTCTCTGTATTATTCTTGCAACTTTTCAGTTAGTTGGAAATTATTTCAAGTTAAAATAAACATCAGGGAGGTTCAAAAGAAGGGAAAAGCTGATTCCCAACTAATACCCAGGGAATTTCCCTGGGGGTTTGAGTGAGAGGTGGAGCTCAAGGTCTGACTTATTTCTTTTTCTGGACTGTGTGAGGGCTGGCCACTTTCCCTCCTGCTGATAGCCAGGAGGACACTCCAGCCCTCTGCCATCATCCTCCCTGGGACACTGGCTAAATCTGGCCATCAGGGCTGGGTCTCCCAGGCTGGCCAGCTCAGAAACAGGAGGCACAGCTGGGCGCGGTGGTGCACGCCTGTAATCCCAGTGGATCGGGAGGCTATGACAGGAGGATCGAAAGTTCAAAGCCAGCCTCAGCAAAAGTGAAGCAACTCGGTGAGACCCTGTCCCAGGGCTGGGATGTGGTTCAGTGCTCCGAGTTCAATCCCTGGTACCCACCCCCTGCCAAAAAAAAAAAAAAAGCTAGCACATGCATGGCACATACTAAAAAATGCTGGTTATTATTACTATTAACCCTGCGCCCCACCCTCCCAATTTAAATTCATGGTTTCATTTATTTAACAAGAATTTCAGGGCTGGGGCTGTAAGCTAGTGGTAGAGCGCTTGCCTAGTTGGTGTGAGGCCCTGGGTTCAATCCCCAGTACAACGGAAAAAGTGATGACGATAATTTGCTGAGAGCCTAATACGAACCAGGCCTGGAGTGCACATGGAGACGCCACGACCCAGCTGTGAAGCTGAGTGCTGAGTGCTGGGGGAGACGGACAGGTGATACCAACCACTGTGATAAGAATCCAGAGTGTTCTCCTTGTGCTTACAATATACTAGCTGTGACCTGAGCCTCTTGTCTATAGCATCATGTGACCATTACAACTTAGTAAGATAAGCACTGTTTTTTTTTAATATTTATTTTTTAGGTGTAGATGGACACAACACAATGCCTTTATTTTTATGTGGTGCTGAGGATCCGACCCGAGTCTCGCCCACGCTAGGCGAGTGCTCTGCCGCTGAGCCACAATCCCAGACCCTAAGCACTGTTTTATAGATGAGGAAACTGAGGCACAGAGAAATTAGGTTGCGAGCCCAGAGCTACACAGTAAGCGTAAACGTGGCAGAGCTAGCTGGACGTGGTGGTGCACACCTGCAAACAGCTCGGGAGACTGAGGCAGGAGGATCACAAGTTCAAGGCCAAACTCTGCAACTTAGTGAGACCCTATCCCAAAATAGAAAGGATTAGGAATGGAGCTCAGTGGTAAAGCGCCCCTGGATTCAATCAAACAAACAAAAACTAACAACAACAAAACCCCCTAAGTGACAGACTTCTGCACTAAGGCAGCCTGGGGTTTCGTGCTCCTCAGGGTGGGGGCCCCAGCAGGACTGAGCAGGAGGGCTTCCCGGAGGAGCTTTGCCTGATTAGAGGACGCGAGCTGCGCAGGTGGAGAACAAAGATGACCCTGGAAACGGCTCTGCCAAGGCCTGAAGAGGGGGGAGTGGACCAGTGGGCGGCAGGCGTGGCTCCGAGATCAAGGAGGGGAGAGGTGAAGCCACACAGGCCAGGGAGCATGGAGGGCCTGTGCCACCCTAGGGAATGTCACCGTCCTGACCTCCCAGGTCCCCTGCCTGCTAGGTGAGCTCTCTACCAGGAGCTACACCCAGCCCTGTCCCTCGACTGAAAACACATTTAAAAAACAGAACAAGAGGGGCTGGGGCCATAGCTCAGTTGGTAGAGCGCTTGCCTCCCAAGTGATGAGGGGGTGGAGACTTGGTCACTCTGCTGGCAAGGGACTGCCAGGCGCCCACTTCCATGGGAACAGCCCCTGGACTGCCCAGGGCAAGCCAGCCTTGGCTCAGCCTTCCAGGCCAGCCAAGGACTCCCCAAAAGAGGTGTCACTTAAAGAGAAAGGACCCCAGAGACAGATCCCCAGGGTGACAAGGAGGGACCCAGTGGGAACTTCGGGCTCTAGTCCGGTTATTCTTCTTCAAGCGAGCCCCAGAGCCTACAGCACAGGGCAGCGTGACCGGCCACCTCCCTGTCCTTCAAGCCCCTCCCCCAAGGCCACCAGGCTTAAGTCATTTTCCTGGTGGCTTTCCAAAGATGTCCTATGCATAGATTCATGCAGATGTGTTGCATGGAGGGATTTTGATAATGAGCCGTATTGTTCCTTCTTTGAGGGCGGAGTCTGTTAAAAAGTAAAATATCTTGGGGAGACTGCGAAGCGGGGGAAGCAGGACAGAAATTCAACTGTAAGGCAAGGCGGCTTATATGCCCGACCGTGATTTAATAAGGGACACAAGGAACCTTTGAATGACGTGGTAGAAAGCAGCTTTGTGTTCTGCCGTGCGATCCACCCGTCCCCTCCCGATGGCGTGGAATTTGAAATAATGAGAGCTGTTATGACTTCAAAATGAGACCTGGCGACCTCGGCCTGTGAGGCAAGCTCTCCCGGCTCTTGGATCCCCTCTGCCCGTCACTTGCCCACCTCTCCAGCTCCCAGGCCTCAGGAAGGGGCCAGGCTTCAACAGTGACCCCCTCCCTGCTCACCGGGGACAAACCCAGCTTCCCGCCTTTGTCTGCCAGATGTGTGTCCCCCATGGAGGCCACCACCAGCTACAGTGACTCATGGCATGACACACTGGTCTCTCTCTCTCCTCCTGCTGCCCTCCCCCTGTTGGAGTGGGGGCTTGACCAGGGCAGTAGAGGGCAGGTTGAGAGCCTTGGGTTTATAGTCAGACAGCCTGGCTCATGGTGCTGTTCTGCCCTTGTCGGCTGTGTGACCTAGGGCAAATCGCTTTACCTCTCTGAGTCTCACTTTCCCCATCTGTAAAGTGGGGGAGTAACAGTACTTTCTCCATAGACAGAGCCGTCATGAGGCCTCCACACTTGTGACATGCACACACCTAGCGAGGCGGCTGTCCTTCCAGCCTGGAGGTGGAGGTGTGGGGACAGTGAGCTCTGGTCTCCACACTGGCCAGCCCTCTGCCCGGCCCCAGGAGCTCAGGCTGAACCCTCTGACCCTCTTCCCAGGCTTCTTTGGCTGAAGAAATCGTTCTCATATTTCAGGATTCAGAGACAAATCTCCAGGGATCTCCTGCAACACACCTCCACCCTCAGTCCAAACAAACCGCTTCCTCCTCTGCATCTGGCCACTGGATGCCCGGTGGCATGTGGTGTGGAACTTATTTCTGTGACCCAGGGGTTCCTGCCCGCACAGGTCCCAGCAGACAGGGGTCACTGCTTCTCTAAAGTCCCACCCACAGTCCCCTAGGCCTTCCCAACGGAACCCTCCTCCCGCCAGCCCCTGCTTCTGGGAGAGGTCACCCCGTCTCAGATTCAGGCTGGGTCCAGGGGAGTCCAAGCCAACAACGGGTGCTCCTGTTGGCCCAGGGGTGACCATGACACGGTCACCCAATCAGACTGGAAAAGAGGTCCTGACTGTCTGCCTTAGGGGGCCGGCCTCTTTTCCTTGAGGGGGAACTGCCAGGTCCCCTGGTCCCCCAGGTGCTAGCAGCCATTTTGACACCCAGAGGGTGGAGGACAATGTGGAGGGAGGCAGAGGAGGAGGCGGGAAGATCCTGGGCCCTTGTGCCTCACGGAGCCCCTGAATCCATCAACTCCCAAACCAGGGAGGTCCCAGCCTCCTGATCCACCGTCACAGTGAGGGGTGGCAGAGGAAGGTCGTGGAGATACTGAAGGGAGCCGCCGCTAAGTAAGTGAAATCCCACATTAAATGTCCTTGGTGAACATCGGGCCCACACCTCTGTCCAGAAACTTCTCTTGGGCCCCTTCCCGGGGCTCCAGGCAGCCCACTGCTTCCCGGGCTCCTGTCTCTGCTCCCGGCCTCGCCCGAAGCCTCCCACTCCCCACGGCTTCCTGACTCTGAGCCCTTCCTCCGCCGGCCTCCAGCCACAGGGAGGCCCTCCCCAGCCACAGAAGCACAGAAGCCATCATTGTCTCAGGCTGGACCCAGACCCCTCCTTCCCAGAGGCAAGCTCTGTCCTGGGTTTTAAGGGGACGACCCCCCACCCACAGCCCTGGAGCATCCTGGGGCTCTGGGCTGGGAGGGCGCAGGCACAACCCAGCGGGTGTCTGAGGAGGAAGGCTGCTGCCTCCCAGCCCCTCGCCCTTCCTGCGGCCCTCGCCCTCCGCCCTCGTGACTCAGCCTTGAGCCCGGCCTCCTGGCCTCTTCCTGTCCCCTTCTCTGGCTCCAGCTCCCGAGAACAGCAGGATGTAAGCTGCGCCCAGGCCACTTGGGGACTTGGAGTGGCAGGTGTTGGCAAGCTGTCCCCGGGAGCTGAGCCATGGGCCCAGGCTCGGCTGCCCACGCCCTGCCGCCAGCCCTGCCGCTGCCCACAGGATGGGCAGGCCCATCTCGGGCGATGAGCAGGGGCCGTCAGTGGACGGACAGGCACACGGTGTGCCCCAAGTCCTGGACAGAGGGGACAGGGTTCCAGGAGGCCAGAGGGTGAGCCCCAGAGCCCGGCCCAGGGTCCCCAGGCACAGGCCTTCAATGCTCTGCCTCAAACGCCTGTCTGTCAGGAAAATGGGCAGAGAGGGGTCACCCCTGCCAGAGGGCCCGGGGGGACCCAGAAGAGCGCCTGGCGCACAGCGAGCACCTCGTCAGGGCCCGTCACGTGAGAGGCACAGACCCCATAAGTGTTTCCCGAGGGCCCATCATGTGCCAGGCGGTGAGCAGGAGGGACAGCAGCTGTCCTGGAGGAAGGCCATGCTGGCCTCTCCCTGCAGAGGAACCTGCTGGGCAGGGCCAGGCGGGGCCCGGGGGTGTGTGGGCCAGTGGCACTCACAGTGAAGTGACATCTCACTTAGCAAAAGGAAAACCAGGAGGAGCAGGGCCCCTGGGGTCTCGCCCTTGAGAGGAATGACACTCGCTGAACTTGGGGCGCACTGTCCGTGTGCCAGGCATGGGACTCTCTTGTCACTCTTTTGTCGTGGTCTCTAATCTGTGATAGAGGAGCTCAGCACAGAGAGGTTAAGTAATGGGCTTGAGGTCACACTGCTGGAACGTGGGGGAGGTGGGATGGAACCCCAGACAGCGTGGCTGAGCTGACCACAGGCGGATAATGAGCTGTCATTTACTAAGGACCCACAACACCCTGCACATGACATCCTCTTCATCCTGACGCCCACCAGGTGAGGGTCCCAAGGTGAGGTGAGGGACTCAAGGTCCAGAGATTTGTGTGTGATTTTCCCAGGGTCTTGCCCAGGCATCGATGGAGCCAGGGGACCTTGACACGAGGCTACCCTGCCACCCCAGACCTCTAATCCCCAACTGGGCTGCCCCCCCCAGCCGCTGGCCCCCCTAGCCGCCGACCCTGCCCCGTCCCCTCTGGGGTGTGCGTGTGGAGAATGAGAAGTCCTGGAGGCACCGACTGGACAGATGAGCATTATGAGCAGGCCCTCTGCCCAGCAGCCGAGCCAGTGGACACATCCATCCTGGCCTAGCTGGGCCTCCTCCGGCTCCACCCTGAAACCTAGGACTCAGGGAGAAGAGGAGTCGGCTCCCCGGGGACCCCCGCGCACCTGAGCTGAAGGGGTCTTCAAAGGACCCCCGAGGAAGGTTCTAGTAGTGCCCTCCGCCGCCGGGAGGCAGGACAGGAGGGCGGTGAGAGCATGCACCCGAGAGCCAGGCTGTGCCCCTGCCGTGGCCTGCAGAGTCTTCAGCACGAAGCCTCAGTCTGCCTGTCACTGGGGCGAGGATAATAGCGGTCCCTGCACCTCCGAGGGTGCATGAAAGACCTGGTGGCGCTGCACATAAACAGCACCAAGTGTTTGCGAAGTCAGGACACCCAAGGAAGTTCAGGTCCAAGGAAGCCCTGAGACTTGCCCCACGTGGCACTGGTACCACGTGAACAGCTGGGACTTGAGCTCAAGTCTTCCAGCTGCAGAGCAGCCCCTCTGCACGCTCAGGACCCACGTTCCCGGGTGGGTGAGTGGGTTGTTCTATTGAAGGGAGACGGTCATTTCAGCTGAGAAGACAGCACGCGCCAGGTGGGAATGGGGGGGCACTGTGACTGCCGTCGTTCCAGAGTTGGCGCCTCACCCCGACAGCGAAGCGCCAGCCAGGCCCCCCACCCGATGGTAATACGGTGGTTCAATCTGGTGGGGGAGACGGATGTGCAAGCAAATCACTGTCAGGCCAAACGGTGGCTCTGCAGTGGTGGAGCCAAAAGCCGTCTCCCTGGCTAGCGGTCAGCTCCGTGGAAGAACTGGCTTTGGAGCTGGACCTTTAAGTGCTGACCAGACTGGGGGTGTGGCTCAGCGGTAGAGCGCTTGCTGGGCCTGCAAGAGGCCCTGGGCTGCGTCCCGACCCTGTAAAGAAGGAGCACAGAGGGGAGGAGAAGGGAAGAAGGAGAGAAAGGAGGAGGACGGGGAGGAGGGAAACTGAGTAAGGACAAAAGAAAAAAAGACCGAGGGCCTGGCAGGAGCCGGGCAAGGGGACAGAGGGCACGTGGGATCTTCAGGACAATGGCGAGTTCCACGTGTAGTTCAAGGCCAGTACAGGGAGGGCCTCTGTGTTGGTCAGAGTCCCCGAGTCACAAGAAAACCCATTCCAAGAGGCTAAGATGGAAAGGAAACTTATCAACTCAAGAAACAGAAAATCTCAGTGCCTCGCCTTCAGGCACAGGTGGATCCAGCCGTGCAAAGACGCCACCAGGACTTGGTCTTGCCATCTCCGCCTCGGCCCTGGGTGGGCTCCACCCTGGAGAAGGCCCTTTCCAAAGGCAGGTGGCTCCGGGCTGATGCACTCCCAGCCCCAAGCTCAGTGCAGAGGGGGATTCCTCCCTCCAGATTTCATACCCGGGTTCTAGAATTAAACCTCCCTGGACTGGTTCAGGCCACCAGGTCTCTGTGAGGAGGGTCGTGGAGTGCTCTGATTGGCCGGGTTGGGGTCACATGCCTCTCCCGCTGCCCGAGCCCCAGCCAGACCACAGACACTGAAGGGAACAGATGCCAGAGGGTCCCGGTCCTGTGAGCAGCTGGGACTAGATTTGGGGTTTGGGAGTGGTGGGGGGAGGGTGGGCAGGGACACCTGTAGGAAGATGCATGTCCTTGGAGGGGCTGCTGGAGGCCCAGGGCAAGGGGAGCAGAGAGGAGGGGAGACCCCGAGGCCGTCTGTCTGGTGGAAATGCCCTGGTTGTTATTGGGAAGGCCACGTCACCCCCTGCCTATGGTCCCACAGACGCCAGCGGGCGCGTGGGTGCGGGCCCAGCCTCCCTTCTCCCCAGAACCCCATGACTAACTTTTTCCTCTATCTGTTCCCACACTTAACCCCCGTGGGCCCCAGGAAGTCTCCTCTGTCCCCCACTGTGGGTGGTCACCTCTGCATCAGGTGGCGGCCACAGGGGGAGCTGATCCCTTTGCCCCTGGGCCTCAGCAGCCCCTGCCTTCATTTCTGAACCCGTCTTCCTGGGGCCTAAGCACCGCCCCGTGGGGCAGGCAGGCCCCTCTCCCTGGTGAATGGAGCCTTTGTGAGCTCAGCCTGAGAGCTGCAGGCGCTGGGCCAGCCCACGTGGCTCTTCCAGAGGCCACTCATTCCTGGTTGAGGCTGCCTGGGCCTGCCGGAGAGGAGGGGGCAGGCCGAGGGGCTCCAGCTGCCGCAATGCTGCACCCTGGTTCCATCTGCTCAGGAGACTTCCTCTTGAGGAGGCTGGGGGCTGGCATACCTGGGGCTTCCACCAGACTGAAAGGCTGGAGCGGCACAAGAGGAGAGGCCGGCGCCTAGGCCGCCCAGGAAAGGTTATGAAGTTTGGACGTGGGTGGTAAGAAAGGGAGGCGCTTGGGACACGCTCTTTCACCACAGCCTGCCAGAACCTTCCAGACGAGCCTGTGGTGATGGTGTCATCCAACATAGATACTGTTAATTGAGGATTTATAAAGTGTTTGGTTACTGGGCCAAGAACTTTATAGACCATATTTAGTCAGAATATCCATAGAAGGCAGATATTATCATTAGCCTCACGGCTGCCATGTACAGTTGCCCAGGTTGTTCGTGGCACAAAGGAATTCAGCCAGGGTGGGGCATGTGAAGGCTAAAACCCACCCAGCGCTCTACTTACCAGTGGTGTTCCTGCCGTTCTGTTTCTATACAGAGGTCCTATCTACCTTATGTTATTGTTGAGGGAAGTTGGGCTCTAGGAGATGCAATCTCTTGTCCAAGATTTCACATCTAATAAGTAACAGATTTGGGATTCAAACAAAGGTCCGCTGATTCCAAAACTTCTCAGTCCCCTCCACACCCTCTACATCCGGGCTTGTCCCCCCGCACTCCTCTCTGCTTTGCTCTCTCCTTTTTTGTTGTTTTTTTTTGGGGGGTCCTGGGGATTGAACCCAGGGTGCTCTACCACTGAGCCACATCCCCAGCCCTTTTTATTTTTTATTTCCAGGCAGGGTCCTGCAAAGTTGCTGAGGCTGGCTTTTGAATGTGCGATCCTCCTGCCTCAGCCTCCCCAGTCGCTTGGGTCACAGGCATGTGCCACTGTGCCTGGCTTTGCTTTTCTGTTTCCTCGGGACCCCAAGGCTCACAGTGGGCGTGTGGCTTGAGGCGGTGGCCTGGGCTGGGAGGTAGGAGCCCTGGCTTGAAGACCCGGTCCTGCCGCTTCACGTCACATCTCCTCGTCACCCCTGGGTCTCCTGGTCTGTGAAGTGAGTGTTTCAATCACAGCTCTTTAAAGCAAGCAAGAAAAAGTGACTCTGGCTGAGGGAAAAAAGGAATGTCCTGGAAGGAGTGTGTGGAGCAGCCCACAGAGGGACAGAGGAGCTAAAACAGGCCTTGGAAATTCCGGGAGCCCCACCCCCAGGGATCCAGCAGCAGAGACCAGTGAACGGGCACCTCTGGGCTAGTTCCCTGAACTACAGACCAGGCCCTGCTGCCAGAAGAAGAGGAGTGGCCGTGGCAGACATTCCGATGTGGGAGGGGACCCTGCAAAGCTCCCGGGGATGGCTGAATCCGGAGAGCTCCATGCGGGCCACGTGCTATGGAGCACGCCTGTCGTCCGTCCCAGGGACTCCAGAGGCCGAGTCAGGAGTACTACCAGTTGGAGGCCAGCCTCGGAGGCTGAGCAAGCCCCCCAGTAACTTAGGTCCTGTCTCAAAAAATAGAAGGGCTTTGGATCTGGCTCAGTGGTAAATGGCCCCTGGGTTCAATCCCAGGTGAGAGAGAGAGAGAGAGAGAGACAGAGACAGAGACAGAGAGATCTCCACGTGGGGAGGCTCACAGGAGGTCCCCGGAGGCCCAGGACACACAGGAGCAGCGGGGCCAGTCTCAGGGCCCAGCTCCTTTGCTGATGTCACATCTCCAGGACCCGTGTCCCCCCCCACCCCCTTGGAAGGAAGGCTTTAGGGCTCCTTCTCGGCTCCTGAAGGTGTGTGGGGTGTTGGTGACCCACTCCAGGGAACTCTAAGGACATTCCCGGGAGCAATTGCTCAACCCGAAAGAATGAATCACGGACAGTGGAATTTCAGGCATCCATGAAGATGGTGCTGGGTGGGGTGCTGTGTGGTGGGGCCAAGTGGAAAAACACCCACTTCTTCCTTCCAGGAGACGAGCAGGGAGACAGCCAGCCCAGGCCCAATGTCCCACCCTCCCACCTCCAGAGTCACCGCTGCGAAAAAGACAGCCATGGAGATTCTGCTGGGGGAACAAGTGGTGGATCACATTCTCAGCCGACCATGGTGGCTCACACCTGTAATCCCAGCAGCTGGGGAGGCTGAGGCAGGAGGATGGCAGGTTTGAGGCCAGCCTCAGCAAGTTAGTGAGGCTGTGAGCAACTTAGCAAGACCCTGTCTCAAAATTAAGAAATAAAAAGGGCTGGGGGTGTGGCTCAATGGTTAAGCACCCCTGGGTTCAATCCCCAGTACAAAAAAAAAAGAAAGAAAGAAAGATTTCATTCTCTAGAAGGGTCCCAGGCCTATAAGAGACACAGAGCCTCTGGACCACTCATGTCCCTCTGCTGAAGGGGCATACTGATTTATGACAGCCACTGAGGTACTGTGCAAAGTGGACATCAATTCTCCTCTTTAGGCCTGGGTTTCCACCTCTGCCCAACGGGGATAAGGTCACTGTCATGCCAACTTCATGAGGAACAAAGGGGACAGGACCCATGAAGAAGACCTGGGGAAACTCAAGGCCAGGTTTCTAAGCAAGGCTGGCTTCCTGGGACAGGGCTTGTGACTGTCCTCTTTCTGCTCTAGCCTCAGTGCAGCATGGGTCCAGCACCTAGTCGGTGCTCAGAAGTTACTTGTTGAGTAAGAATAGCATGAAGCAGGTCTCGTGAGCTAGACGTGCAGCGCACACCTGTGATCCCAGCAGCTCAGGAGCCTGGGGCAGGAGGATCACAAGTTTGAGGCCAGTCTCAGCAACTTAGTGACTCCTTGTCTCAAAACAAAATATAAAAAGGGCTCGGGATGTGGCTCAGTGGTTAAGCACCGGTGGGTTCAATCACCAGTGCAAAAAAAGAAAAGGAAAAGGAAAAGAAATAACGCGTCTTGTGTTCCGAGCCCTGTTGTAAGTCTCCCGTGTATGTCCTCTTGTGATCTTTCCAGTGATACAGGCACTGTTGTTATCCCCATTTTAGAGAAAAGGAAACTGAGGACAAAGAGATTAAATCACCTGCCTGAGGCCACGAAGCTCGTAGGAGGTAGAGCTGGACCCTACCCAGGCAGTCTGTGCTGATCAGTAACCGCACCCGCTTTCAGGACTTACTAAAGGAGAGGAAATGAATGAGGGTATGGCCGAAGGAGGCTCAGCCTCCTGCTTTGCTTCAGAACATAGGAGGATGCTTCCAGAAAGAAGGCTTCTCCTCTATTAATCTATCAGCAAGTTCTGGGATTTGCAAAGACACTTGGCAAGTGCAACAGTGTGTCCAAATCTCCCTATCATCCTCAAGACCGTTCCTCCTCCTCTCCTCCCATGAGTAGCTCATGTTTTCACTGAAGACAGTTGCTAGAAATTTCCAAGTCACCATTGACATTTTTCTCTTTGATCTGGATGGCATCTGGGCCAGCTCCTTAGGGTCCCAGCAGGAACTCTGTCTGACACCAAGGCTATCCGGGTGCTGGCCTCGGTTACTCTCCAGGTGTCCTGCTTGCTGAGGCGCCTTTGTGCTGCGAGACTCCGGTAACAACTGGCTCCCATGTCTCATTGCTCCGTGACTGGCTTCTTGGTTCTCTCCTGTTCCAAGATAAACTATTGCTGAATCAAGATCAGTTATGGATCCTCATGGCTCCACAGGTTGGCTGGGCTTGGAGAGGTGCTCCCCCTCAGGGTCTCGGGCGGTTGTAGTTGGACAGTGGAGGTTGGATCTAGAGGTGCCTGGCAGTTGACATCAGTTGTCAAGTGGGAGTTCAGCTGGGACAGTGGCCGGGACACCTACACATGGCCTCTTGGTGTGCCCTGGGCACGGCATGGCAGCCCGATTCCAGGAACCAGTATCCCAAGAAACAGGAAGTGGAACCTACCAGTTCTTAAGATGGGGGTCACTTCCCTCACGTTCTATTGGCCAAGTGGCCCCACAGCCCACACTCCAGGGGATGACATGAAAACCCCACACCTCCATTGGAGGAGCGCGTCCGAGAATTGGGGGCCTTTTTAGTACGTCCACACCTCCCAGTCCCTCCGGACACTTTGTGGGGAAGGGTCCTTTCTCCTAGCCGACCTCTGCCTCGCTTCCTCCCACACAACCTGCCTCAGCTGACGCTCCAGTCCTTTGTTCTCCATTTCCCCAAGTCCTGGTCAAGAAGGGCAGATTGGTGGTGGGTGAGGGTGAGGGGAGTGGCGCTGCAGTGCGGCTGTGTGCAGATGATTTAAAAATGAGGGTTCTTCATCCCTCCCGGCCCTGGTCCTCTCTGCTGCCCACCTCCATCTGCCCACCAGGTTGCCCGCCCCTCTTAGACCTTCAACCCTCTCTCCACCTCCGCTGTCTTCTCTCCTTCCCAATCCCAGGGGCTCTTTTCCCACAATTATCATGTCCTTCTGGCCAACTCCCTCCCCTGCTGAACAGAGGAATTTGCTGCTAGAACGTTCCCCCTCTCCACTCTCAGGATTGAAGTGTCCCGAGATCCTGGAGCACAACCCTCTTCAGACCATGTTCCTGGGAACAGCATCATTGCTTACGCTGACATAGGCGTTCTGTGGAAGTAGCAGGTGGTCACAAGTGGTAGAGAAATGCTGGATTAAAGTGACACAGGCCTCTTCCAACTGTAGCACCACCAAGTAGCACTTTCAGAGATAAAGTTCTGGGCAGTTTTGTAGCCATCAGCAGCACATGTCGGCAGAGCACCGGAAATGTGGTTGGTGAGACAAGGAGATGGGTTTTAACTTTTATTTAAATAAGTTTTATGTAGCTAGTGGCTACATAGTGGACGCACAGCCTGAGCCAATATACCATAGGAGTTTAGTGACCTTTCCCAAAATGTTGGACCAAAATATTCTTTCTCTCTCTTCATGGTGTGCTAATGACCTCTATTTTTCAGCTCCAGAATTGCTCCTCTAGTCCAATCCTCATTTGAAAGATGGGGAAACTGAGTCTCAGAGAGGGAAAGAGACTTACTCAAGATCATACAACAAGCTAGGTACCCAGCTGAGGCTCAGACTTAAGTCTCTTCTCCTAGTCCAGCTCTGCTTCTGGGATCTTTTCACAGTCTCCTCCTCCTCCTCCTCCTCCTCCTTCTTTTATTCTTATTTATTTATTTATTTTTATGGTACTAGGGATTGAACCCAGGAGGGCTTCGCCGAGTTACATCCCCAGCCCCTTTTTATTTTTTTAAAACAGTTCTAAGTTTCTGAGGCTGGCTCTGAATTTGCATCCTCCTGCCTCAGCTTCCCATTCCTAGGATTGCAGGCGTATATCACCATGCCGGGCTTTGACAGTTTTAAGTAAGGACTGAAGTCACAAAAGGACAGACCCCTAAGTTTGTTTACTGTTTGCTGCGGCAGGATCTCACACAAAGCTGACCCTCTGTGACCCGGTGAGGTGGGAATCAGTAGCCCCAGTATACACAAGGGGACACTGAGACTTCAACAGAGACTCGCCCTAACGATCTAGGTGGCCATGGCTTTAAATTAGCAGAGCTGCGTCCAAAAGGAGCAATCAGCAGGAAAAAGGTGGGGAAACGGGAGGAAGGAGAAGAATTAAGCCTCAGTAAACAATGAACAAAGAACTGGGCTGGGGTAGGAGCGCAGGGAACTGGCCCGGGCCCACAGAAAAACCAGGGTGAGCAAACAAAACACTTTGCAAAACGAGAGCCAAACCCAAAAATGGTCCCAAGGGTTGCTGCCCAGGGACGGGCTGACCCTCAAGCAGCCTGTCTATAGGTTGGCTGTCAGCCAATGGGAGGTCCTAGTGTGAATGATCTGGCCAATAGGAGCAGCCCTGACAAGTCGGTGAGTAGGAGGACCAATCAGGTCCTCTCTTTTATGGGGTTCGGATTGACCACGTGTGAAAAGGGTTTGTTCCCGCCCAAGCAGCAGAAGGATGGGGCGTGTGGGTGGCGGTGGCGGGAACTTGCGTAACAGCTGCGGCCACAGACGTGAGGAATGAGCTGGTTCAGAAGGAGAAAGGATGACTTAAGAACCCTCAAACGACAATGAGTAGAGAGGGACAGTGGATGAGGCTGTGCGCTAGTGGGCAGTGGGGACTCCATCCGAGGACGACGTCCAGGCTTCCTGCCCGGGAAGATGGGGCCGGAGGGCTTCGGCCAGCCCTGGGTCCTGCCAGGCCCCGTTTCTCCTCGCCCTCCACACCCACCCAGGCCGCCCCCACGTTCCAGGGCAGTGGGCCGTGGGCCCTGGACGGTGGTGACTCCCCACACCAGCTGGCCACTCAGTCCCCTCTTGCTGGGCGTCTGAACCGGGAGGACCCAGAAAGCAGGGCCCGAGGCAGCCAGGAGCCCTGGGAAAGCTCTGAGCAGGGAAGAGGTGGACCGCGTGGGCGCGCAGACAGAGGGACTGGGTGTGGACCGCAATGCTTTTTTTTTTTTTTCCTGAGTTTCTCCCCTTGGGTTGCACAAGGATCATGCTAGTGACCCGACTCCCCAGTTCATACCTGCGCTGGGCCGCCTGGATCCCGTCCTTTTAACTGAAGTGAAGCACCGGGCATCACCCCCCCACACACACACACATGTCCTAGTTTGGGGGAAGATGGATTAAATGTTGTATGTCTGTAGGAGACTATTCTCCCTGGGAGGGCATGTCCTTGACTGGACAAGCGTCTTCCTCTGGCTGCTGGTCTTCCCGCTTGGTGCTTGGTGTGAGGGTTTGGAGACTGCTCTGACAGCCAGCTTTCTGTCTTGTGAGCCTCCGCCTGCTAAATGCTTCAGAAGAACGACGCGCATCCAGTGACCCAGGCACCCTACAAATGTTTTTTGAGCACTATGTGCCAAACATTGTTCTAATGGCGGAGGAGGCAGGGAGTAAAATAGACAAAACAAACAAAATCCTTAATGCCTAAGTGGCCTCAGTGTCCCTGTCTGGGAACCTTGAGGTTCCTTTGACTGGAAGCAGCTTCCATTTCATGTCCTGTGAGCATTTGTCCATCAAAACTGATTCCCTACTTCAGGCTCCTGGAGGGGGCTGGGCAGAGTCCTGGAACCTGAGCGCCAAGAGGCAGCGGGCGGCTGGGTGGCCATGGCTGCTGGGCTCATGTTGCAGGCTCTGCTGGGCCTGCCAGCTGGTTTGGCCCCAACTCCGTTCCAGACCACAGGGCCTCCCAAACATCCAGCGGGCCTGCTCCTGCTTGCTTTCCCTATGTGGTCTGGAGGCTGTCTCACCGAGCCTCTGACTCATTGGTCTGGGCCTCCCGCTTGACCTCTAGGTGTGATGAACCCTGGAATACCAAGCAGGGTTCAAATACCAGTGTCACTGCCGTCCAACTTCATGACCTCAGGCGAGTTTCTTCTCTGTGCCTCCATTTCTTCCTCTGTACAATGGGGATGATGGTAGCATTTTATCTGACTGGTGGTGGGATAATAGATGGCTGGCCCTTTGAGCATCTGACCTAGGAAGGACAAATTCTGTTATTACACATAGACTCCTAATGAGCATTGGGACTGGCCAAGGAGGCTCCTGGGTGCCATAACAGGAGCCTTAATTTTCCTCTCCATGGAATGAAGGTAATAAAGATGTTGGGTTGGCGCAAGCCTCTAATCCCATCTACTTAGGAGGCTGAGGCAGAAGGATTGTTCTAGGCCAGTGTGGCAACTTAGTGGAACCCAGTCTCAACATTTAAAAATTAGGGGGTGGGAACGTGGCTTAGTGGTAGAGCACTTGCCTTGCATGCACAAGGCTGCGGGTTCCATCCCCAACACCAAAAAAATTTTAAAAAATGATGTTGGGAAACAGCCAGGCAGACCCGCTGCAGCTCAGTGTGTGCTAGTGCCCCGCTCTGTCTCCGAGTGTCCTTGAGCAAGTCTCGTGTCCTCTGATGCCAAACTCTTCTTCTTTATGAGCAAAACCAGGATGTTGTTTGCCCTACTCTCAGTACCCCAGGCCTTCAGCTCAGGACAGCCAGGCCAGTGGTCTCATGTCCCTCCCAAGATTGGTTTAGCTGATCCTGGCCAATAGCAAGTGAGGGGAAGTGTTATGCGGCTGCTAGAAGATTCTCTTCTCCTTCTTTTTTTTTCCCCTCTGCTGGGATGGGATCCAGGGCTTCAGGCATACTAGTCAAATGTGCTGCCACTGAGCCACATCCTCAGCCCATCAGTTCTCTCCTCCCTGGCCCCAACCAGCCTGCGCTGTCTGGGGATGGAACCAGAGGTGCTCAACTGCTGAGCCACATCCCCAGCCTTTTATATATTTTATTTAGAGACAGGATCTCACTGAGTTGCTCAAGGCCTTGCTAAGTTGCTGAGGCTGGCTTTGAACTCCCAACCCTCCTGCCTCAGCTTCTGGAGCTGGAATCCCAAAGGCCTGTAGAGGCCCTGGATCAACATTCTGGAACCTCCTACACGTAGAACTTTGCTTTTCTTGTCTTTATCATTTAACCCGCTGTCAGTGGGCTTTTCCATTCCTTGAATCCGACCAAATCTGATAGAACCTCCTGTGCTCCAGAGGCTCATCCCTAATGTGGAGATGATAATCCTCTGTCTCAGGGTCACTGTCAACAGCCAGGGGAGAGCATGTGTGCCTGTGCCAAGCCCAAGCCCTGGGCCCTCTGTGTAAGAAGGGACCACCTCCTGGCTTTCTCTGCTCAGCCAGGGGTCAGACCCACTCACTTCCTGCTGCGCCTCTGTCCCTGCTCCTCATCCTCCCAGGCTTGGTGGGTGTCTCCTGTGGTGAGGCACAAAGAGCCAGTGCAGAGTAACTCAGCCACCCGTGAGTCAGAGGGAGCCAGAGCTGTCTTCACAAGACAGTCATGAGCCGGCTGAGTCAGGGCTCCGTCAGGGCCCAGGTGTGTGTCATGGAACAGCTGTGTGCACCTTTCCATGCATGTCTGCTTTGCCTATAAGCTGGGACTAACACTGACTGGCACCTGCTTCACAGACGTGCTGTGAGCTAACGCCGTCACGTGCTTGGCACCTGTAGGAGCTCAAAGGTGTTCCCTCAGTCCTGGACTCTCCACGTTGATCCACATAGCTGCTAGGCCCTTATGAACCTGCAGCTTTGGGGACTGTCATGTCCAGTTCTCTCCCCCCCCCCAGTATTTCAACTTCTTCAGATAAAAATCTGTGTGAACAAATGTTCATAGCAGCTTTACTTGTAATAGCTAAAAACTAGAAACAACCCAAATGCCCATCAACAAGTCCGTGGATAAACCAACTGAGGAAAACCCACACAATAGAATACCACTCGGTGTTAAAGAGGCATGAACTATTGATACATGTGCCGGTGTAGACGGATCTCAAAATAATCGTGCTGAGCCAAGTGTGTAATCCCAAAGACTCAGGAGGCTGAGGCAGGAGGCTAGCCTCAGCTACTTGGAGGGACCCTGTCTCAAAATTTTAAAATAAATAAATAAATGGGGCTGAGGATGTAGCTCAGTGGTAAAGCACCCTTGGGTTCAATCCTCAGTATTTAAAAAAAAAAAAAATGTGTCCCTAATGTGGCTCCTGGACCACGGAGGGGGAGGAGAACTGCAGAGGATGAAGGCTAAGCCAGGCGGAGGGATCTGTTCGTGACCTTGCGTTGCCGGACTCACTGGGATATAGACGTGTCAAAACTCAGATTGTACGTGTTAAATATGCCACTTGGTCGTACATCATTTTTCCCACTGTAAAGCTGCAGTCACAAATAAGAATGTCGTGTGGAATCCATGTGTACAAGTCGGAAGGTCGGAGGGAGCAGTCTGGGCAGCAGCGGGAGGGTGGACAGCAGCTCCTGCCCTCGCCCTCGCCCTGCAGGTTGTCCACTGAGGAATGTCCAGAGCCCGCTGGGCCTCCACCGAGCACATTTGGAAAACGGCAGCGGCCTTCCAGAGCCTCCGGGCCTCCGACCAGGTGTAACAGCCCAGAGCAGAGGCAGGGCTTCCTCTCCGTGTGGCCAGAACCCTCTCCTGGGGCACTGGTGACGCATGACTGTTTATTGGGGCCCCAGGGATGGCCCGGCAGCACTAATGACAGTCACCCTTCCCAAGCCCCTGGCGAAGCTCTGACGTGGTCAGATGGGGAAGCAGGCCCAAGTCCCTGGTCTTCGGGGAGCTGGAATTCAGGAAGAGGCAGCCAGGAAGAAGGAATGAGCAATAGCCGTGACAGGCACCTCGGAGACTGTGACTTAGCTCAGATTGAGCCTCCTGCACCAGAACCCTTGTGCCTCCTGGCTCATAACGTTCCGTCATCCGGCGAGGCAGAGAGGCCCAGAGAATGGAACCCGAGCGGAGCCCGGCCTCCTGACTGCAGGCTCCAGTTCCTCTCCAAAGCTGCCCCTCAGCTTTGGCTGGTGCTTGTCACTGCTGGAGCCTGGGATTCTTGGTTGGACCTGCTCTGGGGGCTGGACTGGGGCTGGGGCTCAGACAAGAGGCCGGGCCAGGGCTAGACAGAGGCTGAGGGTGGAGGAGGGCCAGCCCATCCAGGCCTCTCTCTGGCAGATGCTGGGTCAGGCGATGACAGGCCTCCTCCCCGCTGAGCCCTCTGGAATGCTTGGAACTCAGTGGTGACAGTCCAGAAGTTTCTGTCTCCCTGGAGGGCTCTGGCATGGAGGGAATTATTCTAGATAAGGACCCAGAGCTTTGGTCTTTCCTCTCGCCCTGCCAGCTCCTTTCCCAGGGACTTCACAAACGCCAAGGGCGGAACAATTGCTCTGGGACACTTGGCTGCTTGGTCAGCCTGCCCACTTCCTGCCCTTGCTCCTGCTCTGGGGTTAAGAAAAACAACCACCTCTTACATTTAGATAGCTCTGGCAGCCCACAGGGAGGCTCACAGATGTTCCCTCACTAAAATTGTCTTTCCTCTAACCTCACCACGGTTCAGGTGGGAATCATTATGTCCAACTTACAGATGAGGAAACTGAGGCTCGGGGAGCAGGGCATTTTGGCCCGGCCACAGAATGAGCAAGTGTAAAGTCAGTTCACAAATGCAAGTCTCTGGACTCTGAGCTCTTTCCCATCCGACTCCTATGCTGACCTCCTGACGTGCCGAGCGGGAGTGTTGCCTGATGGGAAGCAGGCTGGAGACTGCCCACGGGCCGAGTCTCAGCTCCGCTGTTGAGTTTTGCTGGCCTCTTTACTTCCCTCTGGGCTTCAGCTTCCTTATCTGTGAAGGGGGATAATTATAGTAACCACCCCTCAGGGTGGACGTGAGAGTGGAAGGAGATGACCACACCTAAAGTACTTGGCACAGAGTGAGCAGAAGTCACTCAGCAAATGACGACTGCACCTTACTCAAGGGTCCTGAGGGTGAGTTCACGTCTGTCCTGTGGCTCTGCACATCCGGCTACTGCGGCTGAGCCTCTCTGTCCCCGGTGCCTGGCCCCCGGGTCCTCATTGACTGCTGGGAAGGCCCAGTGAGATGGTGAATGGCCAAGACTGTGAAGAAGGTGGATTTATCTTGTAAAGGTATGAATGACCACGCCAGGCCCAGTTTGTCCAAAGTGAGGCTGCTCCTCAGATTTCACGTCTCTTCTGGACAGAAGTGACCCCCCAAAATCCTAAAACATCCTCAGGAACGCTGATACAACCTTCTGCATCCACAAGGGAGGACAAGGCCCAAAGAGGAGCAGGGACTCGCTCAAGGTCACACAGCAAGGCAGGGTGGAAACCAACCCGACCTCTTCCCATTTGGCCACATGATTCCTCTGTCCCCCACACCTCAAAGGGGATTGGCTGGAGAGACTTGGAAATGGTTGCCAAATATTTGCGGACAAATCCTTGATGAAAAGTCATGTCTTCGGAGTAAACAGATGAAGGCTGACCACGATGGGCCCCGAGTCAGCAGAGCAATGTGGTCTCCCATAGTGGGCCGCACAGTGGCATGGAAGGGTGGCCAGTACTTTGTTGTGAGGTAAATGACCAAAGGCTGAACCATTCACAGGAACCACACTATGGAGCCAGCCTGGGGGTCCACAGTGGATGAATGGATAAGAAAATGTGGGGTGTTTATTCAGCCATGAAGAAAATGAAATCATGCCACTTGCAGGAAAATGGATGAACTTGAGAGCATGAGGTTAAGCAAAATAAATCAGACTCAGAAAGCCAAGGGTCGTGTTTTCTCTCACTCATGGAAACCAGAGGGGAAAATAGAAAAGAAAGATGGTGTGGACGCTCATGGAGACTGAAGAGAGACCAGTAAAAACCAGAGGAAACGAGGGAAGGAGGGAGGGGAACCTGGGGATGACACAAGTTACACTGTTCTATCCTGTGCAGGAGCCAGTACGCGACAGGGACCCCTGCTATTGTGTGTGATGACGATGCACCACTAAAAACCTAGGGGGGAAAGGGGACCCACGGCTGAGGATGGCCCATTCTTCCCCTCTGGACCTGGGACCCAGGTCCTGGGACCTCAGCTGTCACCAACACACTGAGGAGAAGGACAAGGTGACACATGGCAGGTCTGGAGGGTGAGCCGAGGGACATGGAAGCACTTCCGGCGAGCTCCTTGAAGGGCAGGGAACAGAAAACTCCACCCAAAGTGGCTTAAGCAACAAGGGGACTCAGTAGTTTGTGGGTCTAAAAGTTCAGAGACGGGTCCTTGAGTGTGGGCTGATCCAGCCGTTCACATGTCACCACAGTGGTGGCTGGAAACTGCTCCACCAGTTCTTTGACACTACTGTCTCTTTCATGTGGGCTGGACTTAGGGACTTCTTCTAATGACCAGACAAGAGTAGAAATGACAGCGTGCAATGGCAGAGGTTGGGTCATAAAAGGCACCGTGGCTTCCTTCCGGCTCGGCCAGTCATCATCTTCGTCCTCATTCTGGCGGAAGCCATCTGCTAGAGAGAGCCCACTTGTGAGGAAGTGAGGCTCCTGCCAATTGTCACGTGAGTGTGCCATCTTGCTAGTGGATCCTCCAGCCCCATTCCAGCTCCTAACATCTTACCATAGACTCATTAGAGACCCCAGGCCAGAACTAGCCACCTAGGCCTCTTCCAATTCCCAACCCTCAGCTGTGTGAAATGATTTCTGTTTTTCTTTGTGGTAACTGGGAATCAAACCCGGGGCCTTGCACATGCTAGGCAAGCACTCTATCACTGAGCCACAATCTCAGCTCTTTCTATTTTACTTTGAAACAGGGTCTTGCTAAGTTCCCAAGGCTGGCCTCAAATTTGCCATCCTCCTGCCTCAGCCTCCTGAATGGCTGGGATTACAGCCACCATGCTCACCTGATAAGTATTTTTAGCTACCTAATTAGGGGTGACTTGTTACACATCAATGGGAAACTAACACCACCACAGACTAGTTTTATTTCTTCTCTCCCTCCCTTCATCTGTTTGTTGACTTCATCCTCAAAAGGAATCCCTTCTGGCAGAAGAGCCCCTGCCCTTCCAGCTCCCACATCCCCTCGACCTGCTGTCCAGGGGAAGAGAGAATCTCTTCCAAACGCTCCTGCAGAAGCGAGAAGCAACTCTGTCCTTCAAAACCCCCTCTGACCTCTCTTGGTAAATCACTGGCTCTGTTAGGGATGAGTCCCTTCTGTGACTGGAGAGGGGGGCTGCACTGCTTGGCCCGGGTCAGCTGGGAAGCCACATAATGGCCAAGCCATGGAGGTGTGGTGGCGGAATGCCCAGGGACAGAGGTTCCCCCATCCCGAGCACTCTCTCTGACGAGAGGCTGAGCTGTGGGTTCTGGAGTCAGACCCAGGCACTCCCTTCAGACCAGATCCTCCAGAGCTTCCTTCCTGGCCCTGAGGGGTTAAGTGAGAACAGAGCCATCTGTGGACGTGAAGGAATTCCAGCTTGGGACAGCGCGGGGCCTGTAGCCTGCAAGAGGCCTGTGGCTGTTCTTCCAGCTCAAAAATCCCACAGCAAACCTCTGCCAACTGAATCAAGCCTCCCACTTCCAGGGAAAAGGAGGAATGGGGGAAAGGGAAAGAGGAAAAAGAGAAAGGAATCCCAAGGGAAGGTAGGATGGACTGCCACCTGGGGACCAGGCGCCACCTCGTGGAAGAATCTGAGAAAGCTGCTTAGACAGGAGAGGGCCCGAGGGCGGTAGAAGCAGAGGGATAGAGAGAATGAGAGGCGGCTCCTGCTCGTAATTCCAGCGGCTTGGGAGGCTGAGGCAGGAGGATTGCAAGTCCAAAGCCAGCCTCAACAATTGAGTGGGCCCTAAGCAATTTAGGGAGTCCCTGACTCCCACTGCTCTTCTGATAACCCTTTGGGCCGTTTCGACTCTCGTCATCTGGTATGATTATCATAATACTAGACATTAGATAGGCACATTGAGGAAAATATTGGGTTCTTTATTAGATGGTGGGAGGGACCATCTTAACTGGACCCTAAGTCACCTTCTCCCAAAGTCTCCTGATCCTCTTCATAAAATGGGGGCCAAGTTTTGCTTGACCATAGTCTCCCCCCACCCCAATCCCAATCTTCCCAAGTAGGTATGAGGATCAAATCCCTATAGCAGTGGTCTCTCATTACAGATTGAACCAAGCATGGGTGAAAAGCAAACGGAAAAGAAATTGCACCAAACATTGTAGACTTTTTCTTGTCATTATTCCTAATGACTATTTGCATAGCATTGACATTGTGTTAGGTATTACAAGTAATCTAGAGCTTATTTAAGGAACATGGGAAGATTGTGTAGGTTATATGCAAATACTATGCTGTTTCATACAATTCCAATGTATACCTCAGATTCTGGTACCTACAGGGTTCCCCCCTCCCCCAGAAGCAAACAAGTGAGAACTGCACTACAAAGCACCTTACAGACCGCCATCCATTCTACTCTGTGGACAGGGAGACACAACCCTGGACCCAAAACTAGAGCTACATCTTCAGGAACATTTGCATGTAGACACAAATGAGCTTAAAACAGAATCTATCAGCCCATGCCAGAAGATTCAACAAGCCTTCTTATGTCAAACCATAGTGAAGAGTGATTCACATCCACCAGGATGATTGGAAGTCAAAATGAGATAATAACAAGCATTGGCGACAACATTGGGAAACTGGAACCTTCTTATACTGCTGCTAGAATTGGAAAATGGTGCAGTCATTTTGGAAAATAGTCTGTCAATTCCTAAAAACAGGTTAAACATAAGTTACCATAGGACCCAGCAATTCCACTCCTAGACATATGTCCTGAGAGGATCTAAAACATACGTCCACACAAAGCCTGGACACAAATGTTCTTAGTAGTTTTATTCATAACAGCTAGAAAGCGGAAATAGCTCAAGTATCCATCCACTGATAAGTAGATAAATAAATCATGGTCTGATCAAAGGAGAATACTATTTAGCAACAGAAAGAAATGCAATAAGTGTTGAGACAAGGCACAACACGGATGACCCTTGAGCACATTATGCTAGTGAAAGAAGTCAAACACAAAAGGTCACAGATTGTACAATTCCAATGAAATGTCCTCAGTAGACAAATAGTGGATGCTGAGGGCTGGGGCTGGGGGACTGTCGGAACTGGAAGTGACTGCTAGTGGGAAGGTTTCTTTGGGGTGATGAAAATGTTCTGGCAGAGTGTGATGGTTGCATAACCCTGACGACCACTGAACTGTGCACTTTAAATTGGTGACTTTTATGGCATGTGTTAGGGTTTGAATCAGGAATGTTCCCCAAAGGCTCATGGGATAAAGGTTTGGTCCCCAGTGCAGCAATGTTGAGAGGCACGAGGCTTTCAGGAGATTGGATCACGAGGGCTCTGCCTCGACTGCAGGGAGGTGGTGGAAACTGGAGTTGCTGGGACCTGCTTGAAGGGAGTGGGTCCTTGGTGGTGTGCCTTTGGGAACAACATCTCGTCCCCAGCCCCTTCCCCTCTCTCTCTGTTTCCTGGCTGCTGTGAGCTGAGCAGTGTTCCTCCACCACATCCTTCCGCCATGATGCTCTGCCTCGCTTCAGGCCTAAAGAAATGGAGGCAACCAACCCTGGACTGAAACCACCGAAATTGTGAACCAAAGTAATCATTTTCTCCTTTGCTTTTCTCAGGTATTTTGTCACAGTGACAAAAAAGACGACTAAACTGCATGATCTAAAAAAAAGAGACAGAAATGGCATCAAATAGGGCTATGATCTAAAATCCTTGATCATCTAAACAGAAAATTTCTATAATTACTGGAATGGATAAATGTCATGTCAGTTAAAAGAGGAACTTCTTCATGGTATCCTTGCCTCCCCTCCAGTCCCCCATGGTGCTGAGGATTGAACCCAGCACCTTGTGCATGTGAAGCAAGCACTCTACCAACTGAGCTAGATCCCCAGCCTGGTGTCTTTGCTTTTTATGTATTAACCAGCACATTTAAATCTTCAAAAACAGAAAGAAAAAAAAAAAGCCAGGCAGAGGTGCACACACCTGTAATCCCAATGACTGGAGAGACTGAGGCAGGAGAGTTGCAAGTTCAAGTCCAGCCTTGGCAGGCTGGGGATATAGCTCAGTTGACAAAGTGCTTGCCTTGCATGCACAAGGCCCTGGGTTCTAATCCCCAGCACCACAAAGTCCAGCTCTGGCAACTTAGAGAGACCCTGTCTCAAAAAACACAAAAAAAACAAAGTTGGGGATATAACTCAGGGTAAAGTGTCCTGGGTTCAATCCCCAGTACCAAACAAATACATAGGTAAATAAAAATAAATCCTCATGAACTACTGAGGTGATTCCATTTCTATTTTATAGAAAAGGAAACAGCATGCCAGCTGCAGTGGTGCACACCTGTGATCCCCGGGACTCGGGAGGCTGAGGCAGGAAGATCCCAAGTTCAAGGGAAAGTGCAGCACTTCAAGGTAAAATAACTTGCCCAAGGTCACACAGTAGAAATCCTGGCCTACTAGACTCTACATTGTCCAATCTGTAAAGGGTTTGCATGCCTCTATCCTCAGAAGGTGACTGTTCCTTGAGGGAAGCAGTTATTTTGCCCTTTCATGTGCTTTATCTCAAACCCTAGTGGTGTCTGGCAAGTCCAGAGGCAATGACAATCAATTAAGTTCCTTGACTCATCTGTTCACAAATATTTGTGCCTTATCTATGAACAATACTGAGTTTCTGGGGACCAAAACTGTATCATTTTTTTTTTGTGTGTGTGTGTGTGTGTTTGTATGTGTGGTGCTGGGGATTGAACCCAGGGCCTTGTGAATGCAAGGCAAGCACTCTACCAACTGAGCTATATCCCCAGCCCCAAAACTGTATCATTTTAGGTGGTAATAATAGAAATGAAGAAGAGGGAATTAGAGAAGTGTCTGAAAAAAAAAAAACAAATAAGGAAACACACCATAAGACAATGGAGCACCTTCCAGGATGAAGGAACAGTGGGCACAGCTTGAAGGCCTTGAAGGAGAAATTAGTTTTGTTGGGATTAAAGGAACAGCAAGGCAGCTAGTGAGGCTTGAGCAGATTAAGTGGCAATGAAATTCCAAAGCAGATTCAGCTCAATCCTATTAGATGTTTTGTTGTTGTTATTGTTGTTCAGTTTTGTTTTTGAGATGGAGTCTGTGTTGTCCAAGCTTGTCTTGAACTTCTGGATTCAAGCGATCCTCCCTCCTCCACCTTCTGAGTAGCTGGGACGACAAGCACACCACTGTGCTTGGCTTTTTTTAATATTTACTTTTTAGTTATAGTTGGACACAGTACTTTTTTTTTTTTAATTGATTCATATGTGGTGCTGAAGATGGAACCCAGGGCCCTGCATGTGCTAGGCAAGCGCTCTACCGCTGAGCCACAACCCCAGACCCTATTTGAGGGTTTTGAATGGACATGTGATCTGCCATGGGCTGTAGGGAATTGAACACATGTGCATGATGGGTATTGGGCGGTGGTCAGTATCACCAACCTGACAATACTAATTACTCAATTTTCAATAAATGATGGTGGTGGGTATGAAATGGGAGATGAGATTAGGAGATGGAGGATGGTCTAAATAAACTCTGCTTTGGACATGTTAATTTTGGTATGCCTTTTAGATATCAGATAGCATTATGGAGTTGGTAGCTGGATAGGAGTTTGGGAGATTTAATGCATTAGTATAAAGATAACAAGGAGCTGTAGAACTGCAAAGGCCTATTGTCCACTTGGCCACCATGGTGACCACTGATGTTAAGAAGCTCCAGGCTGTGGGTAGGGCTGGTATAGGCATGGATAATACAGATCTTGAAGCTACAACAAGGAAGGTCATCCTGGTCACAAACACCACCAATGGGAACATCCTCAGGGCTGCAGAGCTCACCTGTGGGATGTCCATGTGTCTGGCCAGACAGAATCTCCAGGAGAGAGCTACAATGAAAGATGGCAAATGGAAGTGCAAGTTCATGAGAAGATCCTGGGAATTCTTGGCCTGGCTGGGATTGGGAAAGAGGTTACCTGGATGCAGTCCTTCGAGATTATAGGTTCCAACTCATGTTTTTGCATAGGTCGGCTCAGCTGCCTCTGGGGACAGGCTTGCTGAACAGCACCTCTGCCCAGCACAAGAGGGTATGGTGAGCTGTGCTCACAAAGGAATGGTGGACAAAGACACCCTTCTCTGGGCCCCCACAGTCTAGCGGGATCTTTGCTAGATGTGTTCATGAGGAGCTGCTGTAGGACTGAGCCCTGGTGGATCATCTGTTGCCCTCACCTGGCACCAGCACCAAAGTGGCCCAGAGCCAGGCAGATCTGCCAGTGGACAGTGAAGGGAACTCTCTAGCAGGGATTGTAAATGCCCAGGCTCTTATAAAACTCTTTCAGCACCTTCTCTCCACTCTCAGTCTTGGATTAGTCTGACAGAAGCTCTGCGGACACTGATGTGAGCCTGGCCTGGTTGCTGTAGACTAGCTGGGTGACACAAGAAATCTGGGACTTAAAAATCCAGTCATGGTTGGCCTTCTAAAGAAGCTTCCAAGTAGACAAATGTGAACTTCGTGAAGACCAATGAACTTTTTAGGAGGCTGGCTTCAATGCCATCTCCTCCCATAACCTTGCCTTACCAGGAGGCCAGCCTATGCGGAGTGTCTCCTATCATGCTGTGGGTTATGGCCAGTAGCCAGGGCACCCTGCTTGTGCTGCAGGTGTTCAGCAGAGCAGTGTTCAGGCCCAAAGTGCCTCACGGCTGGGGCTGAGGGTGTCCCTGCTCCTGTTCCTGGCTTAGCCTCCCATCCTGCCACACTGTATAACACCACTGGCTTCCTGGCAGAGGCCGGTTTGAGTTTGCTGTCCCACCAGACCTCCCTGGAGTCAGATGGAGAGTCTGGTATGTCATAGCCACTTTCAACCTGCACCCCAGCCTGCAAGAATGGAGCAACTGTGACCAGGCCTTCCCAGTCCACTTCACCTTGGGGCTCACTGCTTCTGGGGGTTTTCTGAAGAAACTTACCCACTGGGATCAAAAAGGAGAGGAGATCCACCTTCTTGGGCCGAAAGCATGCCTTACCCTTCTATGCCACCTTCTCCTGGCCCATGGTATAGTAATAACCAACCAATAGTCTCCCCACACTCCTAAAAATCAAGAACTAGAGATGAAGTTAAGAAAGGCCACCAAGGACAAACAGTAAATTATTTGAAAGGATCCAGTAGAGCTAGGCATGGTGGCACACACCTACAATCACAGCTACTTGGGAGGTTGAGGCAAAAGGATTTCAAGTTTGCAAGATCAGCCTGGGGAACTTAGTGAGACCCTGTCTCAAAGTAAAAAAAACAAAAAGGGTTGGGTGGGGCTGAGGATGTAGCTCAGTGGTAGAGCCCTTGCCCAGCCATGTGTGAAGCCCTGGCTTCATCCCAAGTACCGCCCCCCTCAAAAGAATCCATTAGAGACAAAATAGCAGCTAGTGAGATAGGACAACTAGTTCATCAAAAAAGGTGAACCTGTAAGCCAGAGCTGCCTCTCAGAACTCAACAGAGATTTAATACATCACTGAACCAAGAGGCTGGGGGCTAATACAACAACTGAGACTGCTCAATTTGGCAAAATGGAAGTTGCTTGGGACTGTAACTCGAGCTGTCAAGGGGAAGAATGTAAGCCTAGGGCATAATCAGAACAAGTGGATAAGTGAAGGAAAGGCTGAAGAAGATGCAAACACTCCAGTGTTAACTGGTTTGTTCATAGTGGAAAGGGCAAGTCAGCAACCACCATTTTAGAAACTGGCATTTTATATCTTCCCTCAGTCAGAAAATTACACAATTAAGAGGAAGCCCTGTGCAACAGCCTCAAAAGAGGTCAAACTCCTATACATATAAAATTCTATCCTCCACCATGAAGCTGCTGTACTACTTTAGCCCACAGGACTTTCATCAAGCAAATCATTTAAACAACCAGCGTAGAAATCTCTCCTCAGTGGTGAAGGTACATTTACAATCCATGTATTTTAGGTTAAAAAAAAAAGTTTTCCTGAAACTAAAAATTGTTAGCATTTTCTTTTCATTTTTTGCTTCAACTGTCAGAAATTATGATAAAATTAACTACCCAAATGTCAACAGGTTTGGCTTAGGTTCCTGGTGTCAACATTTCCCTACTTCTTTCAATATGCATGTTGCTCCTTTACCTTATGCTGTTACCAATTCCAAATTTTTCTCAAAATTATTTTGCTCTGTTAAATATTATTTTGGGGGAACGGGTTGCTTAGGGCCTCACTAAGTTGCTGAGGCTGGCTGTGAATTTGAGACCCTCCTGCCTCAGCCTCCCAAGTCACTGGGATTACAGGAGTATACTACTGTGCCCAGCTTCTCGGCTAAATTTTAAATGCAAAAATGTCTGTGGATGGCCAGAGTATGCTCCAGTCATTCCTACACCTCATTCACTCAGGGAACAAGCCAGGATGTCTCAGGGGGTACACCCATGTGTCTGCCTGAAATTCTTCTCTTTGCCTGGTGAACTTGTCCCTCCAGCATTTTATGTTCCAACCACACCCTGTATTTTATAGTCTTTATAGTAATCATTAAAATAAAGATGATAAACCTTTGTTTCATTGCCATTATTTTTCCTGCCCAACTGTTTCCCCATTAAAAGGGTAAAGAGATTTCTAAGAAAGATAATTTTCTTGCAGTACTGAGACAAGAAAGAGGAAGCGGCAAACATTTTTAAATTTAGAAATTTATTCTGTTTAATCCACGAGCTTTATATAGCTTTAGTTTAAAAAAAAAAAAAAAAAAAAAAAGAGAGAGAGAGAGAGAAACAAAAACAGTGAAACCAAGACACTATTTTCAAAGTCTGGGCCCTTCCAGCCTTCCAAATACAAGAGCTCTGAAAGCTGTATATACCAATTGGAAGAACAAGACAAAAATATGAATGGAGCTGTGACATTTTATAAAACAAAATTTTAGGTTAACTGAAGGATCCTTCCTGGGACTATTTAACTGCCTTTACAAAAGGGGCGGGGGAGATGAAAAGAGAAAAATCAAAAAGAACAGAGTAGGATGAAATTCCAGTGTTCCGAATCAACTTGTAACATTACTATAAACCCAGTGTCCTGGCGAACAGCATGTGTTCATTTTTCTGTCTCATTCTAGAGCTCGAATCCTGATTCATTTCAGCAAAAGCTCCACAGGCAACAGGAAAGATTGTGGCATTAAAATGTTCATTTATACTTTTGTGGTAGTTCAGCAGTGGTCTTATTTCTGGGAAAGCTTACAAACCATACAAGGTTGGCAGCATAACTTAAATGGTGGTAATAGTCAAATGAGAAAAAGTAAAGAAAAAGAGAGGGCGAAAAAAAAAAAGAAAAACAAAACAAAAAACAAACCTGTGGGAACAGCCAGGAGAGTGTAGAGGAACCATGAGAATGCCAACAATACTTAAACCCCCTTTTTTAAAAAAGGGATTATTTTTGGCTTAAAATATTTCACTCTAAATGAATTTATGTCAGCTGTCAATGAAAGAATGTCACTAATACACTGTGGACACCTTTTGCAATGTAAATCCATGCCCTTTTTTTTTAAACATGGTGAACTTCAACCTAGCAATTATTACAACAAATGTTATAGTCTAAAGCTCAAACACATTTTAGCAATTTTGAAATTGAATTGAGTACAAACCAAATAAAATTTACATCGTAACAAACATTTCCACCTAAGACTGAGGGGACACTTGAGCCTTCCGCATGGACCTCAGGGCTTTTTCTCGCAGGTGCTTTTCTAAGTCATCAAGGTTATCTTCAGCTTCACTTTCAGTCTCCTGAAAATCCAGAAAGTCACACTATTAAGTATTGAGACACGAGGGAGAAATGCTGAGTAAAGAATTACATTGTGATGATGGCTGCACAACTCTGGATATGCTAAACACCATGAGCTATGCACTTTAATTAATGGGCCAGCTGTATGATATATAAATTTTGTTTAAAATTAAAAGAAAGTTTTTTTTTTTTTTTTTTTTTTTGAGAGAGAGAGAGAGATAGAGAGATATTTTTAATATTTACTTTTCAGTTTTTGGCGGACACAACATCTTTGTATGTGGTGCTGAGGATCGCACCCGGGCCGCACGCATGCCAGGCGAGCGCGCTACCGCTTGAGCCACATCCCCAGCCCCCCAAAAGAAAGTATTTTAAAAAATAATAAGATTTTTGGGCAGCCATTTATGTTCATATTCTTGGCAGGTCACCAAAAATATGAATAACAGCTAGGGAGCCAATTATTAGAGGAAAAAATAAGTTAGCTATTTCTTAAAAAAAAAAAAATAAAAATAAAAAAATCGAATGATTTCTTCTCATCTGTCCACAAGGCGGAACAGTCAGTAGATACCTTCTTGGGCTCCGGTGCTGCCTCAGGTTCCTCCTGTGCTGACGTGGTTGTGGCGGCGGCAATGGCTGCAGGGGTCACAGGCGCAGCAGCAGCTGCGGCCATTGCCTTTTCCTTCTTGTGTTTTTTGTGCTTCTTGTGTTTCTTATCCTTTTTGTGTTTCTTGTCCTTCTTTTTCTTCTTTTTCTTTCCACCTCCTTCTTGATCTGAATTCTAGAAATCCAGAAAAATGACAGCAAGATAATCAATCTAATTAAAAATTGTGTCCACTGAACATTTTATTTCCTCAAGGGAACACCTAAATGGACAATCTCCAGACTTCAGGGGCCTCACGGTTACAGCAAAGGTGAACTTCACAAATTCTAATAGCGAATGTCCTTGAAGGTAACTGATTCTTACAAATTTTCCCTAACTAACTTTAAGCCAGGATTCCAAACTTTAGAATTTAAGGTCTCCAAGACTAGAACGAGTCAGGGCCTAACTACAGTTGAGTTCATTTCCAGCTCCTGAACTTGAAGATTAAATAGGAATGTCAGGGGACTAGAAATGTGGCTCAGTGGTAGAGCACTTGCCTAGCATCCACGAGGCTGTGGGTTTGATCCATACGACTACAGAAAGAAAACAGAAGTAAGAAATATCTGTAAATTATCCACAACCCTTGCCTAAGATGTAGCAGGTTTTTTAATAAATGCACAGCTATAGACTATTAACACATCTGTGTGAAATGTCATTATCTCTAGTCACTATTTGACCTTGCCTATCATTAGAATAAGAATGATTTGTTCCTCTTAACTGCAGATACTTCTCAATTTATGATGGGTTTATGTCCTAATAAACTTTGTGATCCCATTGTAAGTTGAAAGCATTGAAGTTGAAAAGGCACTTAATACACTTAACCCACTGAACATTATGGCTTAAGCTTAGCCAATACCTTGAGTAAACTCAGAACACTTACAATGGCCTATAGCTCGGCAAAATCATCCAAATACAAAGTCTATTTTATAATCAACTGTTTAGTATCTCATGTAACTTACTGAATAATATGAAAGTGAAAAATAGAATGACTGTTCTGATCACTAACCTAGGAAAAGATCAACATTCAAAATTCAAAGTCTCTACTGAATGCAGTTTCACACCATTGTGAACTCAAAATCAGAGGCTGACTCATCAAAAGTCACTTACTATCTGTGTATCAAATTAATTTATGAAGGGAAAAAAAAAAAGCTCCTGCTATAATTGAATCTATTTTTTTTTCTTTGGTGCTGGGATTGACTCCAGGGCATTAAGCTACAGTTCCGCCTCTATAAATTGTAATTTCATGTTTTAAAGCAATTACATAAAATACTTCACAATCCAATTGGCTTATACAATTCAATAAATTCTAACCACTGACTTTATTTAATATAGAAATCTGTCCAAGATTAGGTTTGATTCACAAAGGAGAAAGAGTTTGAACTCCAATATTTTAATACTGATATTTTCTCTACTTCTCAGTGACCAGACCTAAAATTTGCAAAAGATGTTCAAAACAAGGCAGACACAAACCCTGGCTGGCGATGGGCTCGGTGTTGGGCTTTTAGCCTTTTTGACCGGTACCGCTGGTGACCAGTTTGTTGAGGGTGACTGAGACTGGACAGGGGATGGAGGTGCTGGGGGCTTTTTAGCTGCTGGTTCAGGAGATCCAGAGACAGATCGGGAGGATGAGACCCTTCTTACGGACTGTGGGCTTGGTGAGGCAGCCCTACATGAGGAAGACAAAACAAAGTGCTTAGCACCGACAACAAACATCTACTTCTAAGAGAAAATAATCAACTACAACATATAATCAGGTTAGATTACAAACATTTTGCAGCACTAGTTGAGTCTACTAGCACATCAAATTTACATAATCTAGGTCTCAAGCCCCACAATCCTCCCTCATTAACGATCCTTCCTATAGGAAATGAGTAACGCACATTCCTTAGGGTTAAGACTGCCTTCACCCATGTTATATGCACACAGAAGAAATGTTCTATGTAACACTTCAGAGCTTGCTTTTGGAAGCACACTGCTCAAACCCCCAATATATTAAGAACCAAACAAAATCCTGTGGCATTTAATTTACACTGTAAGAAACTATCCTGAAATTAAAAAGGATTTGTGAATAGCACCAGTACCCAAAATATGCCTTAATAGTTTATATTCACAGCTTATTCCTTTCTAAAACTTCTTGATTTGGGGGCCAGGGGGAGAATTTCCATATATACACAGCTATGCAACTAATTATTCCTAACCAAAAAGTACAGAATATTTTTACTTTTTTGTCTTTTTAGGTTCTGGAGTCCTGGAGACTCTCCTAATGGGCCTAGTACTTGGAGATGGGGACTGCCTTCTTTGGGGTGATGCTGATGCTCCTCGTCGAACAGGTGGAGGACTTGAGGATGTCTGAGGAGCTCGAGGCCGTGGCGAGGGAGAATGCCGTTTGTTTGGTTGTGGCGACCGAGCCTCCCGGGTAGAGCGGCTTGGGGAAGACCCTTTCCTATGCTTTGATGATAAAGAAGGCGAACGTCTCTTGGCGACTGGAGAGCTCCTCTGTTTGGGAGGAGGAGAATGGGAGACCCGGCGCTTTGGTGGTGGAGATGGAGATGCCCTTCGTTTAGGAGGAGGTGGAGGAGAGGCTGTTCTTCTCTTTGGAGGTGGAGAAGGAGAGTATCTCCTCTGTATTGGAGGAGAGTATCTTCTTGGGGAAGGTGAGCGCCGACGAGGGGGAGGAGAAGGAGTCCTAGGAGAAACATACATCACCAGTATAAGCTAAAACGTCCAACAGATCAGGAAATCAAATGCATGGGGCCAGAGTAACCAGAAGTTACTAGCACCCTATAGTTAGCAGCGGGCAGAAAATATATTTGTAAGTGGACATGCATGTCTGTAAACAAACACCCATCCTGGCCTTCCTCTTGATGCTTCACTTCCATACAATCCTTATGTGCTTCTTAGGAATTACACTTGTAAGACTGAACACTGAGGAATTCTCATCCAAAATCAGATTTACAATTAGCCAGTTTGGGGGCAATGTGACAGAGCAGCACTTGGTATAGTAATTCTGACCTATTCCACTTTCTCACCTAAAAAAGAATACCACTTACCAAGCAAGATTACATTGAGGACTACAGGTAAGCTACATAAAAAGCATCTAACACTTTACCTGGCACATAACAGGTACTAAAGAGTGGTAGTCAGCCATTATACTGCCTGTTAGTGTTTTATACCAATAAACCATGTTTTCCCCCTCTAATTTTTATTTTAAGTGATTTTAAAGAGTCACAAAACAAGTGAAAACCTGCTACTATGTTAACAACTTATGGAACTATAAAAATTACCCAAACCATAGTACTACATCAACATTAACTTTATAGTAATTAAAGTATCAATATTCTCCGTGTTTACTACTAATACACATCCTTTTTTCTGTTCCAGGATCCTAGATCTCCTTAGTTGCAACCAGTCTACAATGGTTCCTCAGTAATTCATGACTGACATAACTCTGGTGTGTGTTTATGTGTTACAAGAAAGTGAACCCAGGGGCACTCTACCACTGAGCTACATCCTCAGCCCCCCCCCCTTTTAAAAATGT
Source organism: Marmota flaviventris (assembly GCF_047511675.1). Classification (NCBI taxonomy): domain Eukaryota; kingdom Metazoa; phylum Chordata; class Mammalia; order Rodentia; family Sciuridae; genus Marmota; species Marmota flaviventris. The sequence goes on along the minus strand of NC_092507.1, from coordinate 18,043,242 downwards.
TTAGTTTTCAGTTTTAGGTGGACACAATATCTTTATTTTTTTAATTTTGTATGTGGTGCCGAGAATCGAACCCAGTGCCTCATGCATGCTAGGCAAGCGTGCTACCACTTGAGCCACATCCCAACCCCAGCCTTTTTTATTTGTAAGTTGCCAAGGCTGCCCTTGAACTTGTAATCCTCCTGCCTTAGCCTTCCAACTTGCTGGGATCACAGGTGTGCGACACCACCCATGGCTGGTTACTTACTTTGTAGAATTGACCTTCAATTTGAGTTTGTATCACATTTGCTAATAAATTAGACTATGGTCTGGCATAACTGGTAAATAATATTACAGGTATATTTGGAAAGCACATACTGCCAATATGTATTAGTGAGGATGCTTTGATTAAAGAGGCATCTGCTCAGATTCTATATTCTAAAGTTAGTATTTTCTTTTTGTAATAATTTCATACCACCTTTAAACTAATATCTTTATTGATGTGTGATTTACATGCTGTAAAATTTCACCCATTTAAAGTATACAATTTAATGGTTTCAGTTTATTCATAAAGTTGTACCCTACCCCTTACACCGTTTTATTTTCTGTGATTGTGAGTTCTGGGCTTTTCATACAAATATCTGACAAAGTACCTTCGCCGTGGTGGTGGTGTGGGAGATCTGCGCCGCCGAGGAGGAGGAGCGGGAGAAGGAGAGCGTCGCCTTCGGGCGGGTGGTGGGGAGGGACTTCTCCTCCGTCTACCACTAAAGCAAAGAAGAATTTAAGTTGTTTGGAGTCAGTGGCATTTATAATGAAGTGCCCAGAAGACCTAACTTTCAGTTTTCATTAGCCCAAGGGACAGCACTTGGTTATACATGTTCTAGAGCAGTGCTCTTCAAAAACCAATGTTTCATTTGTGGTAAGGATAAATATTGTTTGGTGAAATATGCTGCAGGCATAAAAGAGGTGCTCTAGGTTACAACAAAGAATATTCTTAACATGACACAGGTTGAAATAAAGTTTGCAAAAGATTGTTTCAGAGTGCTCCTTTATAATTGGAATGCAAAAAATAATCATTTGGAAAAATACAACTGTGAGATTTATGCTCACCGGGTATGGGCTAAATATAGTCAGGTGTTTGCTGAAAAAAATCTTCAGGTGATTTTGGTTCCTTGTTAGGAACTACTGCTTTACAACTCTCCAATACAGACTTGGCTTAAGACCCAGATTCGGGTATCACTGCTCCTAGTTCTTAATTTGTAAGAATACATATCCACTTGTACACTGTTATCTAACAGCACTATCCCAAAGACAAAAACTGTCCAACTACTAAAGCTATACTGGGTTAAGATCCAAAATTTTAGATTTATGTGGTTAAAATGCAGTTGAGGATCACATAAACCTTAATTTTGAGCTCTGTTGCACACTTAACCAACACATATGAAAAATTAGAATAAAGCCTTGCTGCCTTACAAAAGACATTAAAATATATTCCAAGCCAATTTGTCTTCTTTTGGTTAGTTCACATATACAAAATAGTTCAAATAATTAGTTCTTAATTTATTTGCTTAGGATAGGATTGAGGTTTCCTGTAAATATGTAATTAGAATCTAAAGTTTACTAGGTCTTGGTTCTCCTTGGATAGGAAAAACATCCTTGAATTCATTAAATTTCGTTTCCCATTTAAAATTTGCTTATGGTTTGTGGGGACTAACTTCATTTTTAACACTTTACACATGAAATATTCAAAACCACGCTATATCTCCTCTCCTAAAATATGATATTGAAGGACAATTCCAAATAATTATTCTTCCATCTTTAAATCCTAGACATCTGATAGTAGATGGACTGACTGCAGCACTGGGAACTGAATATGGGGTGCTCTACCACTGAATTTTTATCTCTAGCCCTTTATTTTATTATGAGAATCTTTTAAGTTTAAGTGAGAGTCTTTTAAGCTGGCTTCAATGTTCTCTGGTAAGTAATATTACTAGCCAGGGGTGGTGTTACATACCTGTAATCCCACCAACATGGGAGGCTTAGGCAGGAGGACTCCAAGTTCAAGGCCAGCCTTGGCAACTAAAGACCTTGCCTAGAAATAAAAAATGCAAATGCCTCCACCTCCCAAGTAGCTGGGATTCCAGGTGTGTGCAGCCATGTCCAGCTAAAATACCTTTTTCCCCACCCAGAACAAAATAAGAATATACTAGAGGGGGCTGGGGCTGTAGCTCAGTGGCAGAGTGCCTGCCTAGCATGTGTGGGGCACTAGGTTCGATCCTCAGCAGCACCACATAAAAATAAAAAGTATTCTACCTACTACTACTACCAAAAAAAAAAAAAAACCACCACCAACTAGAACAAGGCAATATAACATTAGTTTTGAATTTCCTGTTATGAGGCATGTCTTTCCAGAACAGAAAGTAGTTCCAAAATAGGGCAATCCTATTACTAACCTAACTCTGTAAAACACTTTATTGAGCTAGCAATTTCACAGAATCCAGAGATCACTGTAGATGGGAAAATACTGTAATATCTAATGATCTTTTTTGGCTTTTATATCAATAAATGGTTTCTTCTACAGTGTAAATAAACCTGCTTTGTCCCATATAATACAACACTCCTTATTAATGAGATTACCTAAAATAACCCATCTTCAAAGTCTGAGATATAAAGAGCACAAGAATAAACATAGGATGAGCATCCATTATATGAAAATCCAAACAGCTTCAAAGTCTGAAACTCTGAGTTGCTTGGTACTCAAAAAGTCTTGGATTTCACACTTTTGGATTAGAAATGCTCAACTTGCAAGTCCACCCAAAACTGCAAAATCAGAAACACCTCTGGTCCCCAAGCATTTTGCACAAGGATACCCAAATCTGTATTTACGGAAAGAATGAATAGGGCCAAAGCCTTATGTTAACTTTTAACTTCTAAGTTTTTCTTGCTTTAAGTCACCACAAAGTCCCTTCCACTACTAAATCTAGGGAGGTATTATCCAATTATTAGAAAATACCTATATGTTGCTCAAACTGTGCGTGCCTTGATGTAAGTTGATCCAAATGGTAACAAGATATTCAAAATTGAAGTTCAAACGAAGCTCTAAAATGAACACTTCGGGTACAATTCTACAGTCCACTACATATCTAAGAACAGGATATGGTCCTAAATAGGAATTTAAGGCACTAAACTTTTGGTAGGTGCCCTTAATTTACAAAGCAGTTTCTAACCAACCTTTTAGTCACTGGCGATTGCCATCGCTTTCCCATCTGCATCCTGAGAGCAGTGGAGAAAAAAAAAATGTCAAGAATTCCATTCACTAAATTATTTACTTTGATGGAGTTAACCCCTACTGAAGGAGATATTTTTAAAAATGTTCAGGAATTAATGCTATGATTTAACTGGCTTATTCATCTAGTCATGCATATGTATGATACACTGACTCAAAACTTACCTAGTTCTTATTAAATATTAGTAATTACTAATGAAGATGCGGGGACCCAAAAACCTAAAACCCAAACAAAATCCAACCACCTCCTCAAAGTTCTTGAAATGAAGGAATGAACCAAATTCTAAAATAATCCTATAGCCCACTCTTTAAATTATGAACTTTCACCACAGCTATAGAACATCAGGGAAGACCATTAAAGAAAAGTTGTTACCGAGGAGAGGTCTCTTTTTGGCGCTTCCGTGGTGAAGGAGAGGCACTGCGAGAAGGGGAATGTCTCCGCCGCCTGCCTACCTCGCCATTCTTCACATGTGATCTCTTGGGTTGCTCATCTTCTGAAGAGGAGGAGGAGCCAGAGTCTACAATTACACAGTACAAAATAAAACAAAAAATTATCCTAGGTCTGTGCTTAAACGAGCTTGTCTAGGTTTTCTGAATATAGGGTAAGCAAGCATAGATACATTCTGTGTTAGATAACATATACTTCAAAGTCCAGCCCAATTAAGTATTATATAAATCAGAAAGTCATATTCATAATGCAATCCAATCAAAACAATACAAATATGTCTTTTAAGAAATCATGATTTGGGCTGGGGCTGTGGCTCAGTGGCAGAGTACTTGCCTTGCATGAGTAAGGCCCTGGGTTTGATCCTCAGCACCACATAAAATAAAGAGATAACTAAAGATATTGTGTCCATCTATAACTTAAAAAAAAAAAGAAATCATGACTTGTCTAGGCATGGTGACGCACGCCTGTAATCCCAGTGGCTTGAGACGATGAGGCGTTAAAAAACTCAGCGAGACCCTGTCTCTGAATAAAATACAAAACAGGGCTGGGGATGTAGCTCGGTAGTAGAGTGCTTGCCTAGCATATGTGAGGCACTGGGCTGTGTCCTCAGCACCACATATAAATAAATAAAAAAATATTTTAAAAAGTTGTGATTTCCCAGACAATAAATTGGTTCTTGTTACTTGAAGCACTTAATGCCAACTGTGAGACAGTGTGGTTTCCATTCTATGAACGAAAAACAAAGACAGTGCATAGACTCAGTCACAAACACTAAATAAGCTAAAAATAATAAAGCATCTGGGATTAAAAAAAACCTTTTTCCCATATATATTTTTTTATATCAGATTTAACTCAGGGGCACTCAACCACTGAGCCACATGTCCAGCCTCTTTTTTTGGTATTTTACTTAGAGACAGGATCTCACTGAGTTGCTTAGTGCCTCACAGTTGCTGAGTGTGGTTTTGAACTCTTGATCTTCCTGCCTCAGCCTCCTGAATCACTGGGATTACAGGTGTGTGCTACCATGCCCAGTTCCATATATATTTTTTAAATATATACATATTTTAGTTGTTAACAGCCCTTTTTAAAAATTTATTTACATGTGGCACGAAGAATCAAACCCAGTGCCTCACATATGCCAGGCAAGTGTGCTATTGCTGAAACCCAGCCCCAGCCCATCCATACATATTTTTTAATCCAGCAATTCTAATTACAGATATATCTGCTTAAGTACAACACACACAAAAAAGAAAACTATGAGAAAAAACCTTAATGTTCAATAAATAAGCAGACTGCTCAATAGCTTATGGTACATACTTATAAAAAACACTGAAACTCACTGGGTATGGTGATATATGTCTGTAATCCCAACTTCTCAGAAGGCCAAGACAGGAGGATTGTAACTAGAGGTGTGTCTTGGCAATTTCGGGAGACCCTTGTCTTAAAAGGACTGGAGATGTGGCTCAGTAGTAGAGTGTTTTTTCAACAATTATAACACCCTGGGTTTAACTGCCAGTATCATACACACACACAAACAAAAAAACAAAAACAAAGAAAATACTATAGCTAGCAAAAGAATGAAGCTGACTTATAAAGACTAGCATGGAAAAATGACTTATATATATACCAGGCCACCTTTTTGAGCCAAAGATGCCTACACATGCATAAAAACATTCTGAATATAAGTTTTGGTGGGAAGATTTAGGGAATCAGGAAAAAAAAACTATACTACTTCAGTTTTATACCTGTTTTCTATCTTATTATTTTTTACGTTTTCAGAGAAGGTTCTGCTATGTTGCCCAAGCTAGGCTTGAACTCTCAATCTTTCAGCCTCAGCCTCCTGAGTACCTGGGATTACAGATATATACTGTAGTGCCTGGTGTCTAATATGGTACTGTACTCTATAAAAAGGATCTATTGTTTTTAACTTTTTGATTTAGTGCTAGGGATTGAACCTCGGCCCTTGCACACAGAAATCATGTGCTCTACTTAGCTATACTCTCAGCCAAATCTATTACTTTTTTTGTTTTGGTACTGGAAATGGAACCAGAGGAACTTTACCATTGAGCTACATCCCCATCCCTTATTATTTTGAGACAGGTTCTTCATAAGTTGCTGAGGATGGCTTTGAACTTATGATCATCGTGCCTCAGCCTCCTAAGTTACTGGGAGTTACTTAAATTAAGTTACTTACATAACAACTTAAAAGAATGTACACCTGAGGGAAAACGAGACAGACAACCCTGCTCCCAAACATTTCGATGTGGTTCAAATTCTTTTTTTTTTTTTAAAGAGAGAGTGAGAGAGGGAGGGAGAGAGAGAGAGAGAGAGAATTTTTTAATATTTATTTTTTAGTTATCGGTGGACACAACATCTTTGTTTGTATGTGGTGCTGGGGATTGAACCCGGGCCGCGCGCATGCCAGGTGAGCGTGCTACCGCTTGAGCCACATCCCCAGCCCTCAAATTCTTGTGTATAATCAATACACACTAATGATTATTTCTTTTTTTGGGGGGTGGGGGGTGTTAAGGGGGGATGATCAGGGATTGAACTCGGGCACTTGACCACTGAGCCACATCCCCAGCCCTATTTTGTATTTTATTTAGAGACAGGGTCTCACTGAGTTGCTTAGCACCTTGCTTTTGCTGAGGCTGGCTTTTGAACTTGAGATCCTCCTGCTTCAGCCTCCTGAGATACTGGGATTATAGGTGTGTGCCACTACACCCAGCCATGATTGTTTATAGTCTTTTTTTACTTAAAAGTGGGGAGGGGCGCAGATAAAAAAAAAAAATTTTAAGTCAATGGCCATACCAGAAGAAGACTGCTGGTTCTGTCGTCTGTATTGGCGTCTCTGCTGCACAGAATCTGCTGCAGCCATTTTGCCACCTTTATCTTCTTCTGAAAGATGGATGCATTTAGAAAGTGCTTCTTTAGTTATGCATACAGATAGTCTGACATATCTGAATAGGAAAATAGATTCTCCAACTTTTAAGTAAGTGTCAAGCAATATAAGTACCATATGAAATAAAGATAAATTTAGTTAAGCATTTATTACAGGTCAGGCTGGGTCCTAACCATTTTATAAATGTTATTTTCGTTAACTGTTAGCCATATGCTATATCATTAATCATTCCCTTCAACCAGAGGGAAGAACCAAATTTGAAAAAAAAGGGGGGGCAAATTATCTTTTAAAAAACCCACTAACAAAAAAATGTGGCATATATACACAGTAGAATACTACTTAGAGAATAAAAGAGAATAAACTCATGGCATTTGCAGGTAAATGGATGGAGTTAGAGAAGATAATGCTAAATGAAGTTAACCAATCCCCAAAAAACCAAATGCTGAATATTTTCTCTGATATAAGGAGGCTCATTCATAGTGAGGTAGGGAGGGGGAGCATGGGAGGAATAGACGAACTCTAGATAGGGCAGAGGGGTGGGAGGAGGCATGGGGTTAGAAATGATAGTGGAGTGTGATGGACATTATTATCCAAGGTACACGTATGAAGACATGAATTGGTGTGAATATACTTTGTATACAACCAGAGGGGAGAAAAAAACCACCAACAAAACTTACCTGATTCAGATAACTCTACTTTCCTAGGCTTTGGTGCTGGTGAAGGTGACTCTCTTTTCTCAGTACCTTTATGTTTTGTCACTATAAAAAATAAGTGGGGAAAAAAGCTTTCAACAAAAGATGACATAAGATATATAGGTATGAATTTAAAAAAAAAAGAATTTACTAAGAACTTAAAAAAATATTTCTGTAAGACCTTGTTGTCATTATCTGAGGTAGTGGTAGGAATTTTTAAATGTTTAATGAAAAGCCTCAAATTTCTACAATAATTTCTTCCAAACTGTGAGATTCTCAAGAGAAACCCATAACAAAAATAAAACAAACAAACAAACAAAAACCCCACACAACTGGGAGCTGTTATAAGTAGAACTAGCTTTATGCTATGTGTTACTTGAGCCTCACAACTAACACATTCAACTTTGGAGACTTCATTGATATAAAAGTTTTTAAAAAACCAGTATAGTTGGATTCAAAAAAAGCAATAAAGATGATAAATGATTAAGAAATGAGACTGGTTAAATTTCTTCTGGAAGACACTTGGATCTAGAAATGAGAAATAAATGGCCACACCCAAGAGCCTGAAGGCTTTTTATGTAGCATGAAATCTTCACAATAACAAAAATTACCAAACACCAAGACTGAAAGATTCTTCCCAAAGAATTAAGAAATAAAAGGAGAAAACACAAAACCAGTTCTATATCTGAAACAGTAGGAGATCCATCAATTAGCCATTATTATGAACACTGTGGAAAATTATGACAACCACCTTTTCTAAACTTGCTGCATTATACGTACTGTTAAGCACTGTTGCTAGGATCATATCCTCTCTACTCCTCTGCTCCATTTTATAAGGGAAACCTGAGGCTCAAGGAAACTTCACCAGTGACAGAGACAATGTACTCGAGCTAGAATATGAACCCAAGAATCTCTTTTCAGGACATCAGTTTTGATTCCCAACTTGTATCTCTGCTTAAAAATATCCATCCACGCTACAACCAGAATCAGTAGTATATATAGACATAATCATTAAATTACCACAGATTAACTTGATTATTAACCTGTTTTGTTAATATTAACAGGATTCTTAACCTGTTTTGCGTGATGAATGCAATCACCATGGGATGTTTGACCCAGAATGCAGTGACATCTCAGACACATATTCAGAATTCTGTAATGGCTTACTCCAAAGGGCAGTACTTAAGAGAACTAGTGATCTAACAGTAATCTGATCTTTTTAAAGTAATTAAACAAGAAATTACCTCTCTCAATGACCAGAATTTTATTAATGATTATACAAGGCATATAGACTGACTACAGAACTGGGAAAATAATGATTAGCTTCTAATTTTAGTCATCATATATTATGGGAGGAAATAAGGATGGAAAAAGTATATCAAAACTTGTACTTTAACAAATTCAAGGAAATATTTTAACTATTTTGAGGCTGTGTTTCAGTCCACAGACTCTACTTTTAAATATCAGTTAATCCTCAATTCCTGAACCAATTATGAAAGGAATCTAGTTATCCATAAAGCCACATGCCCAAGTAACCACCCTGGAAAACTTGGTTTCAAAACTTGTTTTTGAAACTGGTTGGTTGGATGGAAGAATGCATTTTCCTCCAAGAAACATTAAAAATGTGGTTATGTTTGCAAGATAGTTGGGAAATGCCTGCTTACTAAATAATAAAACTAAACATTTCCCCCACCCCCACAATGGAAATAACACATTTGGAATCCAATTCATCCTCTCATTAATAACCTGGCTAACTAAAACCATCTTAAATTATTAATATTTATACCATCAGACAAGAATCCATTATGTACTCCTACTTTGGTAGGACTGAGCCACACATCATTAATATTATAAATGATAATGTTCCAGGTTTACTTTTCTAGATTTTTATACCACCCTCTTGGCTATCTTACTGATGTTTTACCATAAGTATCCAAGGGGCAAAATCATTCTAGCATGAAGATAGTAATCTAAGAGGCAACTCTAAAACCAGAATTTTAAATTTACTTTACCAGTTCTATTAATTGTTAATCTCTTAGACTTACCCAAAAGATCACTTGTAAAGTCACTCTGTAGCCAGAAATAGTAAAATAACCATTAAGTGTATACAGAGCATAACTTATATGGCTAAGGTTATTTAAATAAACTCAAATTACCATCTCCACAGCTATAGACAGACCCTGTTCAAGATTATCTCACTGAATAAAGCATTATTTTATGTGTTAAGACAATGCCAATTTACCTGTGACATGCCATTGATTATAAAATGTTTCTCTAAGACCCCTTTCAGATGAGACTGTATATTTTACTCCAAATAATTTACCCCCAATTTTCTCAAAAAAATTTTCCTCCCTCCCTCCTACTTCACAGGCCCCCACTATCAACAGCAGAGACCCAGGGCCCTGATTAATGGCTGCTACATGAAATACAACCGTGAACTTCATTATATTTCAACGGTGTACCTACTCTAATTATCCACACAGAGACTGAAATGAAGGAATGATACAGAAACTGAATAAATTCATCTTGCCCTCCATCTCCCTCCTTCAGTAATCAAAGAAGCATTTGGGCGTAGGAAAGCTGGGCAAAGTATTTATTACTTAACTGGGAATGAGAACTTAAATCTATTCCTGGTTGGTTGACCTTGACCATGTTACTTAACGCGAGAACCTGTTTAGATGACCACTGCTAAGGTCTTTTCTAACTCTCAAATTTCATCAGAGGATAGAAACCATGTTAATTCAAAATAAAAGATTATTTCCAAGCAGCTCAACACAATACTCATCTTCAGTAGACATAATAAGGAAACCTCTGACAACACTGTCCACAGTGTCTGGTTTGTCTGCATTCTATTTGGACTGGGAAGCACTATTCCAGAACCTAAAGTAATACAACCAGTTCCTTGTCCTCCACTAAGACTTCTCTCCCATACATGTATTCATTGTATCGTGTTTGCAAAAAGCATATGCCAAAACACAGGAGGACAGCACCTGTGCACTCCTTTAAAAAGGTAACTGATAATTCTTAGACATTCTATTTTAACCAGGATTTAGTCCTTCTGTTTAGTCCTTTCAGTAACTCTTTGGCTATCTGAATGTAAATGGAAAAACTGTTAACTTGTTGTGCTTTTGCAAAGCAACAGTGGGGACCATTTATATTCTTTCCCTAGAGAGCATTCTGGCTCCAGACAAAGGAAAGAAAACTTCACAGGAAAAGACAAATAGACCAGGGCAACAGCAACAAATTTGGATATGATAATCAGAGTTTACGAACGAACTGACATTTTCCCAATTTTGAACAAAAAGTAATACAGTGTATGTTTATGCCCCCTCCCATACTTAACAACTACATCGTATTTAATGATGTGTTACCAAAGTAATTTGATTTAAAATTTGAAAATAATCTACACATTACTTTTTGTGGGTTGCCATTATTTGCTGGGGTTCCTTCCACGGACAGCTAAGTCTATGCCCGTGTGTTGTCACAGAAGTCAAGAAAAAGCAAAGCAAAATTGGCCTCTCTAGATATCACCATACTGCACAGTATAGGGAGGTGATGTGATGTCAAGATACGCCAGCATAGTAGCCTACTAGAAACCCTGGACTCACGAAGTTCACTAACATATACTGAAGATTTTCAGAGTGATCAGAATCTTAGTATATGGTAACCTAGAAAATTATTCCTTAATATCTCATTGATGTTCAATTCACAACAGCTAAGCTATGGAACCAAACTATGTGCCCTTCAATACCTGAAAATGTGGTATATACACAATGGAATATTACTCAGCCGTAAAGAAGAATGAAATTATGGCATTTGTCAGTAAATGGATGGAACTGGAGGCTATCACACTGAATGAAATAAGCCAATCCCCAAAACCCAAAAGCTGAATATTCTCTGATATGTGGGATGAAACAGATATTCTATGTTCATATGTAAATATTCAACTCCACATCATGTTCAACAAGAATGGGAAGTTATACTCCATGTATGTATGTCAAAATACATTCTACTGTCATGTATAACTAAAAAGAATAAAAAGAAAAAATATCCAATCACTGTAGTAGCTTTTACAATATTCCCGTCTCCCCTACTACTTACCTTGCAAGCTGACTGTATCATTCCAGCCCTAAGCACAATTCAGATGGATCTTATATTTTTGTATTTAGTGCAAAAAAAAAAAAGACCACAACCTTCACTCAGACTAACACAACATTCTACCTGCCTGGCAGGATCACAGATCATAAATTCCTCATAGAAATCAATCTGCAGAACAAAGCAAGGACAATACTCAGAAGAACGCTGCCTCGAACCTAAATTTAAAAAAAACAAATCAGGTTTTAAAAGGACACCATGTCCTTCCTTTGGGAGCACAATGTGGCCAATAAAGAATTAAGGAAGAATACAAAGTCCTCAAATAAGATATCAAATGAACAATCTCTAGGGAAAAATTTAACTAGTCTCATCGAGTAATAAAATGAACCCTGATCAGTGACAATACTTCAATTAGCTGTCCCATTTCCAACAGTCCACAGCTAGTGATGTATTTCTCAAACTGTTCAATGCCAGAGGGCATTCTAGAAAACAAACCACTTTTACATGAAGTCTCTATTTCAACCCAAGAACTTAAAGCATGAAAAGGTAAGAACAAAAAACTTCTTCACACTTCGAGAGTGAACAGGGGACAACCACAGATAGTATGCTCTGAGTAGCCAAAAAGAGAACATAATGTTTTTGTGTGTTTGATTTTTACCTTTACCTGAAGTTCTCCCTGGAGACACAGAAACACGACTTTTTCTTGTACGATTTGACTGCTGGGGTGTTGGGGAATGACGAGTTTTTGGTGGAGGAGTTGCTGGAGGTGATGGCCTGTGTCTTCTCCGAGGAGGACTTGCTGAAGGAGATAACCTACGAGTTTTTCGAGGGGGGCTAGATGTCCTCTTGGGAGGCTTCTTTGGCGGTGACCGGGAACGAGATGAAGAGGATGATGAGCTACTCCCAGACAAGGATGCTGATGAACGCCTTCTTCTGTGGAATAAAGTATTTATATTCAGAAACTACACATTTATAAAAAATTACCTTTATAGGCATGTATGGTTTACATAAAAATACAGCTACTTTTATCCAACTTTTGAGTTTATGTAGCTAAGTACATAAATCAGTCAAAAATAACGAGAAACAAAATCATAACCTACAACAGGAAACAGCTAGTTCTGAGATTAAACAGAAATAACATAATGATAAATACTTCTGATGAAGTTGTCCCTCCAATTATAAAACTTGTCAAGTTCAATGCTATAACACAATAACCAACCAGCCTCTTTCTTCCTTTGGAAAGATACTGGTGTTTTGGAGTTTGCATACAAAATTGGATGGCAAAGTGTTTTTCATTTAATAACACAAAGTCAGGCAACCTTTAAGTTGCATTTAAAAAAAAAAAAGGTGCAAGATTAGGAATTCATTTAGCTACATAAACTTAGAAGCAGGGCCTCTTGAATTCTGCGGCAAAATCTGTGGTAAGTTCTGTGCAATTATGTGTACCTGCAGAATTCACCTTTGGCAGAAGAATTCCTGAGAACCTGAAAAAAAGAAACCCTACCTTAAGTGTGAGATAAAAACTGGCTGAAAGGGAATTTTACACAATCTGCAAAATATTGACTGTAAATGGCTTAGTAAGCACAATCAAAACATGCTATTTGCAAAACTCCAATTATAAGAAATAGCTGTTTCCACTACTGTTCTACTAGAAAGCACCAGCATTCCTTATCTGCTAAAGAGAAATAATCAATTTTAGAAAAGTGCAATGCCTGAAATGGCTGACCATTTATTTATACCACTGGTCTCACCTTTAAGTAGTAACATCAATTCTGTTATTTTTAATAGAATAATTGTTCAATACACCTCAAGAACTTATCATATATTTCTGTGTGTATCTACAACAAACCTGCATTAAGAAATAAACTTCATGGAGTTTTAATTTGATGTTATTCTTTATTTACAAATTGATTTGGTTCCCTGAAAGAAACCTTACTCAGACATGCAAGGTTGACTGTAAATGGCTTAGTAAGCACAATCAGTAATAGAGCATGTACTTATTAGCATGCTCAAGGCCATGGTTTCAATCCGTAACACCAACCAAACAAAAACAAAATACCCTAACCTGTCCAATGTACAACCTGAAGTTTGGTCATCATCATGGTTCCTTTCAAAAACAGGCAGGATGTTTTATTAAGGCAGCAAAACTCTGCTAAAAGTGTTCTAGGCCTGTACTTGGACATATCTACTCACAATCTCATTTTAGTAATACATTCTAAATCTAAAATTTTACCTTATGCTTATTTCAGAATTATTCAGGGCAAAGAAACTGGTATTGGCAGGGTTAGATTTTATGACTAGACAAACAGCAAATCCCCAATATCAATGAAATAGGATTATGGGAACAGTCAATTTTTGTTTGAACTGTATACAATTTATCTCATCATCTGTATGAGAAATAAAATCACTTTAAAAAATTAAAGCATAATAGTGAATGGATTATTTAAAAACTGGTAAAAGGTAGCTTAGTGGCCCTGTACTCAACTACTTTTCATAAGTTAAGTCAAATGGAAGGTGACTAATTCTCTTTCTTGGATAGAATTTCTTAGTAAAATCCTAAAGGATAAAAATTTAAGTATCCGCAAGAGGGTAGATTTCTTTTTTTTTTATTTTTCAAAACTGAAATAGACATTTTTTACAGCTCAAACAGCATTACACTTCAAATGCACTACTGCTCTTTACAACACATCTATAATATCATTTATGAGATCTTTCTTTCACTAATGAAGATTATCCTGAAATTATTCTTAAAAATTATACTAAAGTGTCAAGACATTTCACACTTTCAAATTAAAACAACACTGACCGTCTAACAGGAGATCTACTCCTTCGATGCCTTGGTGGAGGAGGCATTCGTCTCGGTGGAGTTCTTCTTCGAGGAGATGGCCGCCTTCTTGGGCTTGGCCGCCTTCTGGGCGAATAGGATCTGTCGAAACAGACAGAATTAGACTGAATAAATCTGGAGCAAAGAATTCCATGACTGTTTTTTCCAAAAGCCAGATTTAAAATATGAATTTCAAGTGCTACAATCTTTTATTCATAGATTTTTATGGTATACAGAAAATTGTTCATGTGTAAATCCAAATAACAACATCTGTACAAATATTTTCTACCACTTTAATATTATTTACATGATTCTTTAGGAAAATAGCACATACAACTTAATAATCTATCCTGAGGACTGAAGTTGTAGTTCAGTGGTAAACTGCTTGCCTAGCATGTGTAAAGCACTGGGTTTGATTTTCCAGCACCACATAAAAATAAAATAAAGGTATTGAGTCCATCAATAATTTTTAAAAAATTTGTCCTGATCTTAAGACTTCAACTCACCTTGATCGGGATCTATGGCGCCGTCTTGGGCGAGTATGAGAAGGAGACCGAGAACGTGTCCGTGATCTTGATTTGGAACGTGACCGAGATCTTGGTCGAGTCTTTTCCTTTTCCTTTTCTTTTTTGGAATTTTTTTCAGGAGAAGGTTCTTTAGGCTCTGGTATAGGTTCAGGCTTGGGAACTTTCAAGATGTCACTGTGGAAATAAAAGCTTATTATTTTTCCTCTTCTACTACAAGCTGTTAAGTCAGTATGACATAATAATATACATTTTTTTTAACAAGGTTTTAAAAATTAACAAAGACTTCTCTCTGGCTCCAAAAAGGTATGTACTTATCAGTAGAACTCACTAAGTGACAATTTCTTCTTTTTTTTTTTGGTACTGGGGACTGAACCCAAGGTTGTTCTACCACTGAGCTCCACCCCCAGCTATTTTCATTTATTCTGAGACAGGATCTTGCCAAAATTATTGAGGATGGACTTGTGATCCTGATACTTCTGCCTCAACCTCCCAAGTTGCTGGGATCACAGGCAGTGACTAACAATTCTAACCACAATTAAAAACCAAAACAACAACAAAAATAAACCAAAAAACCCTAACAAGTATTCACAATATATTAAGAAGTCAAGGGCTAGGTTTATAGCTCAGTGGTAGAGTGCTTGCCTTGAATGTGGAAGGCACTGGGTTCGATCATTAGCACCACATAAAAATAAAATAAAGGTATTGTGTTCATCTACAACTAAAAAAAAAACTTTAAAAAGTCAAATTAGGGGCTGGGGATGTGGCTCAAGCGGTAGCACGCTCGCCTGGCATGCGTGCGGCCCGGGTTCGATCCTCAGCACCACATACAAAGATGTTGTGTCTGCTGAAAACTAAAAAAAAAAAAAAATTAAAATTCTCTCTTTCTCTCTCCCTCAAAAAAAAAAAAAAAAAAAAGGTCAAATTACAGTATATAAAACATTGTAAAACAATGTACAATGAAACAATACAACCAACACACAGTATTCACCTCTGCGGTGTTTTCCTTATAATGTATGCAGTTTTGTCTGAACAAGTCAATTTTATCATTTTCAACATCTAAAAGGCAAACATTTCTTCAGTACTGGGGATTGAACTTACGCTTAAGCACACCAGGAAAATGCTCTACTACTGCACTACATCCTCAGCCTTTGTTTTTATTTTGAGCATGGTCTCGCTAGCTGAATTGTCCAGGCTGGCCTCAAATTTGTGATCTTCCTGTGTTTGCCTCCTGTGTAGCTGAGATTACAAGCATGTGCCACTACACTGATCTAGTAATTTGTTTTAAACTCAGAGATATCATATCGGCAGACACTATCAACAGTCTAAAATTGTGTTTATAAATAAATGAACTTGCCTTGTAGATGTGGCCTCTTGTACTGAAGGTTCTTTTACTTTCACTGAAGGTTCTGGGAGCTCTGGAGTTTTTTCCTTCTTTTCTGGAGCAGGGGAAGGACTCCGGCTCTTGGTTCTGTGACGGGGAGATCGAGAATGACTGCGCTTTCTCTCTCTCCTGACAGGGGAAGACCGTCTTCTAGGGGAAGGAGATCTGGATTTGCGTCTAGGATAAAAGCAATTTTTTCAGGTTTTTGAATAACACAGATTGGTGGAGGGTCAAAAGGAGAAGAGAAGTTTAATCTTTTAAGTTACATCCCTGTTGTTTGTCTCTGAGAAGTTCCACGAGAAATAAGGTATTCTATCTGATCTACTTGACAGGGAAAGGGCCAAGATCAAACCAAAAAGGCAAGCATATGAAGGACACCAACATTCTGAGATGTACCAGCTACAAGGGAACAAAGACCTGACTTGGGACTCTATGCTTAGGTTCTTACTCATCCCCAGAGAGCATTCAAAAATCAACTTTTCAGAGGAAAAGAAGATG